>NC_136934.1:52824970-52862470 GCF_949987615.1 Pollachius pollachius | reverse complement strand
CTCTCTTGGGGGTTCCACTCCCTTGGGGGTTCCACTCCCTTGGGGGGTCCACTCCCTTGGGGGGTCCACTCTCTTGGGGGTTCCACTCCCTTGGGCGGTATATACCACTAGAAATTCACTAGCTATCACTAGAAATGTTCTCCACCTCCCCCCTGACCGCTGAGGGTTAGGCCCATGGTTCTGGTTCTAAAGGGGTGGAGGAGGTACCTTTAACAGCACTGGACTAACCCAGGAGGGTGGGTGGAGGTTATACAGGAGAAGGGTGAGGTTCCACATGAGGGTGAGTTTCTACAGGAGGAGGGTGAAGAGGGTGAGGTTCTACAGGAGGGTGAGGTTCTACAGGAGGGTTAAGAGGGTGAGGTTCTACAGGAGGGTGAGGTTCTACAGGAGGGTTAAGAGGGTGAGGTTCTACAGGAGGGTGAGGTTCTACAGGAGGTGGGTGGAGGTTCTACAAAAGGGTGGTGGAGGTTCTACATGAGGGTGAGGTTCTACAGGAGGAGTGTGAGGTTCTACAGGAGGGTGAAGAGGGTGAGGTTCTACAGGAGGTTGAGGTTCTACAAGAGGATGAAGGGTAAGATTGTACAGGAGGTGGGTGGAGGTTCTACAAAAGGGTGGTGGAGGTTCTACAGTTGGGTGATATTCTACAGGAGGATGAGGTTCTACAGGAGGTTGGTGGAGGATCTACAGGAGGGTGGAGTGGGTGGAGGTTCTACAGAAGGATGAGGTTCTACAGGAAGGTGGTGGAGTTCTTCAGGAGGTGGTGGTTCTACAGGAGGGTCAGGTTCTACTGGAGGTGTGTGGAGATTCTACAGGAGGAGGGAGGTTCTACATGAGGGTGGTGGAGGTTCTACAGGAGGGCGAAGTGGGTGGAGGTCCTACAGGAGTTGGGTGGAGGTTCTACAGTACATAGGTGGAGGTTTCACAGGAGGAGAGTGAGGTTTCTAAACGAGGGTGAGGTTCTACAGGAGTTGAGTGGAGGTTCTACAGGAGGGTGAAGGGGGTGAGGTTCTACAGGAGGGTGAGGTTCTACAGGAGGTGGGTGGAGGTTCTACAGGAGGATGAAGGGGGTGAGGTTCTACAGGAGGATGAAGGGGGTGAGGTTCTACAGGAGGATGAAGGGGGTGAGGTTCTACAGGAGGATGAAGGGGGTGGAGGTACCTTTTTACAGCGGGTGCAGCGCGGGGCGAACTTGTCCTCGTAGCAGGGCACGCAGTAGTGCTCCTCCTTGTCGGGGATAAAAGACTTGGAGCCGATTGGCTGCTCACAGCTGCTGCAGGTGAAGCAGCTCTCGTGCCAGGTGGAGCCGCCGTACTCCAGCTTCCTGCTTCCTGCAGAGGGGGCGGGGTTTAGCAGGGCAGGGTTCTATGGGAGGCGTCACATGACATTGAACAGCAATTCCATACCACCATAACCACCCCACTCCAAGGGCCACCCAGGTTCCTCCCAACATGTGATATATACCAACCTGCTCCCGGTCAGACCCCGCCCCCCGCACCGGGCTAGAGTTAGACCCCGCCCCCCTCCTCACCGGGCATCACAGTCTGGTCGCAGGCCACGCATTTGGAGGAGAACTCGCTGCAGTAGCAGTCGTTGCAGAGCAGCGCCTCCTCCTGGCTGGTGAAGGGCTCGTCGGCCAGCGAGCGCTCGCAGCGGAAGCAGCGGAAGCAGTGCTCGTGGTAGTGGCGGTCCTCGTAGAACAGCTCCTAGAGGGCGGGGTTAGAGAGGAGCCTTAACCAATGAGGTGGCGGTCCTCGTAGAACAGCTCCTGTAGGGCGGGGTTAGAGAGGAGCCTTAACCAATGAGGTGGCGGTCCTCGTAGAACAGCTCCTAGAGGGCGGGGTTAGAGAGGAGCCTTAACCAATGAGGTGGCGGTCCTCGTAGAACAGCTCCTAGAGGGCGGGGTTAGAGAGGAGCCTTAACCAATGAGGTGGCGGTCCTCGTAGAACAGCTCCTAGAGGGCGGGGTTAGAGAGGAGCCTTAACCAATGAGGTGGCGGTCCTCGTAGAACAGCTCCTAGAGGGCGGGGTTAGAGAGGAGTCTTAACCAATGAGGTGGCGGTCCTCGTAGAACAGCTCCTATAGGGCGGGGTTAGAGAGGAGCCTTAACCAATGAGGTGGCGGTCCTCGTAGAACAGCTCCTAGAGGGCGGGGTTAGAGAGGAGCCTTAACCAATGAGGTGGCGGTCCTCGTAGAACAGCTCCTAGAGGGCGGGGTTAGAGAGGAGCCTTAACCAATGAGGTGGCGGTCCTCGTAGAACAGCTCCTAGAGGGCGGGGTTAGAGAGGAGCCTTAACCAATGAGGTGGCGGTCCTCGTAGAACAGCTCCTAGAGGGCGGGGTTAGAGAGGAGCCTTAACCAATGAGGTGGCGGTCCTCATAGAACAGCTCCTGTAGGGCGGGGTTAGAGAGGAGCCTTAACCAATGAGGTGGCGGTCCTCGTAGAACAGCTCCTGTAGGGCGGGGTTAGAGAGGAGCCTTAACCAATGAGGTGGCGGTCCTCGTAGAACAGCTCCTGTAGGGCGGGGTTAGAGAGGAGCCTTAACCAATGAGGTGGCGGTCCTCGTAGAACAGCTCCTGTAGGGCGGGGTTAGAGAGGAGCCTTAACCAATGAGGTGGCGGTCCTCGTAGAACAGCTCCTATAGGGCGGGGTTAGAGAGGAGCCTTAACCAATGAGGTGGCGGTCCTCGTAGAACAGCTCCTATAGGGCGGGGTTAGAGAGGAGCCTTAACCAATGAGGTGGCGGTCCTCGTAGAACAGCTCCTATAGGGCGGGGTTAGAGAGGAGCCTTAACCAATGAGGTGGCGGTCCTCGTAGAACAGCTCCTGTAGGGCGGGGTTAGAGAGGAGCCTTAACCAATGAGGTGGCGGTCCTCGTAGAACAGCTCCTATAGGGCGGGGTTAGAGAGGAGTCTTAACCAATGAGGTGGCGGTCCTCGTAGAACAGCTCCTATAGGGCGGGGTTAGAGAGGAGCCTTAACCAATGAGGTGGCGGTCCTCGTAGAACAGCTCCTGTAGGGCGGGGTTAGAGAGGACGCTTAACCAATGAGGTGGCGGTCCTCATAGAACAGCTCCTATAGGGCGGGGTTAGAGAGGAGTCTTAACCAATGAGGTGGCAGTATGACATTTGTGTGTTTGAAATGTTGAAGCCAGCTTCGATCTTGTTGTTTCCCCCACACAAATAATGGCGACCAGTTAGCCCACTAGCTTCAATAAGACGAGCGTGTGGCCCGGTTAGCTTGCTAGCTTCAATAAGCCAAGCGTGTGGCCCAGTTAGCCATGCATGCTAGCTTAAATTAGTTATGCTGATTGTCTACAACACTTTAACGTTTCTTCAGGAGTTCTCCTATTAAAGCAGGATCCCGTTGCCTTGATTACAGGGCACAGCAGACCTTCCCTTCACAGGGGCTGCTTTACGACCTGCGGCTCAACGAGGTTACAGTCAGTGCAGATTGAGGGTATGACTGCGCGTGGAAGCAGCCTTTAACGCGTTGCACCGCAGTCTCCCTATAGAAACCCAGCATCCAGTAATGAGGACCAGTCAATAACAGCAGCCAACCTGAGTGGATTGCCCTCAGCCAGATAATTATTTAGGGTTTATAATTAAATTTGGGCGTCTTTCAGGGTCTTTCAAAAACGATCACTTCTGTATCACGGCGCTTTAAGGACCACCTTCCTAGTAGCCAGGTCTGCTGTGATTGGTTGAACGCTTTATGTGTGTGTGTCGGCAAATTCAACCCCCCCAGAAGCTGTAAACATTGCGGGTAACCGGGACTTCTGCACTTCAGCACCGACCACTGCACACTGACGGCCCACTGTTTAGGAATTAAAGTGAGTGCAAGCGAGCTGTTTCCCGCCCTCATTGAGGGGTGTTCTCGGTGGGCGCGAATACTACCCCTGGCTCTGACTTAGATTTTTCTGGCTTAGCAGACGTGAACCATGTAAACATACGCCATATAACAGTCTAAAGCAAAGGGAAAAGTCAAAACAGCATGATATTGCCCCTTTAACATCCCGAATGTCAACTGCTCCTGAAGGACACGTGACTGAATCCAGAGATAACAGCGTCGTTAAAGGACTGAACCGAAGCAGACTCTCTGCTCATCAGTGATCCCCCTCACCCGGGCGTCGTGGGCAATGAGCTCCTTGCACTCGTCGCAGGTGTTGGAGAAGAGGCTGTCGTAGCAGGGGATGCAGTGGGGCCGCTCCTCCGACTGGATGTACTTGCGCCCGTACAGGGACTCCTTGCAGTGGGCGCAGTCGAAGCGGTCCGCCATCTTGGATCAAGCTGCGTCTGAAAGGGAGGGAGCAGGGAAACCGTGAGGCTGCGGTGCACAGCCACCGGGATGGGGGAGGGGGGGGGGGGGGGGGGGGGGGGGGTTCTGTGTTCTCTGCTGGGTTCTGTGTTCTCTGCTGGGTTCTGTGTTCTCTGCTGGGTTATGTGTTCTCTGCTAGGTTCTGTGTTCTCTGCTGGGTTCTGTGTTCTCAGCTGGGCTCCTGCGCTCCCTATTAGGTCAGCAGAACGTCCTGTCAGCTCGTCAGACACAACAGGAAGATCTCAAACAAGGGCTCCCAGCGAGAACCAGAGAACAGGAGGGGGAGAGGAGAAGGGGAGGAGAGGAGGGGGAGAGGAGGAGAGGAGTGGGGAGAGGAGGAGGGGAGGGGGAGAGGAGGAGAGGATTGGGGAGGAGAGGAGGAGAACAAACAGCTGCCGGATAACCCACCTCTCAGACTCAGTAGTTGGAAGATGGGAGAAAAGAGAGAAGTGCTGACAGAGTTCAACTCCAAAAAACAGAGAGGGGAGAGAGAGAGAGGGATAGAGAGGGGAGAGAGGGAAGGAAGAGAGAGACAAAGGGTGCATCAGAGATACACAGACACTGACAGGAAGAAACACGAACAATTCATGGATTGTAATAAAGTGTATAAACTTTTTATTGCAGGGCAGTGAAAGTGATATGTGTTTGTGTTAGAGCACCCTTGTGTCTATGAAAATGGATGTATGAGTGTTTGTTAGCTAGTGCCTGTACATGTGTGTCAGCAGACAGAAAGGTACTCTCTGTTTCAGAGATGTGTGCTGCTGAGAGCCACATGCAGTAAACATGTACACATACTGTACACATGTACACAATACTGTACACATGTACACAATACTGTACACATGTACATGTCAGGAGTGAGGGCGCACGGTTCAGTGTTTAAGAGGAGTCTCTGGTTTGAATCATTTCCTGTCTTGAGCAAGGCATTTCTTTAGCGTATGGCTGACGTGTACTAGCATGCTCACACATGCAAACACACACGCACACACACACACATGTATATATATGAATGATGGTATAAAGACACAATTTAGCAGACAACTCCTGAATGCACCAGGCCACACTGATGCTAATACACACACACACGTGTCTGTCAGCAGCGGTTCCATGACTCTCTCTCCATGCGTTGGACGTGGACAGAGGGAGGAACACCTTTGTGTTTCTACTACAGGATGAACCACCAGGAGCAGGCAGACTCCTCCTCGCTCCTCTGAACAGAGAGAGGACTCCTCCTCGCTCCTCTGAACAGCGAGAGAGAGAGAGGACTCCTCCTCGCTCCTCTGAACAGAGAGAGGAGAGAAGACTCCTCTCTCCTCTGAACAGAGAGAGGACTCCTCCTCGCTCCTCTGAACAGAGAGAGAGAGGACTCCTCCTCGCTCCTCTGAACAGAGAGAGGACTCCTCCTCTCTCCTCTGAACAGAGAGGATTCGTCCTGCCCTCCTGGTAACCCCACAGGCCCGTGGTTCTGTTCACTCTCCCCGTTGGTGGGTCTCATATCTCTCCATCTAAGGACGGAATGGATTCCACCATCTGAAACGCTGCCAGGCTCCAGGCTCTCTATGGTTCATTTCAACGTGTTTATTTTGTCTTCTATTTTATTTATAATGTTATCCTGGAACCGTCTTGATCTTTGTATTATTTTCTACTTTTCCTTTGTTGTATTTAAATCCATTATCTCTGAATACAGCCTGATGGCTGTTGATGGTTGTTTTTGCCCTGGGGTTGATGAACGAGGTCTTCTAGATCTAGTTCTAGTTCAGTGTGCTGCAGCTCTAGATGATGGACCCGTTCTCCCCTCTTTGAGACGGCACACGTCATCAGCTTGAACAACGTGACTCACGCCCAGCTCTTATCTAGCGTCTGGAACCACTGCCAGAAGGTGACAGGTGAGTGGGAGGGGCGTGGCCAGCAGGGGCGTGGTCACCTGGCGGTATCAGAGAAGGCGGGTGGGGCAGTCTGACTCAGGACTGACATCAGTGTGAGGTCAGAAGATCTGTGCTCCTCAGTTGTGTAACAACGTTGAGTCATGTGAATCGTGTTTGTTCCTGTAAAGCACTTTCTGTAATCCCATACCGCTTTCATCACAACTTGCTCCACATAGAGTGGCGAAGTCACGCCCCTTCCGGTAGAGCCCATGGGACCTATGAGATCGAAAAATATGAAGGGGTTTCAATGGAGAGAAAGTAATTATTCTGGTCCCAGTCTTTATATGCCCCGGATTACACATATGTTGTTTGTGGATTTAAATGATCATTTTTCACGTCAAGAGTTTGTCCGTTTATTGTGCAATTGTTCAGTTAAAGGCTGTAGAGAAAACACAATGAGAAAGACTACATGTCTCGTATTTGACGTCAAGCTCCCTGCGACTGGCGTGGACAAGACCGACAATCTCCCCATCGGCATAACTCTCCACATGCCCCGACTTATAATGGTTTTCACCTCTTTCGATGCTTTTATCCGCCCCTTGGAAAAAAGCGGTGAAGTGGAGCAGAGAGATCGCCGTGTCTGCACCGGAGGGGTGTTGACGTATGTCATTCTCGTCGAGAGCAGCGAGGGGCTGTAGTTCACAAAGTGGCCTCACACAAAACCTGACATTATCAAACTTCTTCCCATTATCAAAATTTTTTAATTCCTTTGCATAGAAAATTATCATTTAAATCCACAAACAACATGTGTAATCCAGGGCATATAAAGCTTACATGGACCTTATATACATTCCCTCCATTGAAACCCATTCATATTTTACAATCTCAGAGGTCCAATGGGATCTACCGGAAGGGGCGGGACTTTGCCACTCTATTCCCACCTTTTGAACTCAAAGTTGTAGAATCTTGAGCCCTTCCCATTTGGGGGTGGGGCAGAGTTGTTATCAAGGTCGTTATCAAGGAGAGGTGGCCAGACCGCACCTCTATCAAACTACCGACACTCCTGGAGGAACTGCTGACCCAGAGAGAGAGGGTCAACATGAGAGAGAGAGAGAGATGAAGAGAGAGAGACAGAGAGCGAGAGAGCGAGACAGAGAGAGAGAGAGAGTCAACATGAGAGAGAGAGAGGAAGAGAGAGAGAGAGAGACAGAGAGAGAGAGACAGAGAGAGAGAGAGTCAACATGAGAGAGAGAGAGAGAGGGAGACAGAGACAGAGACAGAGACAGAGAGAGAGAGAGAGAGAGAGAGAGAGAGAGAGAGAGAGAGAGAGAGAGACAGAGAGAGAGAGAGAGAGAGGAGACACAAACTTCAAAATAGTGACAAGAAAGAGAAGCTAGAGGGAGGATTGTGTGTGTGTGTGTGTGTGTGTGTGTGTGTATGTGTGTGTGTGTGTGTATATCGTCCTGAGTTCAACTCTTCCCAGGCCTGTGCTCCGGTACGGAGGGAGGCGTTCCCAAACATTGTGTGTTTGCTGTGAGATAGCGGGGGAACGCCAAGGCTACTGCTGCCAGCATCACTGCTCGGCACGCTGGGTCAACAGTCAGGCGGCCAATCAGGACGGGCCTCACATCGGGCAGTCACAATCAGCCGTGTTCCGAACACTCCGCCCGCTGTCTCTGGGTCGGAGGTTCCCCCAGCGCCGGGGTCCGGTAAGGGCCTGTTCCCCCGGCCACGGCGGCTAATCCCAAAGCTAAACGTAGCTTATGCTACGCTTAGCGCCGAGCCCGGCCTGGACCGATGGGGAGGAGGAGGAGGAGGAAGAGGAGGAGGAGCAGACCTTCTGGGCGGAGAACATAGAGGAGGCCTTCTGGACGGAGAACATAGAGGAGGCCTTCTGGACGGAGAACATAGAGGAGGCCTTCTGGAGGGAGAACAAAGAGGTGGCCTTCTGGACTGAGAACATAGAGCTGTAGCCTCATGGATCCGCCCAGAGGCTGCAGAGTGATGGTCCTCAGTTTATATGTGATCCATACTGTACAGGAAGAGACAGAGGAGAGTGAGGGAGGGGGGGAGGAGGTGGAGAGGAGAGGAGGAGGAGGGGATGACGAAGAGGAGAGGATAAGGAGACGAGGGGTAGGGGATCAGAAGGAGAGGGGGGAGGAGGGTAAGGGGAGGTGATGGCCACTTGAGTACATCATCAGATGAGTAGTGGCTGGCAGAGCGGAGTGAAACCAAAGAGTCTCAAACACTCTGGACCTGCTCCTCGAGGACAGCTGTCGACTGAAGAGCATGAAGTCGTCTGGGGCTGAGCCAGTACAGGAGCACCTCAGGGCAGGAGAAGCCCAGTACAGGTCCCAGGATGGGGAAGGGCCCCTGAGGTCTCCTGCCTGGATTAGGGGTCGCAGGACCAACAGGTGTTTCACTAAACCATTTGGATGAAGGAAATGTGAGCGGTTTTAAAGGTCCCCCTCCACACCTGATGGTCCGTCCCAACTACTACCAGCTGGTGTGCTCAGCGGGACAGGGGCTATGGCCAGAGGGTGATTGGGTCGATGTGATGTGTGAGGAAGATGCAAGCTAAATTAAGTTAAGGCTCACAAGGACTGGCTCATGGGACCTTACTGCCACATCGAAAACGGAAGTCGATAAAATGGACACACACACACACACACACACACACACACACACGATTCCAGTTTAAAAGGTGGTTGATGACACCCACCTAAAACTGTGTAAAGAAAAACTGTACTAAGGCCATCAATGAAACCTAAAGCTAGAAATATGATTCCATTCGACTCAAGCCCCTCTGCCTGGGAGATGGTACGCTCCATTCTGGCAGACAACATGCTGGCAGTTAAGAAGAGCTGTGATTGGGCAAAGACATCTTTCTTCTCAACAAAAGCATAAGTGCAGTCATTCTTCTCTTAATGAAACTATACCGTCCAGTTTGTTTAATACTCTCTCGATAGCAGAACCAACAGGCCGTTCTACAGCAGCAGCAGCCAACTTTGTTGTTGTTGAAAACGCACCTGCGGCACTCCTCTGCACGTCATTTATTCATCAGTGATTGGTCGGTCTATCTTGTACCGGGCTCGTGAGGTTTGATCCTGTTTATTGTGGAGTCAGACAGGAAGGTCAGGGAGAGAGACGCACGGACCACGGGGGGAGGGTCCCCGGTCGCTGTGGTGAGGACTAGGCTTTAAAAGGACGCGCTCAAACCGGTGAACCACCGGGCTCCCGGGCAGATATCTTTTGGTGTGGGATGGTTTCCACCAGTAGGTCTCCAGTCTCCAGTAGAAGGTCTCCAGTCTCCAGTAGAAGGTCTCCAGTCTCCAGTAGAAGGTCTCCAGTCTCCAGTAGAAGGTCTCCAGTAGATGGTCTCCAGTCTCCAGTAGAAGGTCTCCAGTCTCCAGTAGAAGGTCTCCAGTCTCCAGTAGAAGGTCTCCAGTAGATGGTCTCCAGTCTCCAGTAGAAGGTCTCAAGTCTCCAGTAGAAGGTCTCCAGTCTCCAGTAGAAGGTCTCCAGTCTCCAGTAGAAGGTCTCCAGTAGATGGTCTCCAGTCTCCAGTAGAAGGTCTCCAGTCTCCAGTAGAAGGTCTCCAGTAGATGGTCTCCAGTCTCCAGTAGAAGGTCTCCAGTCTCCAGTAGAAGGTCTCCAGTCTCCAGTAGAAGGTCTCCAGTCTCCAGCAGAAGTTGTTCAGCAGATGGTCTCCAGGGTCTCCAGAGTCCCCTGAGTCTCCAGGGTCTTCAGGGTCCCCAGAGTCTCCAGGGTCCCCAGAGTCTCCAGGGTCTCCAGAGTCTCAAAGGTGCAGCGGCCCCGGACCACCCGGTCAGTCCCGTTCTGTGAGGAGCCTCCCAGGAGCAGGGAGCAACGTGGGAGGAACAAGGAGCCACAGACCACAGACTGCAGCTCCAGAGACAGAGGAGCTAACCCGTCATTGTCCCTGAGCACTTAAACACCGCCTGGGGAGGAGTGGGCGGGGAGACAGCCCCAAATGAAAGGATTAATGAGTACCTGCAGGGCAGCGGCCGCACCCCCCAGCTGGCGTTTAACGGCGGTGGACTGGAGGGAGCGGACACACAGCTGAATATCAGCTTTGATGTTCCTGCACAGATACACCTGCTGAAGAACTGAACCAGAGATATAAAACCATATCATCCACACCTGTTACACCTGAACAGATCTACCAGTAGGAGAACCATAGCAACACTCTGCCAGAGACCTTCAGACCCCCAGTCTCAGAGGATGCATCGCGTGGACGGTTTACAAAGCTTTGATTTCATTCATTTCCATGACTTGATGAGGTGAGACCCTCCTGGGACCAGGACCCGGGAGGAGGAGAACCTGAGGCTATCAGAGGGCTGGTTCTGGTGTCTCCACGGTCTCTCTCTGGAGCTGTATTGCTGGCAGAGGTCACACTTTATCTCTAAACTAAAGCATGGCCTCTCTTCCCGGGACCGTCCCTCTTCCCTTCTTTCCAAAGGAAGAGCAATGACCAAACATGGGCATTCTCGCTCCTGTCCGTCTTCCTCTGGAACCTAACCTATGGCTGGGACCCTTGCTGGGCGACCTTTAAACCACAGATACCATCAGTGGAGGCTCATCCATCCTGGTCCAAACTGGCCTGAAGAACTCCCATGTAGATTTGAAATGTATACAATGTACACTTTATTCTGTATTTAGAATTATGGTGAAGGATTCACGAGCCGTGTATATATCACAACGTACAATACTGAGTTGGCAATTACTGTCGACCAAGTAGATATAATATCACTCCACTCAGGGATGATTCAGTCTGAGCAGGTTGCCTAGAAAGTCTTCTGCTGGCCAGGGTTTCAGCTCCCGCGGGAGTTTGGTTTTTACGAGAGAGTCTCACAGAGACGGGCTCCAGCACAGTTTCCCCCGGATACAAAGTGAGGCTATCGTCTCTTAGATCTGTTATGAGCCAGGCACACATCCTAACGATCTCTGGAAACTCTCGCTCAGTAAAATATGTGAGATCCGCTGTGGATCAGTCATGCTTGAATACGGTTCTCCAAAGAAGCTTAAACAATGCATATCATCGTAAACTCTCAACACCCATGTCTTGTCTTGTCTTTTATGTCTGTGTGAACGTTTAATTGTGACTGGAGCCATGTCAATAACATTTTCTGTAACCCGTGTGTAACAGACAATAAAGTCAAATTTGTCTTATGTTATCTTATGCTATATTATCTTATCCACAACGAAGAAGATCGGGAAACGACTCACGTCGGCTCGAAGGACACTTACAGACCTCGGAGTGGATAGGATAGGGGATTGGTCTGACCTCAGAGCTCCTCAAGGACCTGGAGCGGAGGATAGGTCTGACCTCAGATCTCCTCATGGACCTGGAGAGGAGGATAGGTCTGACGTCAGATCTCCTCATGGACCTGGAGCGGAGGATAGGTCTGACCTCAGATCTCCTCAAGGACCTGGAGCGGAGGATAGGTCTGACCTCAGATCTCCTCAAGGACCTGGAGCGGAGGATAGGTCTGACCTCAGATCTCCTCAAGGACCTGGAGCGGAGGATAGGTCTGACCTCAGATCTCCTCAAGGACCTGGAGCGGAGGATAGGTCTGACCTCAGATCTCCTTATGGACCTGGAGCGGAGGATAGGTCTGACCTCAGATCTCCTCAAGGACCTGGAGCGGAGGTCTGGCCTCTGTGTTCCGTGGGTCAGTAGGCACCATGTTGTCTCTCCAGAAGAGGTCCTCTGCTCTGAGCAGGGGGATAGAGCGCATCACGCCCTCGCTGCACACTCAGCACAACGACTAACGACAGCTCAGCGTCAGAGCACGGCCCGGAGCCGCAGGCCACAGCCATCAGGAGAACCCGCTCACACGTCCTCCAGGTGGTCTCCCGCTGGCTCAGCACAGCTCACTGATGTCCACACGGCCCTTACGGCCACACACACTACTACACACCCCGGCCACAACGCAAGCCCTTATTACCCAGCACACACACACTCAGGTGTGTGTGTGTGTGTGGCTCCCTGGTGCTGGCTAGCCTTGAGGTCAGCAGACAGGAAGGACGTATTTGGAAACGTGTCCAGAATTTGTGAAGAATTTGATAATTAATAGGCAAATATAATCAAAAACATTGTTTTGGAATGGATCAAATGCCATGCATTACAGAGATGGTGAACAGTCTCCTCTGTTACCGTCACTATGGATCCCATCCCTCTGGTTACTGAGATGGTAAACATCAGTTCACTTCTACCATCACTGAATTCCAAAGAGGTGGTTATCAAAGCAACTTAATGCACATTTAGATACATCCTTAGGTTCTGGACATTGGGAATCAAACCCAGTACTTTTGGGCTGGGAGTCTAATTCTTGAGCCTTTAGAGAGGCTTTCTTTAAAACACTTTCAGGGATTATATCCCCTGGACCAACGGGTCTGTCTCTAATGTGAGGGGAGGAGGAGGAACGCAGCAGAGCGACCTGCTAGCGTGACAAACGGCCGGGGTGAGGAACGTCAACTCATTTCCAGGATATTCCACTATTTTTCCTTCTCCCAGTCCGACACATCTCCATGACAACGTGTAAACAATGCCCTCATCCCCTTCGCACCATGAAGCGTTGGCGGTGACATCAGGTGCTGGCTGGAGATCAGAGGCTCCCAGAGGCCAACAGAGACCTCACCAGGAACATCTAGAGGCTGAGAGAAACCTCACAAGGAATCTCTAGAGGCTGAGAGAGACCTCACCAGGAACATCTAGAGGCTGAGAGAGACCTCACCAGAAACATCTAGAGGCTGAGAGAGACCTCACCAAGAACATCTAGACGCTGAGAGAGACCTCACCAGGAACCTCTAGAGGCTGAGAGAGACCTCACAAGGAACCTCTAGAGGCTGAGAGAGACCTCACCAGGAACATCTAGAGGCTGAGAGAGACCTCACCAGGAACATCTAGAGGCTGAGAGAGACCTCACCAGGAACCTCTAGAGGGTAAGAGAGACCTCACCAGGAACCTCTAGAGGCTGAGAGAGACCTCACCAGGAACATCTAGAGGGTAAGAGAGACCTCACCAGGAACCTCTAGAGGCTGAGAGAGACCTCAGCGGGGCCATGTCAGAGGGTTCAGAGGAGAGTCCTTACCAGGGCCATGTCAGCAGTAACAGGACTGCTTTCTTACACCATGAAAGGGGGGGGGGGCTCGACCGACTGGGGTCTCTCCCCTGGGGAGGGGGAGAGGGGACACTCCCCGGGGGGGGGGGGGGGGGGGGGGCTCTACTGACTGGGGTCTCCAGACGACCCGTAGTTTGGGAGCAGGAGGATCGAGGCGGTTTGGAAACCCAACATTCATAGTGTTTTGAAACTTGAATTCTGAAGCACAGCTTTCTGCATGAATATCTATTGAGGGATTTAATTATAGGATGAAGCTTTATTGGGGCTGGTTCTCGTGGACCTCTGTGGGTCTGTGTTTCCATCTCCAGCTCGTTTCCAGCTCATATTCTTTGATGCAGCGATGAACCAGGAACCGGTTGACTGCCAACTCTGGCCGACAAATGAGTTGATTTTGGCTGATGTCACTCTGAGTTCATCCCTGCTCGTCTGTGTGAGTATAAAGAACCCTGACACACATTCGCACACTCAAACACACACAAACACATGTAAATACACATGCGCACACACAGACACCCAGAGATACAGAAGACAGAGGCCTCGACGCCATGTCAACAAACAGACGTGCGACTGCAAGCCACCGGGACAATGGAGAACTTGTACAGACAAGTAGCCCCCGCACACACACACACACACACACACACACACACACACACACACACACACACACACACACACACACACACACACTAACAAAGGCAAGTAGAAACACACACGAATACAGGCATGCATGCACCCTCACAGACGCAGCCACATGCATGAACACACATCCCTCAGCAGCAGAAGGCTTTAATAACTCTGTGGGGACCAGGGTGGAATTAGTCCTCAGCAGCCCTTGCTTCACCACACATGTTATCAGTACATGTGACGACACATTTCACATGTCGAGGGACGGAACATCAATCTTCATTTAAATCTATTTGACTATTTTGCAGGGGATCCTAACCAACGTGACCAAGAGTGAATCAAAGACACATTCTCATTGTCATTAAGGCGTATGTAGGGTTCAGAGGTCATCTCTGTCAGGATGCCTTCAGGTGCAGACGTTGGGGTTTGAACCCTCCGGTCCCCCTGACCCGGGCCTGCGGTAAAGCCCTGAGAACGTGCTGACAGCCTCCTTCCTCTGACCCAACATGACGCCAACAAGAGCTCAGCGGCCGCGGCAGAACCTCAGCTGATGATGAGATGAGATCAGAGCTGAGGGGAGAGCGAGAGAACCAACAACCCCTCTGTTAGAACCAACCACCCTCTGTTAGAACCAACCACCCTCTGTTAGAACCAACCCCCCTCTGTTAGAACCAACACCCCTCTGGTAGAACCAACAACCCCTCTGTTAGAACCAACCACCCCTCTGTTAGAACCAACCACCCTCTGTTAGAACCAACCCCCCTCTGTTAGAACCAACACCCCTCTGGTAGAACCAACAACCCCTCTGTTAGAACCAACCACCCCTCTGTTAGAACCAACCACCCTCTGTTAGAACCAACACCCCTCTGGTAGAACCAACACTTCTCTGTTAGAACCAACACCCCTCTGTTAGAACCAACACCCCTCTGTTAGAACCAACCACCCCTCTGTTAGAACCAACCCCCCTCTGTTAGAACCAACACCTCTCTGTTAGAACCAACACCCCTCTGTTAGAACCAACACCCCTCTGTTAGAACCAACCACCTCTCTGTTAGAACCAACACCCCTCTGTTAGAACCAACACCCCTCTGTTAGAACCAACACCCCCTCTGTTAGAACCAACACCCCTCTGTTAGAACCAACCACCTCTCTGTTAGAACCAACACCCCTCTGTTAGAACCAACCACCTCTCTGTTAGAACCAACACCCCTCTGTTAGAACCAACCCCCTCTCTGTTAGAACCAACCGCACAAGACGGCCGGTCTTCACAGGCCTCTGGTGAGTGTTCTGAAGCTCTGGTCTCAGAGGTGAAATACATTCTGTCAGCACATTGTGGGCGGCCATGCTGGGTCAACGGGTTTCACCCTGTAGCGTCCTGGCTAGACACACACACACACACACACACACACACACACACACACACACACACACACACACACACACACACACACACACACACACACACACACACACACACACACACACACCTCTGAAAACATGGAACATCAGACGTTGTCGTGGAAACAGACTTCAGCAGATGCTAAGTTTGCGCCGTAGTTTCCTTGACTTTGCCATTGGTGCACGGCCCTCTGTCAGCCTTATCTCTGCTGTCAGCGGACGCTGCGCTTTATCACACATGCAAAACACCATCCGTCTCTGCCTCTGGTTACCACAGAGAGCCCCTTGTTAGGCCCGGGTAAACACTGATAGCACGGCTGAATGATGTCGCCTTCCACCAAGCCTGACTATCGCTACTCCATCTCCTACCCACACTACACACCCTCTCTCTCCTCCACCCTCTCTCTCTCCTCCACCTCCTTACCCTACACACCTGGAGCTGGTTGGAGAGGTGGAGGAGCTGGTTGGAGAGGTGGAGGAGCTGGTTGGAGAGGTGGAGGAACTGGTTGGAGAGGTGGAGGAGCTGGTTGGAGAGGTGAAGGGGCTGGTTGGAGAGGTGGAGGAGCTGGTTGGAGAGGTGGAGGAGCTGGTTGGAGAGATGGAGGAGCTGGTGGGAGAGGTGGAGGAGCTGGTGGGTTAACACTACATTGGGCTGCCTGGTTGAAGACGCCCAGTGCAGCTTTGCTCTCTCCTGCATACCGCCTCCATAGATGTGGCTGTATACTCTATCATAACATCGATATACACTTGAAACTCAAACAGCTGTTCAACAGCAGACCCGATTTCCACACTTCAAACGCTGTGGACCACAGCGTAGACCTACAACGCTACAGGCCTACGGTCTGAAACTCTGCAGACCAGGGCTACATGCTAAAGTGCTAGATGCTAAAGGTCTGCAACTCTGTAGACCAGCGCTACATGCTAAAGCTCTCAGACCTGGTGCTCCCAACTACATGCTATCAGACCACAGCACTACATGCTAAAGCGCTCCAGGCTAAAGCTCTCAGACCTAGTGCTCCATGCTACATGCTATCAGACATAGCGCTCCATGCTACATGCTATAAGACCACAGCGCCGACAGAGTCCTCCCCGGGGCGCCTGGCAGCAGAGCCTCGATCTCCAAACCTTCAACTCCGACAGATTTCCACTCAACAGCCCAACGAGGGACGGGGGAGGAGGGGGAGGAGGAGGAGGAGGAGGAGGAGGAGGAGGAGGAGGAGCAGGAGGAGGAGGAGGTGACAGTGGTGGGAGGCGAATGTTTCCAAAGTGAGGTCATCCCTCTGGCTCCCCATTGGCCGGGCCCGGTACTCTGCTTACCGTGTGTCGCTCTGCTGGAGGATCTGATCTCAGTGCGGTCGTGTTTGAAGCTCGCTGCCTCGGCCCTTCAGCGCCGCGCTGATCGCTAGCGGGTGGCCGAGCTCAGAGGACAACGCAGAGAACCGCTTCCTGATGCTAGCCAGATCCTCCTGGAATGGATAAATGGAGTCCAGCTCAATCCACAGAAAGACTTGGGATTCTGAAACCCGCTTCTACAAGAGTAGAGCTCTAGTAGCTCAAAGCTATTAGTTACCCAGAACCATATACTGCTGACACCATGCTAGTGCTATGGTTTACCGATAAGCAACACAATCCCGTGACAGCATAACAGGATGTGACTCAGTCAGCCTAATCAATAGATGTCTGGCCAATGGCGTCAGCGTGATTGAGAGCCAACTTGTCCAACGTGTCCACTCGCTCTCCTTTAATGAAGTCCCAGGTCAACAGACCGGGAGTGATGACAGATGAGGGTTTGATCTCGCAGTCCACAGACACCCCAGACACACTCTGTTTACAAGGCGAGGTCATCAGGGACTGCTGAACCAAACAACCTCCGCTCTGACCCTCGGCACTAACAGCAGCCTGAGGATAAACTGGATACCAGTCAAAGGGACGGGCTCCGTCACTCTGGAGCGAGTTACCTCCAATCAACACGCAGTTGACAGACGCCTTGCTCCAAGGCCACACTGAGAGCTCAACCTGCACCCCTAAGACACCTTGCTCCAAGGCCACACTGAGAGCTCAACCTGCACCCCTAAGACGCCTTGCTCCAAGGCCACACTGAGAGCTCAACCTGCACCCCTAAGACACCTAAGACAACAGGAGGCAGAACCTCCTGTTGAAGCCACAGTGAATCAGAGCATTTAGTCTCTGATTGACCGGGGATCAGGTCAGAGTTGGCATCGTCCCGGGGTCCTGAGCTCTCCTGAGCTCTCCATCCCAGAGGTGAACCCGCTGGGATGGAGAGCTACTCCTCTCTCTGTGAAGTGAGGGCTGAGAGCATTGAACGGGAGCCCTCAGCAGAGCCCCAGCAGGGGGGAGGGAGAGCAGGCTGCAGAGCCATCCTCCATCAGGGACCTCAGCCTCATTAGAGCGTCAGGAAGCAGCTCGATGACAGACGACCTCGGAGCTCCGACACGCCTCTCCTCCTCCTCCTCCTCCTCATTCTCCTCCTGAGGTAGGAGCCAAGAAGCCGTCCCTCACTCCTCGTAAATCAGCCTCCTGCCTCTCAGACCCAGCAGCCTCCTTTTATAGCCACTCCAGGGACACGTCCCCATGTAAGGCTGCTGCCCCCGCCGGGTGGGGGCGCTGGGGCAACACCACCCGCCGGCTGGAGGTGTGAGGCTGTAGGGCACCTCCGTCACCTAGATCAAACCCAGCACCACTCCCAAAACCAGTATCACAACCCAGCCCCACCCCCATAACCAGTATCACAACCCAGCACCACCCGCATAACCAGTATCACAACCCAGCACCACCCGCATAACCAGTATCACAACCCAGCCCCACCCCCATAACCAGTATCACAACCCAGCACCACCCGCATAACCAGTATCACAACCCAGCCCCACCCCCATAACCAGTATCACAACCCAGCCCCACCCCCATAACCAGTATCACAACCCAGCCCCACCCCCATAACCAGTATCACAACTGCACAACCACCACCTCCACCAGCTCCACCACCTCCACCTCCCTCTCCCACCACCTCCACCCCCCTCTAGCGAGCAAGGCATCGCTAGAGGATCTCTGCTCTGTGGATCTGGGCTCTGGGTCCCTGAGTCATGTCTGACGGGCTGCGGGCCTGCCCCAGCCTGCCTCCACCAACACCCATTGTTCCCTCAGCAGACGGCGGAGAGAGGGTGATGTTTACTGTTACAACCAGAGAGAGGAGAGAGGGGAGAGAGACAGGCCAGCAAAGAGAGAGAGAGACAGACGGACACTGAGAGCCAGAATGAAACCAGGAGAGGGAGAAAGAGAGATAAGCAGAGAGAGGGAGAGGGAGGGATGGAGACAATCAAGAAAGGAGAAGGGAGAAAGGAGGAGAGAGAAAGATTCCTGTAGATAGCCCTGGTGAGAGTAACATTCTCCCTTCGTGCAGAGCCGGGATTTGCTCTGTTTACCCAGCGAGGGGAGAGCTTTCTGTCCCAGCTGCACTCCAAATAAACAGCGCTACACCCAGCGCCTCTCACCCCGATCTCACCCATCTCTCACCCCAGCCCTCACCCATCTCTCACCCCAGCCCTCACCCCAGCCTCTCACCCCGATCTCACCCATCTCTCACCCACCTCTCACCCCATCTCTCACCCACCTCTCACCCCATCTCTCACCCCAGCCTCTCACCCCAGCCCTCACCCCAGCCCTCACCCCAGCCTCTCACCCCAGCCTCTCACCCCAGCCTCTCTCACCCCAGCCTCTCACCCCAGCCTCTCACCCCAGCCTCTCACCCCAGCCTCTCACCCCAGCCCTCACCCCAGCCCTCACCCCAGCCTCTCTCACCCCAGCCCTCACCCCAGCCTCTCACCCCAGCCCTCACCCCAGCCTCTCACCCCAGCCTCTCTCACCCCAGCCTCTCACCCCAGCCTCCAGGAATCGTCAAATTAGGGCCCAGTGTCTAGCAATGCAGTGAGGACCAAATATGGGCATAAAGAGGAAGCCAGTGTGTCACCCTCTCAGAGTAGTAAAGCTGACAGGAGCCTGACTCACATTGACTCCACACTAACCCCAGCAGCCAAACCGCCAGTATCTCAGGGTAAGAACCTCCAGGAGCTGGGGTCGGAAGACAAGGTACCATTATGGATCTGCACTGACACAGTTCTGATTACGGATTGGAAATCAATCCAAGTCAGACCAGGCCGCGAGGTCTCCGTCTGACATGTTGATGACATGTGATGTGGACGTGTTTTAATTGAGTGTGTGTGCGTTTGTTGTGTTTGTGTCTGTTTATTGAAGTGCTGTGTGTATGTGTCTGACTGCTGTGGATGTGTATTTGTGTGCGTGTATGTTATTGATGGATGTGTGTCTGTGTGGGTGTGCGTTTGTTTGTGCGTATGTGTTTGTGTTAGCATGTGTGCGTGTTGAAACCTTGAGTTCTTGAGCAACTCTGCCTGTTTGGACAAAAGTCGTCAGTTGGAGCCAGGTCTGATTGTCCCTGGGCAGCGCTGCCTGGCATCAGGGTGCTGGCAGCAGTTACAACACAGCACAGACAGACACAGACACACACTTCACACCTCGCAACCAGCAGCTGGTGGTCTCCGTCGGTAGAGACCCAACTACCCTGGCGTTGAAAAAGGCCGGAGCTCAACAGCTCTATGTGTAGCGTAGCGTAGCTCTATGTGTAGCGTAGCTCTATGTTTAGCGTAGCTCCATGTGTAGCACAGCTATACGGTTCGCGTAGCGTAGCTATATATGTAGCGTAGCTCTATGTGTAGCGTAGAGAGAGAGAGAGAGAGAGAGAGAGAGAGAGAGAGAGAGACCAGGCTGAGAAAGAGAGAGAGAGAGAGACATATATTCAGCAACAGTGAATATCTCACATACGACCCCCTGCCCACCACATACAGGAAGTATGAGGTCACTTCCTGCCCATTCAGAAACTAGACACACACTCCAGCTGCTGGCCAGCATGTGACTGCCTACTATACACACAAACACACACAGACACACACGTGAGCGCGCAAAAACATCCTGAAGTCCCACAACACAAATAATACAAACCTGAACCTTAAATTGTAAATATAAAGTCAAAAGTCAAAGTCCAATTTAATGTATAGCACAGTATCAGACACGGTGATTATTCGAAGTGCTTAAGAAGAATAAGTGTGCGCGCGCACGTGCACGTGCGTGTGCGTGCGTGTGTGTGTGTGTGTGAGTGTGCGCGTGTTATACAAGCGTTACCAAGGAGCAGCTCATATCAAAGTGTGTCCAGCTGATGTCCGTCTCCAGGGTAACCACAGCTGCCGTGGCCCCTCCCCCCGGGGGTCTCCGGTGTCGGGGGGGCAGAACGCTCCAGCCTGCACCTCCTCCCCCTTAAGGCCCCAAGCTGGTCAGCCAGCCTGCACCTCCTCCCCTTTAAGGCCCCAAGCTGGTCAGCCAGCCTGCACCTCCTCCCCCTTAAGGCCCCAAGCCGGTCAGCCAGCCTGCACCTCCTCCACCTTAAGGCCCCAAGCTGGTCAGCCAGCCTGCACCTCCTCCCCCTTAAGGCCCCAAGCCGGTCAGCCAGCCTGCACCTCCTCCACCTTAAGGCCCCAAGCTGGTCAGCCAGCCTGCACCTCCTCCAACTTAAGGCCCCAAGCCGGTCAGCCAGCCTGCACCTCCTCCCCCTTAAGGCCCCAAGCTGGTCAGCCAGCCTGCACCTCCTCCAACTTAAGGCCCCAAGCCGGTCAGCCAGCCTGCACCTCCTCCCCCTTAAGGCCCCAAGCTGGTCAGCCAGCCTGCACCTCCTCCACCTTAAGGCCCCAAGCCGGTCAGCCAGCCTGCACCTCCTCCCCCTTAAGGCCCCAAGCCGGTCAGCCAGCCTGCACCTCCTCCCCCTTAAGGCCCCAAGCCGGTCAGCCCTACGCAGGACTGGAGCTCCATAGGGCTAGGGCCCCCCGACACACCTCCTCCCTACAGACACACACCTCCTCCCTACAGACACACACCTCCTCCCTACAGACACACACCTCCTCCCTACAGACACACACACCCCTACAGACACACACCTCCCCCACACACACACACACACCCCCCAGTAGATGGATAGTAGTGGTGAGGGCAGACAGAGAGCCAGTCAGCTCTTCCTTTCTGTCACAGCCTACATCCTGTCTGCACCTGCTACTTCCTCTGTATTACATCCTGCTTCCTGCCTTCACATATTATTTCCTGTCCGTTGCAACCAGTGTCCAGTTGGAGGCGCCTGTCCCATCCTACTTCCTGTTTACCACCTGGTTCTTCCTGCCTCGGAAGAGCAGAATTGTCTGATGATGCAGTAATAGAGTCTGTCTGTGTGTGTGTGTGTGTGTGTGTGTGTGTGTGTGTGTGTGTGTGTGTGTGTGTGTGTGTGTGTGTGTGTGTGTGTGTGTGTGTGTGTGTGTGCACCAGCGAGCTTGGGTATGTGCAGGGGTGTGTGTCTGTATTGTGTGTGTCAGCGTATGTGTGTGTCTGAGAGATGAGGGAGTCATCTCTTCCCCCCCCCCACCAACATGTGGCCCCTGACAGCAGGCCGGACACAGCCTGGTCCAGCACCCAACAGAAGCACCACCCAAGATTTAGGACCCTCCGTCGGTGCTCCGTGGGTCTTTTTATGGGTGACCACCGAGCGGTAGAGATGACCTCTGGGCAGCAGCCGCATTCCCCATGGGGAGCATTCCTCAGAGAGACGGAGTCTGGGCAGGCAGACGGTCAGAGCCGCTGCTCCATTCATCTGACGGCCGATATCTCAACACACGTCTGCTGCACAGACAGCGCAACTAACGGCCTCCGAACAGACATCCATCAGACCTCCATAAGACCTCCAACAGACCTCCGTCAGACCCGAACGCGTGCGTTCACTGTTTCAACATGAAGTCAGAGAGAAGGGAGGCCGAGGGGAGACGAATATAAGCAGGGAGAAAAGGAAAGCTGAAGAGGAAAGTGTAATAAGGGATCTCTCTTCTTACCGCAGCGCTGCCCACCACTTTGAGCCCGACGGCGGTAGAACCTCCGCTCTCGCCGCTCCGTGTCACGTCGCTATTCCCGGGACGTCGCCGGACGCAAAGCTCAACTTCAGCCTCACTTTTCCCTGAAGTCGGTCCTGTGTGCGGAGGAATGATAGAGCCAGCCGGCTACTTCTGTTCCTCACTGAGGAAGTTAGTGAGTCACAGACCCCGCCCCCTGTGGAGGAGGACACACCCCCTCCAGCCCCCCAGCTGAACGGGAGACTCTGATGCTCCAACTTCAGAACTTTCTCTCACTTCTCAGCAGAAAGGAGAAACAACCCGTCTGACCTCCTGCACGTGTTCAGAGGAACCTGTCTGCTGCTCAAGGGGAACCTGTCTGCTGCTCCATAGGAACCTGTCTGTTGCTCCAGAGGAACCTGTCTGCTGGTAACACTGCTGTTTGAGTCAATGTTGCGCTTGTTTCTTTTTGCGTGCTTATTGAAACATTATTAAACATTGTTTTACGTTTATTAAACATATTTCATGATATCAGCTTTAACTGTTGCCCCCCAGAGTCGCCTTATGAAGGTTATCCAACTTATGGAGTTCTCCAGACCCCCTGCACGCTGAACCCCAAAAGACCTGAGGAACCGGAGCTGGAGTCTGAGGAACCAGAGTCTGAGGAACCGGAGTCTGAGGAACCGGAGCTGGAGTCTGAGGAACTGGAGTCTGAGGAACCGGAGTCTGAGGAACCGGAGCTGGAGTCTGAGGAACCGGAGCTGGAGTCTGAGGAACCGGAGTCTGAGGAACCGGAGCTGTAGTCTGAGGAGCTGGAGTCTGAGGAACCGGAGCTGGAGTCTGAGGAACCGTAGTCTGAGGAACCGTAGTCTGAGGAACCAGAGATGGAGTCTGAGGAACCGGAGCTGGAGTCTGAGGAACCGGAGCTGGAGTCTGAGGAACCGGAGCTGGAGTCTGAGGAACCGGAGTCTGAGGAACCAGAGTCTGAGGAACCGGAGCTGGAGTCTGAGGAACCGGAGTCTGAGGAACCGGAGTCTGAGGAACCAGAGATGGAGTCTGAGGAACCGGAGCTGGAGTCTGAGGAACCGGAGGTGGAGTCTGAGGAACCGGAGTCTGAGGAACCGTAGTCTGAGGAACCGGAGCTGGAGTCTGAGGAACCGGAGTCTGAGGAACCGGAGCTGGAGTCTGAGGAACCGTAGTCTGAGGAAGCGGAGCTGTAGTCTGAGGAACCAGAGCTGGAGTCTGAGGAACCGGAGTCTAAGGAACCGGAGCTGTAGTCTGAGGAACCGGAGCTGGAGTCTGAGGAACCGGAGCTGGAGTCTGAGCAACCGGAGCTGGAGTCTGAGGAACCGGACCTGGAGCCCTGAGGAACCGGCGCTGGAGTCCGAGGAACCGGCTCTCATCAGCGCTCCTGTGACGTCACTGTGACTCACCGCCAGGGAGCAATGCTCCGCCTCCAGGTGAGCGGTTTGTTCCTCCAGGTGAGGGGTTTGTTCCTCCAGGTGAGCAGTTTGTTCCTCCAGGTGAGCGGTTTGTTCCTCCAGGTGAGCAGTTTGTTCCTCCAGGTGAGCGGTTCGTTCCTCCAGGTGAGCGGTTTGTTCCTCCAGGTGAGAGGTTTGTTCCTCCAGGTGAGTGGCCCCGCCCTGCAGGTGAACGGCTCCACCCTCCAGGTGAGCGGTGTGTCGGGGCTCCGCCCTCCAGGTGAGCGGTGTGTCGGGGCTCCGCTCTCCAGATGAACGGGGTTCCGCTGTGTTCTTAACAGCGGAACGTTGCTCAGCCCGACGTGACGGTTCTCGTCGGCCCGGTCCCAGAATGCTGATTCAGCCCGCCGCTCTTGACGGGATCAAACCTGCACACACATACCCCCCCCCCCCCCACACACACACACACACACACACACACACACACACACACACACACACACACACACACACACAGACTTTGATTTGTACACAAACACAGAGAGACATACATGTGTATAATAGAGAGACAGAGAGACAGAGAGAGAGAGAGAGAGAGAGAGCGAGAGAGAGAGAGAGACGGAGACAGAGAGAGAGAGAGAGACACACACACACCCCTTCATGGTTCCACTCGACCTGTCCAGACCCGAGCTGTAGAAATCCGTCTTTATTAAAACACTGTTTAGTTAAGTAGCTTTTAACGGTGAGATGTTTACAGGAGTCACTGGTGGTACCGTACGGCCCAGAGAACCAGCAGCTGGTCCACCTGCTCCTCAAGACCCCCTCCAGCAGGAGGAGGAGGAGCAGGAGGAGGAGGAGGAGCAGGAGGAGCAGGAGGAGCAGGAGGAGGAGCAGGAAGAGGAGGAGGAGGAGGAGCAGGAGGAGTCAGAGGAGGAGGAGGAGGGGCAGGAGGAGCAGGAGGAGGAGGAGGAGGAGGAGGGGGAGGAGGAGGAGGAGGAGGAGCAGGAGGAGGAGGAGGAGGAGGAGGAGGAGGAGGAGGGGCAGGAGAGGCAGGAAGAGGAGGGGGAGGAGCAGGAGGAGGAGGAGGAGCAGGAGGAGGAGGAGGAGCAGGAGGAGCAGGAGGAGGAGGAGGAGGAGGAAGAGGGGGAGGAGGAGGAGGAGGAGGGGAGGAGGAGGAGGAGGAGGAGCAGGAGCAGGAGGAGCAGGAGGAGGAGGAGGAGGAGGAAGAGGGGGAGGAGGAGGAGGAGGAGGGGAGGAGGAGGAGGAGGAGCAGGAGGAGGAGGAGGAGGAGGAGGAAGAGGGGGAGGGAGGAGGAGGAGGAGGAGGAGGAGGGGCTTGTTATCACCAGGACCGTGAACGCGCCTTTAATCCATACCTGACTGAACTGTATCTGAGGAAATAAATCAAACATAAAAAGTGGTACAATATTATAAGGGTTAGGGTTCTTCTCGAGGTATTGCTTAATAATGCATAATACAGCAAAACGTAAAACATAACAGACATTAACATCTTTATATATGTATCATAATGCGAGTGTAAGAGGACTCCTGTGGCCTTGGTTAATTCTTGTTGTCTTTACATTTCTACAAATAACCAAATGGATATATGGAGTGGATGATGGCTGGTCGGGTTAGCCTCCCCTGGCCCAGTCAGGCTTTAGACCCTGGGTTTGGCTGAGGCTGCACTCCTGTGCTTAATGGTCGTTAATTGATTGTAGTTGACCATTTACAAGAGTCTGAGGTGCTGGAGCAGTGAGGAGCTTCTCCTGCCAGCGTCTGGCCCCCCTCCAGAGACACGAGGACCCTGGCCCCCCTCCAGAGACATGAGGACCCTGGCCCCCCTCCAGAGACACGAGGACCCTGGCCCCCCTCCAGAGACATGAGGACCCTGGCCCCCCTCCAGAGACATGAGGACCCTGAGGACCCTGGCCCCCCCTCCAGAGACACGAGGACCCTGAGGACCCTGGCCCCCCTCCAGAGACACGAGGACCCTGAGGACCCTGGCCCCCCCTCCAGAGACACGAGGACCCTGAGGACCCTGGCCCCCCCTCCAGAGATGTGAGGACCCTGGCCCCCCTCCAGAGACATGAGGACCCTGAGGACCCTGGCCCCCCTCCAGAGACATGAGGACCCTGAGGACCCTGGCCCCCCTCCAGAGACATGAGGAGTACCAGGACCACAGGCCGGCTGCAGCCTAACTTTGTAATAAAACACACAGGAGGACTACGAGCGGAGGACGAGGAGGGGGAGAAGGTCTGTGGGCAGAGAGGTCCAGGAGCAGAGACCTGGGTTGGCAGAGGTTAGAGGAGGAGGAGGAGGAGGAGGAGGAGGAGGAGGGGACATACCAGAGAGCTGACATCAGCCCAGCAGCTCTCGTCAGCGGTGTTATTTTTACGAGTCTTCTCCCCCTCTGCCACACCGGGGCGTTCCTCCCCAGTGACCCCACAAACCCACCGCCCTCGCTCTCTGCCACACCGGGGCGTTCCTTCCCAGTGACCCCACAAGGGGGGTGGTGGTCGTGGGAGTGGGGGGTGGTGGTGGTGGTGGTGGTGGAGGTGGTGGTGGTGGAGGTGGAGGTGGTGGTGGTGGTGGTGGTGGTGGGAGGTGGGGGGTTGGTGGTTGGAATGGGGGTCGGGGGTCATGAGGCTGCAGAGTGATCAACAGGCCGATGACATCATGTGGAAACACTGAAGCCTCATCGCCCCCGGAAACCATATCACACGTCTCCCCACATTCAGCCCCGATCGCAGCCCGCTGAGACGCAGGGGGGGGAGTGTGTGTGAGTGTGCGTCTGTCTGTGTGTGTCTGTGTGTGTGTGTGTGTGTATTTGCTCTGTTAAGACGACATCATCAATGCCCTCACATCCAAGAGCATCAGGAGTCTGTGAGGCATCAGACAGCAGAGCAGACTTCCTGTCTCCAGAACCCCGGCAGGAAGTGGGCAGCGGCCATGTTCCCAAGAGAAGAGGACGACCTCTGGCCTCGACGGAACCAAACCAACACAGCAGGCTGTTGCCAAGCAACCACCCCGGACCCGGAGCTGGACTGGGGCATGAGCCCGGTCCAGCGGTGACTGTGGTTTGATTTATGATTTCATTACAGATTCATAAGGAAACAAATCAAAACACAAAGGTCGTGACTTCCCAGTCGTCTGGGACCCAGACCACTGGCAGACCTCAACCTCCAAGTTAAACACATGTTACTAAGTATAAGTTACTAAGTATAAGTTACTAAGTATAAGTGACCCAGTCGGAGCCCGACCACGGACGGTGTAATTACCGAGGACGGGACCCAGGAACGAGGATCTCTGTTCTGTCTTCTCTTATTGGAGAACGTCGACGGAACCGGACGTGATGAAACAAGCAGAACGCAGAACACTGCTGTCCCCGAGAGACAAGCCTGGTGTTTACCTTCACCCCTTCATCCCTTCACCCCTCACCCCTTCACCCCTCACCCCTTCATCCCTTCACCCTTCACCCCTCCACCCGTTCACCCCTTCATCCCTCACCCCTTCACCCCTTCATCCCTTCACCCCTCACCCCTTCACCCCTCACCCCTTCACCCCTCACCCCTTCATCCCTTCACCCCTTCACCCCTTCAGCCCTCACCCCTTCACCCCTTCATCCCTTCACCCCTTCACCCCTTCACCCCTCACCCCTCACCCCTCACACCTTTATCCCTTCATCCCTTCAACCCTTCACCACTTCATCTCTTCACACCTCACCCCTTAATCCCTTTTTCCCTTCACCCTTTCACCCCTTCATCCCTTCACCCCTTCATCGCAGACGCAGCGCAGACGGGATGAAGGGATGAACGTTAACGTTCATCCCTTCATCCTGTCTGCGTCCAGTGGTGAGGGGGTTAGACTCCCGGCAGAAGGTGCTGGTTCCAGGACGGTCCAGTGGTTAGGTTAGTGTTAGGGTCTGACCCCAGAGGTCAGAGGTCACCCTGTGAGGCGGTCTGCCCCCCCCCCCCCCCCCCCCCCCTCCCTGCTCCTTAACAACAGAACCAGTCCACCTGGGCTCGGAGCGTCTCCTGGTGACGCCAGGGTTCACTGGTTTCCAGGAGGCTATTCCCAGCTCTGACTGGGCGGCTGTGGCTCCCTGTTGTCCTACTCACAGGACCACCCAGTGCCCACACAGAAACACACCCCAACAGTTTGTTACCCACATATTTACAAACTGACAAACAAATGAGGCCATGAATTCACAGCAGAACACAATAACCTCGTTATGAACACTAAAGACCGCACACCATGGCCAGAATATACAACCTGGTCCACTTTCAGTAATTACATCTCATGAAACTTTCTTTATATTCTGTTTTACGACCTGCTACGACCTTTATTGGCCTATGTTAATTATTTGGAATATTGTGCAAGAAACAACAGCACCATCTAGCGTCCTCTGCAATGATCTACAAGCGAAGGTTTATAGCTATGTTTAATATAATATTAAAGAATATGGTATGGAATAAACTGTTTATTTTGACATCGAAGAGGCATGCACATGTCTCGCCTGATAAAGATAATAAATAATAAATCATATAAAGAATAGATTCTGCAGCGGACGGAAATCACGTGACTGTTCCTGATGCAGCGACCCACGTGTCCCAGCGAGATGCCGGAAGTTCCCCGTGCACGTGCGTCTGTTTTCCCCGGCTCGTGGAGGCTACCGGCTACGTGTGGAGCTACCGGCAACGTGTGGAGCTACCGGCTACGTGTGTGGAGCTAACGGCGGTGTACCTCAATACTCTGAACTCTCTGCTCGCTAACATCCCTCAAACATGGCGACCTTCAGGAAGGCCCTGAAGAGCAAGCAGAGAAACCACCATGAACGAGCTCAGGTGAGATTAACCTTAGCTTAGCGTTAACCAGCTAACCTTAACGTTATCCAGCCAACCTTATCGTTATCCAGCTCACCTTAACGCTATCCAGCTCACCATAACGTTACCCAGATCACCTTAACGTTACCCAGATCACCTTAACCATCTAACTTTAGTGTTGTCCAGCTAACCGTAAGCGTTATCCAGCTCACCTTAACGTTATCCAGCTACCCTTAACGTTAACCAGATCACCTTAACGTTACCCCGATCACCTTAACGTTACCCAGATTATCTTAACCATCTAACTTTACTATTATCCAGCTAACCTTAACGTTATCCAGCTAACCTTAACGTTATCAAGCTACCCTTAACCAGCTAAGCTTAACGTTACCCAGCTCACCTTAACGATACCCAGCTCACCTTAACCTTACCCAGCTCACCTTAACGTTACCCAGCTCACCTTAACGTTACCCAGATCACCTTAACCATCTAACTTTACTGTTGTCCAGCTAACCGTAAGCGTTATCCAGCTCACCTTACCGTTATCAAGCTACCCTTAACCAGCTAACCTTAACTTTATCTAGCTAACCTTAATGTTACCCAGCTAACCTTAACCTGACCCAGCTAACCTTAACCTTAATCAGCTAAACTTAGCGTTTCCCAGCTAACCTTAACCTTAATCAGCTAAACTTAGCGTTTCCCAGCTAACCTTAACCAGCAGCTAACCTTTACGTTATCCAGCTCACCTTAACCTTACCCAGCTCACCTTAACCTTACCCAGCTCACCTTAACGTTACCCCGCTCACCTTAACGTTACCCAGCTCACCTTAACGTTACCCCGCTCACCTTAACGTTACCCAGCTCATCTTAACGTTACCCAGCTCACCTTAACGTTACCCAGCTCACCTTAATGTTACCCAGCTCACCTTAACGTTACCCAGCTCACCTTAACGTTACCCAGCTCACCTTAACGTTACCCAGCTCTCCTTAACATTATCCACCTCACCTAAACCTTATCCAGCTAAGTTAACCTCAACGTTATCCAGCTAACCTTAACCAGCTAACCTCTGTATCTTCTGTGTTTCAACCTCTTGTGTTTTTTTTTCCAGTTGGGTTCGAGAAACTTCCTGGGACTGTTGGAGAAAAAGAAGGATTACAAACTGAGAGCCGAGTGAGTACCGGCTAAAGGACCCTTAACCTCCGCCCAACAGACCCTTAACTTCCACCCTTACCTGTGACACAACGGACCCTTAACCTCTAACCTTACCTATGACCCTTAACCTCCACCCTGACTGTTGACCCTTAACCTCCACCCTTAACCTCCATGCTTACCTATGACCCTTAACCTCCACCCTTACCGCTGACCCTTAACCTCCACCCTTACCTGTGACACAACGGACCCTTAACCTCCACCCTGACTGTTGACCCTTAACCTCCACCCTTACCGCTGACCCTTAAACTCCACCCTGACTGTTGACCCTTAACCTCCACCCTTACCGCTGACCCTTAACCTCCACCCTGACTGGTGACCCTTAACCACCACCCTTACCGCTGACCCTTAACCTCCACCCTGACTGGTGACCCTTAACCTCCACCCTGACCGCTGACCTTTACCCTCCACCCTGACCCTTAACCTCTGACCGCTGACCCCTAAGCTCCCCTCCTGTATGAGCTCTCGGGCGGTGTATACCACTGACGTCCGTCTGTCCTTCCCCCCCGTCCTAGTGACTACCACAAGAAGCAGAACCTGCTCTCCGCCCTGCGGAGGAAGGCCATGGAGAAAAACCCTGACGAGTTCTACTTCAAGATGATCAGCTCCAAGCTGGAGGTAGACCCCCTCGTTAGACCCCCTCGTTAGACCCCCTAGGACCAGGGCTCCAAGCTGGAGGTAGACCCCCTCATTAGACCCCCTCGTTAGACACCAGCATCCTGCTACTGTGTTAGGGTCTAGAGGGGTTACTGGGACTGACTGGTTAGTGTGTAGTGGGACTGACTGGTTAGTGTGTAGTGGGACTGACTGGTTAGTGTGTAGTGGGACTGACTGGTTAGTGTGTAGTGGGACTGACTGGTTAGTGTGTAGTAGGGCTGGGAGATGTACGGTGGTAAAATGTATATATTATATATTATCTTGATGGTGCGAGCGCTATTTTATAAGGCCGAGCGCTGCTCTGTGAGCCTACCAGCCATGTCCAGCTGCTCCATCCCGCCCCTCGCATGTAGGAAGTGTTCTCCACCCGCGTTACGCATCACAACTAACTTTGAACAAAAACATGGCGGACACGGTGGTAGAGAGTACGGAACCCGTAAAGGGACATAAAAAAAAATGTTAAAGTTTCTTGTGAGCACGAGAAAGTATCTGGTGCGCATATCACTGGCTGTGTGTGTGTGTGTGTGTGTGTGTGTGTGTGTGTGTGTGTGTGTGTGTGTGTGTGTGTGTGTGTGTGTGTGTGTGTGTGTGTGTGTGTGTGTGTGTGTGTGTGTGTGTGTGTGTGTGAGTGATGTCAGCGTGTGAGTGGACGAGCGAGGAGAGCGAGCGGTAGCGTGCGTGTCAGTTTAGTGAAGTAATGATCGAGTCCGGTTGTGTGTAAGAATAAAGTACCCAGCAAGAATCGGTGGCCGCTTCATTCAGACCATATTCCGCCCTATAAGCAGACCCGCTGTCAAAGTGAAGGGTGTTGCCCCCGAGAGAACATGGAGGGAACGTCTCCCCTGTGCTCCTCGGTCTGGGAGCCGACAGCAGGAATGGTGTAACACTGACCATCTCGTAGTTGGAGGCAAGAGAGTACACGTGCTCCAATAGTGCGAGATAAAAAATAAAAAACATTAATTTTAATGATTGAAGCTTGTGTGTGATTTATCATGGGCACGAGCACACACAACCTAAAATCTTTCAAATTAAAGAAGAGGCTGTCAGGGAAAACAAAGGATTTTTTGCCTCTAATGACGTCTTTGGTATCACTCTGCAAGTAGTCCGGTAACTTGTCAACCCCAGCGTCTTCAGTTGCTAAGCGACGTCAACGTCTTTGGCGGACTGTTTCTCTGCTGATCATCACTATGAATGCTAGTTACAAATAAATTGTAAAAAGACACATTTTTTCGTTTTGGCATGTAGCAGTGTAAAAAGTGGGATAATGTCTAGAACGTCGCCGGTCATTATCGATGACCGGTCGCCCTGTCGGGGCTTATGTTCCCGATAATGACCGGCGTTCTATACATTATCCCTTACATATCTGTTGTTAAAGCACAGCTGTGCTTCGTTGAGCAAAAAATAAAAAATAAACCTAAATAAATGGTTGACGGTGAATACTACACACTTTACCCGTTTTGTTCAAAATATCGTTATAATATCATATATCACCATTGGTTAGTGTGTACTGGGTGTACTGGGACTGACTGTACTGGTCTGCAGGACGGCGCCCACCGTGCCAACAGGGAGGCGTGGGACGTGGAGGTGACTGAGGAGCAGAGGAAGATGATGAGGACCCAGGACCTCAAGTACGTGGAGATGAAGAGGCTGGCCGACGCCAAGGTGAGCGCACCGGGGTCAGGGGTCACGTGAGAGGTCCAGGGTCGTCTTTCATTCAACAGAAAAGGATCAGAGTGCAGACATTAGCATGCAGACATTAGCATGCATACATTAGCATGCAGACATTAGCATGCAGACATTAGCATACTAAGAATGAATTGTGGAAGTTATTCGTATTTATTAGTTTTTTAGATCTCCCATGCTCTTTATGACACCATTAGTGACCACTGCTGGTGTCCTCATTGGCCCACGACTTAAAGAGGAACCTCCACTCATCATCTCTTCTCCACCCGTTCAGAAAATCGAGAGGATGAAAGGAGAGCTCCACCTGCTGGACGCCGAAGGCAAGGAGAAGAACCACCACACCTTCTTCGTGGACTCAAAGAGAGAAGGTGAGAGCAGAAGACCGTCCCAGCACTGGGACTGCAGCCCCCGTTACTGGTCCCACTGGGACCAGTCTAAGGCGTGTCTAAGGCGTTGTACCGATGGGTCCTGTCTAAGGCGTTGTGATGGGTCCTGTCTAAGGCGTTGTGATGAGTCCTGTCTAAGGCGTTGTACCAATGGGTCCTGTCTAAGGCGTTGTGATGGGTCCTGTCTAAGGCGTTGTACCGATGGGTCCTGTCTAAGGCGCTGTGATGGGTCCTGTCTAAGGCGTTGTGATGGGTCCTGTCAAAGGCGTTGTGATGGGTCCTGTCTAAGGCGTTGTGATGGGTCCTGTCTAAGGCGTTGTACCGATGGGTCCTGTCTAAGGCGTTGTACCGATGGGTCCCGTCTAAGGCGTTGTACAGATGGGTCCCGTCTAAGGCGTTGTACCGATGGGTCCCGTCTAAGGCGTTGTACCGATGGGTCACGTCTAAGGCGCTGTGATGGGTCCTGTCTAAGGCGTTGTGATGGGTCCTGTCAAAGGCGTTGTGATGGGTCCTGTCTAAGGCGTTGTGATGGGTCCTGTCTAAGGCGTTGTACCGATGGGTCCCGTCTAAGGCGTTGTACCAATGGGTCCCGTCTGAGGCGTTGTGATGGGTCCCGTCTAAGGCGTAGTGTGTCTCTCAGTGCAGGACTTCTCCCTGGCCGAGCGTCTGAACACGGTCCCTGAGCTGGTGGGCCGCGCCTACAACCGACCCACCCTGGAGACCCTGAAGACCAAGGGCATCAAGGGAGCCACCGACAAGTACACCCTGCAGGTCGTAGCGCCCCCTCCAGCACCACCCTCAGCACCACCAGCCTGTGTACCTGTGGTGCAGCCTCTCCTGGCGTTAACTCTGTGTGTGTGTGTGTGTGTGTGTGTGTGTGTGTGTGTGTGTGTAGAAGCTGGCCCGGCAGCGAGGTCACCAGTACACCATCCTTTCCCAGAGGATCCAACGCGAGCGCAAGCTCTACGTCATCAGCCAGAAGATCCAGAGCCGCCGCGAGATCCAGGTGAGCTACAGACACTGTCCCCCTGTCTGTCTGTCCCCCAGGCTTTAGAAGGTCTCTGACCTGTCTGTCTGTCCCCTAGGCTTTAGAAGGTCTCTAACCTGTCTGTCCCCCAGGCTTTAGAAGGTCTCTAACCTGTCTGTCTGTCCCCTAGGCTTTAGAAGGTCTCTAACCTGTCTGTCCCCCAGGCTTTAGAAGGTCTCTAACCTGTCTGTCTGTCCCCCGGGCTTTAGAAGGGCTCTAACCTGTCTGTCTGTCCCCCAGGCTTTAGAAGGTCTCTAACCTGTCTGTCTGTTGATAGGAGAAGACCAAGCGGGTGAAGATGAGCAACGAGACGAAGGAGGCGGCGGCCGTCTACAAGTACAAGGCCAAGAGGAAGCGCTGAGGGCCCGTTGCCATGGAAACCCCAGACTCCAGACCTTCTAATCCAGACGGACGTTGATCCTGCAGTGTTTTGTACATATCTTTAGATTTTCATAACCGGTTTCTTTCCAATAAATCCTGATAAACCGACTGTGTTCTAATGCTGTTTATTGTGTGCAGTGGTGTAGTGTACCTGAAAGGGACAGCAGGGGGCGTCAGTGCTCTGCAGCCTGGTGGGCTTCTCATGGAGATATTCATACATCACTCATTCTTTGAAGGATGAAGATAAAGCACTAGTTGATATTTTAAACTATTGTCACGTCTACCTTTGAAGGCGTCATGAGGTAAGTAGGTTAACTATTGTGCTTTTTGTATGTCTGTCCACGTATATATGTGTACCATCTGACTCTAGGGCGCCAAGTTATTTATGTACACATTAATCCAGGCGCCGTCAGCCGACGACCTCCGGTCCAAACGACAGGCGCGCGTCCCCCGGCCAGAGAGAGGGTCACGTCCTGCGTCACAGAGGGAGGGGGTGAGCGTCACAGAGGGAGGGGGTGAGCGTCACAGAGGGAGGGGGTGAGCGTCACAGAGGGAGGGGGTGAGCGTCACGAGGGGTGGTGAGCGTCACGAGGGGTGGTGAGCGAGGGGGGGTGAGCCCAGCTCCACAGGACAGGCCTTTGCGGGGGGGGGGGGGGGCTATAGGGTCCAAACATGCTGTGAATCTCTCCGGGACCCCCATCCGACCGTAGGGGGGGACAGAGGGGCTACTGTCCCTCTCAGACCGGCCTTTAACCCCGCTGAGGGGGGGGACAGGCTCTCCTCTATCGACCACGGCCGCTCCTCGCCGTCCAACCTCTCCGAGACGACTTCCTGTTCCCCTCACTTCCTTCCCCTGGACCCCTGGGGTCAGAGAGGGAAGCGGGAGGTCATGACCCCCCCGTTCCAGGGGTCTCAGTGTTGGGGGGCAGCCTGGTTAAGAGAGTATTAATACACCCGAAGGAAGTTCTGTCCAATCTGAATATAATGTAACCAATAATACTGTTCAGAAGCCTAGTGTACTTCACTGGGGGCTGCGCTCAGAAATGTAATATTTACGGACCAATCCTCCATCATTAGGCTGTTACACACACACTGTTTGTGTCTGTGTGCATATATATAAATAGACTGCATTTATAAATATATGAATGCATGAATATACTTATGTACAGCACTATATTGGTTTGGATAAGATGAGACATTTTAGTCTCACACGAATGGCGTATATTCAAATCAAGAAATAAAAAATAGATGAAATGCAAACCTTAGAATATAGTATAATTCTATAAGCTGATCTTTGATGATGAAAAGGTGATTCCATATGTTCCTCCACTATGCCTGTCCATCTCCCAGAGTCCACCTGCTTCTCCCGAGCATTATGGGTAATGAGCGTTATGTTGGGCAGTGATTACCCATAATGCTTTCTGTCTGTTGTCTTAACGAAGGCGATGGACTTAGTATTGATCGGTGATTGTCTATTGAGGAGCTGTGAGTGCATGTGAAGCCGGACGGTTCTCTGTGCTGCAGGTGTCTGAGGACAAGCTGCTCTTTAAAAGCTTTACAAGGTCATGGGCGCCATTGTGCCCCAAACCAGCGCCAACACAGAAAGGCCTGTCCTTATGTTGGCAGTGTGACGAATGAAGTGAGTTCCCATCTGGGATCGATAAAGGTCTTATTTTATGACGAGGAGTAGCTTAGCACACGTGTAATGTGCATATCTGTCTCTCTGAACACGGTCTCTCTGTAAGGGTCTCTGGTGTCTCCCTCGTATATAACAAAGACGCACCAGCCAGCGGGGGTGTGGGGGGGGGGGGGGTTAATTGAGTCTTCCTAAGGAGCCCTGAGGGGCCGTTAGGGAAGGTGGTCTCAGAACGGGCGGAGTCCTGCCTCAGCAGCAAGCAGCTCTCATATCGACCAGCACCCGGCCTCCTTAAACCTGGTCCTCAGTCTCCCCCCCCCCTCTCTGATAGGGGGGGGGGGGGGGTGGGGGGGGGGGGGGGAGCAGAGCTGGGGTTAAGGACATGAGTGATCGATTGCCCGTTCCTGAAGTCCAAAGGAGAGAGTGAGAGAGACAAAGGTTTGAGGGTAAGTGTAGTGGGGAGTGTGTGTGTCATTGTGGTGAGCTGTCTGTGGTAGTGAGTGTGTGTGTGTGTGTGGGGGGGGTCTTTTGAGCCTGCCTTTATCCTAGAAACTGAGGTCCTTTTAAGTTGAAGCGGGAGTCAGTGGGCTTTAAGAAGTACTGGAGAGGGGGGGAGGAGAGAGGGGGAGAGGGGGGGAGGAGAGGGGGGGGAGGGTCTGTTTTCATGCCAGCGGATCTGCGTGACAGTGACACTGAAGTGGGTGTGTGTGGTGGTAGTTTCCGTGTGTGTTGGTGTGTGCGTGTGTGTGTGCTGGTCTGTGTTTGAATGTCAGTGTTTGGATTTGTGCATTGTTGCCCTCATACAGTATATTAATGTTTGTGTATTTTTCTGTCTATGGTGTGTGTATATGTGCGCACGAATCTCTGTATCTCTGCACGTGTGTGTGTGTGTGTATATGTGTTTGTGTGTGTGTGTGCGTGTGAGCTTGTGTGTGTGTGTGTCTATAGTCGTGTGTGTGATGTGTGTGTGTGCGTTTGCGTGTGTTTGCGTGTGCGTGTGTGTTTGTGTGTGCCTGTGTGTGCGTGTGCGTGTGTGTTTGTGTGTGCCTGTGTGTGTGTGTGTGTGTGTCTGTGTGTCTAACGAGCCACAGGCTCTGTCGGCCAGAGATGGGATTGATTAAATTAGTATGCTAGCCTAAATCATGAAGAGAGCTCACACACACACACACACACACACACACACACACACACACACACACACACACGCAGCGCGCGCCAAACACACACAAACAGGGCCACTAGCCTCCACTTTAACATCAAACTTAGAGGGGGTTCACTCAGCGGGAGACACGCGACACAGGATGGGGGAGAGAGAGAGAGAGAGAGAGAGAGAGAGAGGAGACTGGGTGTGAGAGGGGGAGAGAGAGAAAGAGACAGAGACTGGGTGTGAGAGGGGGAGAGAGAGAGAGAGAGAGAGAGAGAGAGAGAGACTGGGTGTGGAGAGGGGGAAGAGAGAGAGAGAGAGAAAGAGACAGAGACTGGGTGTGAGAGGGGAGAGAGAGAGAGCAGAGAGAGCCGATCGAGCGAGAGAGAGAGAGAGAGAGAGAGAGGGTGTGTGTGTGAGGACCATCTGCCTCATGTATTTCTGTCAGTCTGTCATCAGGGTGATGCTTGCTGCATGCCCTGGGGACACACACACACACACACACACACACACACAGACACACCACCCCATGTCTGGGCCAGATCATGTGTGTTTATGTATTTGTGTGTTTGTTTATGTTTGTGTGTGTGTTGATGTATTTGTGTATGGATGTGTGTATGGATGGAACTGTTTGTGTGTGCTTGTATCTTTTTGTCGTCTATGCGTGTGTGTTTCTGTGTGTTTCTGTTTGTGTGTGTGTGTGTGTGTGTGTGTGTGTGTGTGTGTGTGTGTGTGTGTGTGTTTCTTTCAGTTCATCAGAGCCTCTCTCGTCCTCGTCTGTGGCCGCTGATGGTCAGCTGTTCAATTAATCATTAATAAGTGCTCACCAATCAGAGATC
>NC_136934.1:52791682-52819182 GCF_949987615.1 Pollachius pollachius | reverse complement strand
GTGTGTGTGTGTGTGTGTGTGTGTGTGTGTGTGTGTGTGTGTGTGTGTGTGTGTGCGTGTGCGTTTTTTTTGTTGTTTTGTACTGTGAGTATAGAGTGTGTTGTGTTGTAGTGATTGTAGTGATTTGGGTTAGTATGTTGTGTTTGGTTGTAATTTGTTGTGGCGTGTTGTTTTACCATGGTGTGTAGTGTGTGTTTTCTTGTGTTGTGTACAGTGATGTATCTGTAGTGTGTGTAGTGTCAGGGTGAGTTGTGGTGTTTTGTGGTTTGGTGTATGTGCAGTTTTGTTTTATTTGTGTGCTGAAAATGATACTACTATTACTAATAATAGTTAATTATCTAAAGTATCTTTGGACATTTAAACAAGCTCCTCTCTCCCCTCCTCTCCTCTCTCCCCTCCTCTCCTCTCTCTCTCTCTCCCCTCCTCTCCTTTCCTCCTCTCTCCCCTCCTCTCCTTTCCTCCTCTCCTCTCTCTCTCTCTCCCCTCCCATCTCTCCAGGAGGCAGTTGTCAATCACCCCCCCCCGCTCCCCCTGGAGCTCATTGTTGCCGTGGTCATGGTCGCCACGGAGACGGGGCTGGTGGGCGGAGGAGGGATACAGATGGACGGAGAGCTGTCAATCATTGTCACTAATTATTAATTTCTGTCACTCAGGCCCCCCCCACCCTGACTCCCCATCCTCTCCGCTAACCTCCTGTCCTCCCTCCTCCTCCTCCTCCTCCTCCTCCAATCCTGCCCTCCTCTCCCACTGTCCTCCTCTTCTCTCCTGTCCTGCTTCTCTCCCCCTCCTCCCCCCTCTCGTCGCTAACCTCCTGTACTTCTCCCCCATTCTCTCGTCTCCATCCATTGTCCCATTAATCTCTCTCTCTCTCTCTCTCTCTATCTATCTCTCTCGCTCTCTCTCTCACTCTCTCTCTCTCTCCCCCTCTCTCCCCCTCTCTCTCCCTCTCTCTCCGGGTGTATTAGGTATGCCACCGGGCGGCCCAGAGTTCAACCCTCCATCATTATGAGGCAGGAAAAAGACCCCTCTCTCTGTCTCTCTTTCTCTCTCTGTCTCTCTGTCTCTCTCTCTCTCTCTCTCTCTCTCTCTGTCTCTCTCTCTGTCTCTCTCTTCTCTCCCTCTCTCCTCCTTCTCTCTTCTCTCTCTCTTCATCCCTCCATCAACACAGGTCAGGTCCCTTGACTCACTGCAGCTCACACACACTCACACACACACACACACACACGCACACACGCACACTGACACACACACACACACACTCTAATACGCACACACACACATACACACGCACACATACACGGACAGAGAGACACACACACACCAACACACACACATGTAATTCTCGATGATCCTTTCTTCCAGTCGTTCTTTGATTGGTTTTGATTGGTTCATTGTTCCTCGTTCTCCACTCAGCCCCCCCGGTGTCGCTCTGCGCTGAAGCTCTGCTCAGCCTGCGCTTTTAATTTGTAAAAGTGGCTCTACTTCCTGTGATGACACGTAACGAGGGCGGGGCCATCTCTGTGTGTTCATCTGACATGTCTGTCAGTCAGTCAGTCAGTCTGATTGTCTGAATGTATTTGTACAGCATTTTCTGAATCTTTCTTTTTTCTGGATTCTTTCAATGTCATCCATCTTTCCTCCTCCTCCTCCTCCTCCTCCCATCATAAATCTCCCTCTTCATCACCCTCATATCACACCATTTGTCTCTCTCTTACTGCCACTGTGTGTGTGTGTGTGTGTGTGTGTGTGTGTGTGTGTGTGTGTGCGCGTGTGAGTATGTGGGTAAAACTACCTTCTTTGAAACATTGAGTAATGAAAATACAATCCCTTCTGACAACAGCCTCTAACCCTGACACACACTCTCAAACGCACACACACACACACACACACACACACACACACACACACACACACACACACCTTAGTTTCTCCGTTTCAGGTGAAAAGAGTCTTGCATCATTAGTCCAACAACAGAAGAGCAGAACAATATCAACCAATCAGGGTTCAACGCTCTGTAGGCGGGATCAGTTTCCATATGCCCTAATAAGGACTGTCCCGGAATTCACTCAATCCGTGTTTTAGGTGTCACAACTTATTTAGGAAAAACATCATGATTTGTACAGTACTTTACTGTGTTTCTCCTGGTTTGGGATTGGTCGGACCCAGTGCTGCCCATTTCAATACGACAGCTTCTCACTTCCTGTCACCGATGTCACTCACAATGCTGACTCTCGTCCAATCAACTGTCCGCCAAACACTTCAGAATATCCACTCTGGATATGGAGCGATGCACAGGTAATATATACCGGTGAAACTCACCTGTATATCTACTATAGATACACAGGTAATATATACAGATGAAACTCACCTGTATATCTACTATAGATACACAGGTAATATATACCGGTGAAACTCACCTGTATATCTACGATAGTTACACAGGTAATATATACCTGTGAAACTCACCTGTATATCTACTATAGATACACAGGTAATATATACAGATGAAACTCACCTGTATATCTACTATAGATACACAGGTAATATATACAGATGAAACTCACCTGTATATCTACTATAGATACACAGGTAATATATACCGGTGAAACTCACCTGTATATCTACGATAGATACACAGGTAATATATACAGATGAAACTCACCTGTATATCTACTATAGATACACAGGTAATATATACCGGTGAAACTCACCTGTATATCTACGATAGTTACACAGGTAATATATACCTGTGAAACTCACCTGTATATCTACTATAGATACACAGGTAATATATACAGATGAAACTCACCTGTATATCTACTATAGATACACAGGTAATATATACCGGTGAAACTCACCTGTATATCTACGATAGTTACACAGGTAATATATACCTGTGAAACTCACCTGTATATCTACGATAGATACACAGGTAGTATATACCTGTGAAACTCACCTGTATATCTACGATAGATACACAGGTAATATATACCGGTGAAACTCACCTGTATATCTACGATGGATACACAGGTAATGATTCAAGTTATTACATGTCTATCTATAGTTATACATATCTTAATTATCCAACGTGAGAATGAGTCTCAAGGCTCCATGACCATCCAGCAGCTCACCCTGCAGTCTTACTGCCTCGGTCTACCTCTTGAGATAGGCAGGGAATTGAACCCCAGCCCTGCAGTGTCACTGTTTTGAGGCCAGGGCAGGGCCAGATCACAGAGGTAATAGTAATAGAAAATTATAAGAAAACAATGAGAGAGAGACAGAGAGGGGGAGAGAGAGAGGCTAATTGACCATCCAATTAAAATAGACCAGGACTCCCAGCCTATCAGCGCTCAGAGGCTATTATCGCACTCATTCCGCTCAGACCGAACCCCCCCCCCCCCCCTTGTTCACCGAGAGCAGAGAGCGCTAGCAACACAACGCCAGAGAGGCAGAAGGACCAGTCCATGAATCAAACAGAACGCAGGGGGGCGGGTGACAGCACAGGATGTGATTAAATACGCCAATTCATGTTTGACCGCTGTGTGTGTGTGTGTGTGTGTGTGTGTGTGTGTGTGTGTGACTGTGTGACTGTGACTGTGTGTGTGTGTTTGTGTGTGTGTGTGTGTGTGTGACTGTGTGTGTGTGTGTGACTGTGTGTGTGTGACTGTGTGTGTGTGTGTTAGAGCCCTTGATATTGTCGTTCTAGTTGTATATGCAGAACTTGGCTTTGGCCAAGTAGCCGGGGGGGGGGGGGGGGCTCCGATACAGACTAGAGGGGGGAGAGGTGAGGCTGGGAGGGAGTCAGAGAGATAGATGGGAGGGGGGGAGAGATAGAATGAGGGGGGGAGAGTAGAGAGTTCACTGATTAGTCTGCAGAATCAGTGTCAGACACACAGCAGGGATCCAAGCATGGGAGTGTGTGTGTGTGTGTGTGTGTGTGTGTGTGTGTCTGTGTGTGTATGTGTGTGTGTGTGTGTGTGTGTGTGTGTGTTTGCCTGCATTCGTTTGTTCATGCATTCAAGCATTTGCAACGTCTGCCAATCTTGCCATCCTCCGCTCTCTCTCTCTCCCCTCTCCCTCTCTCTTTCTCTCCCTCTCTCTCCCCCTCTCCCTCTCTCTCTCTCTCTCTCTCTAGGTTCTGTATCTGGTGTCGTCGCCTCAGAACCCTCAGCCAGAACATCTCCTAACGACCCCCTCCCCCCGGTGGAGGCCTCGCCATGGCAACCCCGAGGGGCATCCCGCGGAACATCCGGCGGAACATGAATACTGCATAGCGTAGTGCGCCGCGGCTACGTCTGCATGCTAAGCGCTAGGCGGCTAGGCGCTAACTAGATAGGTCCGGTTTACTCCAGCAGCCACGGAGATACGGGCGGTGGGGGGTTTGTTGGCCCAAGTGGAATTCTGGGAGATAATCCACTAGACCTCTACCATGTTCCATTAACCCAACAACACGCACACACACACACACGCGCACACACACACACACACACACACACACACACACACACACACACACACACACACACACACACACACACACACACACACACACACATCTTTTTGGTCTGGCCTGTGTAACAATGTAAAACTGTAATGTATTAAAATCCTGTTCTACTGTCGAGTGACGTACAATAATAGTGTACTGTAATACCGTGATACAGTATCACAGTATAATACTGTTATACTGAATTACAGTACTATACTGTACTGTAATACTTTATCACAGTACAGTATTGTATGGGGATACAGTATCACAGTAAAACACTGTAATACTGTATCAAAGTAAAAAGCTGTAATACAGTATCACAGTACTACCGTACTGTAATACTCTGATCAGTGTGTAGAATACCTCTGTTAGTCCTGCTCTACAACAGACCTGGTTTAATAGTGTTACTTTATTAAACGCTGTAACTGTTTATCTTTCCTTTTGGCGTCATTCTGTTGACTCATTCATCTTTCTTTGCATGTTTTGTGCGGCTGACCTCAATGTGGCGTCATGGCACCGTGTTTCACAGTACAGAGACACACACTGAACCAACAGGAACCAACAGGTCCCAACAGGACCATACCAACAGGTCCCGGCAGGACCGTACCAACAGGTCCCGACAGGACCGTACCAACAGGTCCCGGCAGCACAGTATCAACAGGTCCCGGCAGGACCGTACCAACAGGTCCTGACAGGACCGTACCAACAGGTCCCGACAAGACCGTATCATACATGAGGTCCTGTCAGTACAGTAACAGGTCCTGTCAGGACAGTACCCTACAACAGGTCCTGTCAGTACAGTAGCAGGTCCTGTCAGGACAGTACCCTACAACAGGTCCTGTCAGTACAGTAACAGGTCCTGTCAGGACAGTACCCTACAACAGGTCCTGTCAAGACAGCGCCCACTGCTTGTCAGAGCTGTCGTTGTCGTACTCAGATATCAAGTTCTCCTTCATTCCTTTCGCGGCTGCTGGTCTCATTCCCCTTATCTCCTAAATTAACTCCTCTTTATACATTCCTCCGCGGGCGCGGAGCTGCTTATTGGCCGTCAGTTCAGTCATAGACGCCCGCTAATAAAATGTTAAGATGGAAGATAAGTGGCCGCTGACAGGCTTTATTAAGAACCAGCTGTAATGACACGCGAGACACAAGGGCTGAGTGGAGGGACACACACAGAGGGGTGTGTGTGTGTGTGTGTGCGTTTTCGAGAGAGTGAAACTGCGTGGGAGTCACGTGACATCAGAGGAGGGTGCCGTCTGTGTTGACTCCATTACCGGTCGTTATTAGCGACGGGGTGAGGCGACGTCGCTTTTGATAAAGCAAGGCAATTTCAGCGGCTGCTACGCTTCCAAATGACAGTTGTAGATCATGCCACCCTCTCTTTCTCTCCCTCAACTAATCTTCGTCCCCTCGTTTCTCTGTGTTTTTGTGATGTTTGGATGTTGCCGCGGAGTCTTGAAGCGAAGAACAGGCCTTCATAGAGGCGAGTCTCAGGGTCGCTTCGAACCGGTGGACAACGTCCCCATCTAGCGGCCGAGCCGCGGTACTGTAGCCAGCACGGTGGACAACGTCCCCATCTAGCGGCCGGGCCGCGGTACTACTCAGCAGCGGGTGGTGGCGACATACTAGCGATCGGTTGGCCATTCAATTTATGGGTTTATTTATTTGTCACGTTAAACACACGTGTACATTATGAGGATTATCATGACGACTTTCAATATTCAATGTAGGCTATACAACAGGCTCTACCAATGGTGCGATCAAGAGTAGGCCTGATGAGGCCTTTCTGAACATTGAGTGAGAACGAACATGGACTCTGCAGTTCATTCAGGAAAGTCCGAAGTAGAGCGATTGCACCTGGAGTCAGCGTCGTGTGTGAGGAACCATCACAGGCCGTCGTCCGCTGCCTCCTCAAACCGCAGGCGGTCCGTCCGCCGGATTAATACGTCGCATTTTTAAGACAAATTAGGGACCTAATGAAGTGTGTGTAAAGCACCCGCTCGTTTACTGCGCCTAACTGCCTGGAAGTGGCGTTCAGCCGCATAATGGGTCGTGACACGATGATTACCCTCCCAGGACGGGACCCCCAGGACGGGACGGGTCGCCCAGAAAGGAACCACATGGGGAGGGACGATGGGAAACGATAATACGACTTAACAGAAAAAAATAAAACAGTCTGGATTCAGACTTCGTATGAATGTAGAGCTCCCATGTGTTGTTCAAAGCAGCCTGCATGCGTGTACAGGTAGAGCGTGGGCTGTGGGTCGACGCGGTGGGGGTGAGTGGTTTGCTGCCTCTTGAAGGAGGTGTTCATGGGGCTGAAGCGTCCCCCAGGGGGGACACTGAGGACCGCATGACAGGGAGAGGTTTGAGGAGCGGTCGGTTGAACGCTGTTGTTCTTGCTGTCATGCTACGCTATTAAGGGGGTAATTGAGGGGTTTTGACAGTGGCGTAAATATCGACGGTGCAACCGGTGCACTGCAACGGCGCCCAGACGACGTCAGGGGCCCAAAAAAAATCGCCTAGTACGGCAAATGTGTCGGGGCGCCCTCTGGTGGCGCCCTTAATTAATGAAATTATACGAAACCCTCACCGTAGTAAGCAGGACAACGCAACAAGCCCCCAATAACAACCTGTCTCCTTAAAGTCACAACATGCTAAAGCCTTCCAATCATCACAGGAACACAACCAGAAAAACTTAAAATATTCATTTATTTCACACAGTATATCGTCATAGTAACCGATCAATCAACCAATCAATCAACTAATCAATCAACCGATCAGTCTGTCAGGGTCGGAGGGCTCCACGCAAGGCCGAGCTGAGAGGCCGTCCCTTTACCCTTAAGTCTCAAAGACCTTCCCTTTACCCTTAGTCTCCCACACTGTCCCTTTACCCTTAGTCTCCCACACCGTCCCTTTACCCTTAGTCTAACACACCGTCCCTTTACCCTTGGTCTAACACACCGTTCCTTTGCCCTTAGTCTCCCACACCGTCCCTTTACCCTTAGTCTCACACACCGTTCCTTTGCCCTTAGTCTCACACACCGTTCCTTTGCCCTTAGTCTCACACACCGTCCCTTTACCCTTAGTCTCACACACCGCGGCCTCTACGGATTCTGTTGCTTAGGAAATTTTCTTTCCTAACGAGATGACCCAGAAATACTTGGGGGGAAATGTTGTTTGAATTCTAAAAATGCTTGGGGAAGGAGCCTTGATGCATCCTTTAACCCTCCTTTAGCATAGGTTACTCCTGACCATCCTTTACGAAAGGAAAGGAGATATTCCCTTCCTTTACGGCTGCAATATTTAAAGCAACAGGCCACCGATGAAGTTTACCGACTCTACGCGAAGACGCATGAGAGACACGCTAAAGCAGAAGAGAAGAAAAAATAATTGAGTTGAGTTAACCAAACATTATGGAGAAGAGGCACAGAAGCTAAAGAATTCATAAAATACCAACTTCATAATAGTTATTTTCACGGCCCATAAGTAACACTGAAAGCAAACTAAAATGCCAACTTCAAATTTAAGAAATCAGTTCATTTCAAGAAGGCAGTTCATTTCAGCATCATCATAAGTTTAGCCTATTTTTTTTTCACATGTGAGTTGGGATTCAAGTGGTCTTAAATATTTCCGTTGGCCAAGTCTTACTTAAGTGATTCTCACTGTTGGCGACAACCTGATTTAAATCAATACAAGAACGGATGGATCGAAAGAGCGCTTGTTGTAGTCTAACTTTGGAAAACTGTAGTTCCACACTAGAGACGCAATACTCGCCGTTGCGTAATGATGTAGATCAGGAAAAGCAGAGTCGAATTCATTTTAGACAGTGCCGTCTTTTCCTATGTTGGAAAGGAAGCGCCTTTTCATCTCTCCGTTACTCAACGGCGTTTTCAACAAAGATTAAGGAAAGGAGGCATAAAGGTTAGGCGATTTGACTTTCCAAATTGGGCCCGCCCTTTACCCTTAGTCTCACACCGTCTCCAAAGACCGCCCCTTTAGGTCCAGTCTCCATGACGACGGTTCCTTTAGGTCCAATCTCCATGACGACCGTCCCTTTAGGTCCAGCCTCCATGACGACTGTTCCTTTAGGTCCAGTCTCCACGACGACCGTCTCACACAACCTGGGGACACAACAGTTCAGGACCGAAGTCCAGAATCTGGTCTTAAAAAAAAAAAAGTCCTCCTCCTCCTCCTCTTCTGGTCGGTCTCCCCTCCCTTAACCTCCTCCTCCTTAACCTCCTCCTCAACCTCCTCCTTAACCTCCTCCTTAACCTCCTCCTCCTTAACCTCCTCCTCCTCCTCCTCCTCCTCCTCCTCCTACACACTGCGGGGGTGGGGAGGACTGGGGCTGGGTCTCGGGGCCTAACCGGACCTGGGGGGTCTGGGCCCCCCTACACATGAGGACGTTGGGGGCCACGTTCAGAGAAGCCGGATCCAGCCACCCACGGCCCTGTCCGAGGTGTTTGGACCAATCACGACGCGGCATTCAGCTCTGCATCACAAGTCTCCGTTAGGTTACCACGGGGATATCGTCCAACGTCGGGATTGGTTGAGATCAAGACCTTGGATTGGACAGAACAAGACTCCTCCTCCAGAGGTCAGAGGTCATCTCACAGGACCATCACCACATTACGGATGTTATCACCTTCAGCCTTTATTGTTCGCTGTTTCAGAAAGTGGAATGAGGTTATCTATATAGCTATATCTATAGATCTAGATCTATAGATATAGATCTATAAAAGTGATGTTTTAGTTTAGTAGAGTGGGAATATGATGGGATGTCACCATGGCAACATCATGATGCAGCGCTCATTTTCATAAACAGTAGGACCCATGGACTGGACAGCACGCACGCACGCACGCACGCACGCACACTCACACACACACACACACACACACACCACACTCCCTTTTCCCTGTGAGCAGCCCCCCTGAGGTCAGGCAGGGTTCAGGGGGGCGTGGTCCCCATGCAGCCCCCCGCCCTCCTGAGAACAGCACGCCACACTAGCATGTTAGCATATCCGCTATCAAAGGTCCCAGCAGCAGCATTAGCTAATGGCGGCTCCCCCAGCGCCCGGCTACCGTCGTCACGCCGTCTCTGGATGTCCGTCTAGCTCCGGGTCGCCCCTCCCGCCCCCCCCCAAAAACACCCTGACCCCCCCCGGCCCGGTCAGATCGCCCATCGCTGACCCCTGGCTGACCCCAGGCGCCGCGCCCCCCAGTCCTCCTGCCCGTGGCCCGGACAGGCCCCCCCCCCCAGAGTACACAGGGCTATGTTTGGACCTCCACCCCGCCCCCTCCTGCTCTGTCTGGCTCCTGAGGGGGGCTGTGGGGGGCGGGGTCTAGACCGTGTTGCGCGGCGTGCCGTTGAGGGCGACGGTCTTGCTGCAGGGGGCGGTGGCCGGGGGCGGGGCCGAGGAGCGCTGCGCGGCCACGCCCACCTCGAACACCTCGTGGATCGCCTTCCGGAAGCAGTGGAAGTTGTAGTCGATGAGGCCTGGGGGGACAGGTTACAGAAGGACCTCTCAGGGGTCAGCAACATGCAGCAACACAAAGGAGGGGGGGCTGACCTTTGACCTCCACAGTGGGGGGGCTCACCTCTGACCTCGACCGTCCCTTTAGGTATGGTCGATGTCTGACCTGTGACCTCCACGAGGGCGGGCTCACCTTTGCGCTCGAAGCTCTCTTCTCGCAGGATGCAGACGAGCGCCAGGAACTTGGTGACTTCCTTGAGGTACAGCACGGTGGTGTTGTTCAGCTTGATGATGGCCATGGACTCCTTATCGTACGCACTGCCGCTGCCGTCCTCCTTCAGCCTGCAGACAGGGACACAACATCAAACGACAACACCTAACTACCTGGAGACCAGAGAGAGACAACATCTAACTACCTGGAGAGCAGAGAGAGACAACATCTAACTACCTGGAGACAGAGAGACAACATCTAACGACCTGGAGACAGAGAGAGACAACATCTAACTACCTGTAGACAGAGAGAGACAACATCTAACGACCTGGAGACCAGAGAGAGACAACATCTAACTACCTGGAGACAGAGAGAGACAACATCTAACGACCTGGAGACCAGAGAGAGACAACATCTAACTATCTGGAGACACCAAAGAGACAACATCTAACGACCTGGAGACCAGAGAGAGACAACATCTAACTATTTGGAGACACCAAAAAGACAACATCTAACTATCTGGAGACACCAGAGAGACAACATCTAACTACCTGGAGACACCAGAGACAACATCTAACGACCTGGAGACCAGAGAGAGACAACATCTAACTACCTGGAGACACCAGAGACACAACATCAAACGACAACATCTAACTACCTGGAGACCAGAGAGACAACAACTAACGACCTGGAGACACCAGAGAAAGACAACATCTAACTACCTGGAGACACCAGAGAGAGACAACATCCAACTACCTGGAGACACCAGAGAGAGAAAACATCTAACTACCTGGAGACATAGAGACAACATCGAACTACCTGGAGACACAACATCTAACTACCGTCCTCCTAAAGACTGGAGACGCAGAGAGACAACCTCCAACCAGCTTGTGAAATGTGTCACGAGTTAAGATAATAAGAGGAAAAGGTCCCAGTGAACCAGTTCAGCTGACACTTGAACTGCAGCCATGCTTACACGGCACAGACACGTGAAGCCAGCGTTTGTGACAGCGCTAGCCTGGCTATCGCCAGACCAAGCTCCATCGTAGATTGCACGTTGGTCTGGGGAAGCTGCCGTCGTTTTCTTCAGCGAAAGAGGCTTGATCAACTAGTTCAACTGACTCTGTACGCGATTGGCTGCTTGCCGTCGCTTCCCTGTCGTCATTGTGTTAAACCAGCGAATAGTGCGCCAAGGGGAAAAGCCAGCTCGGTGATTGGCCCCCGCGAAAATGTATCGGAAGCAGAAAGAAATGTGTTGCTCTTCTCCAGACCCTTCTGCAGGGCGGACTCAAACCGCCGGCAGAAAGGCCGGGGCTCCCCGGGCTAGTACCCCCGTGTTTCAAATGGACCTTTACAATCTGATCATTTCTCCAAGAAACTTCTTTCATTCCACAACTAGTATCAACGACCCCCCCGCAGTGTGTAGGAGGTGAAGGGAGACGAGACCGACCAGAGGAGGAGGAGGAGGAGGAGGTTAAGGGAGGGGACACCGACCAGACCCCTGCTCCTCCTCCTCCTCAGGGTCTGAGGAGGTGCAGGACACTGACCCCCTCCTCCTCCTCAGGGTCTGAGGAGGTGCAGGACACTGACCCCTCCTCCTCCTCCTCCTCAGGGTCTGAAGGAGGTGCAGGACACTGACCCCTGCTCCTCCTCCTCCTCAGGGTCTGAGGAGGTGCAGGACACTGACCCGTAGATGCAGGACACGTCGATGACCACATCGATCATGTCGCAGCAGAGCTCGTAGGACTGCATGTCCACCGGGGAGCTGTCGGTGGCGATGTAGATCTTACTGACCACGTCGAACAGGAAGGCTTTCTCGATCCCCGAGTTCTGCGCACACACACACACACACACACTTAAATACAGGGATTAATCCTGTCAAATTAAACGATTGAACTCCTAGCTTAGCAAAGGGATGAACTGTTAAAAAAGAACAGCAACTCCTCAATGTATACAAGCTGTTAAAAGACCTTGTTGCTCTCCCTTACGGGTGGTAAACCTACATGTTGTAAAGTTGTTTATTCTAGGTTCTTAATGGATGGTCTCCGTCACGACCAGATTGTTGATGACAGAGGACTTCCGAGGCCGGACATCAACCACCTGCCCTGCCCGCACAGCACGGAGCCTCCCATCTGGACCCTCTATGGTTCAGTCCCCCTGTGCTCTAATGGTTCAGTCCCCCTGTTCTCTAATGGTTCAGTCCCCCTGTTCTCTAATGGTTCAGTCCCCCTGTTCTCTAATGGTTCAGTCCCCCTGTGCTCTAATGGTTCAGTCCCCCTGTGCTCTAATGGTTCAGTCTCCCTGTTCTCTAATGGTTCAGTCTCCCTGTTCTCTAATGGTTCAGTCCCCCTGTGCTCTAATGGTTCAGTCCCCCTGTGCTCTAATGGTTCAGTCCCCCTGTGCTCTAATGCTTCAGTCCCCCTGTTCTCTAATGGTTCAGTCCCCCTGTGCTCTAATGGTTCAGTCCCCGTTCTTGGCTTTCATACAATGTGTAAACTCCAATCAGCCTGCACCCCCTTAGTTCCACTTACAGCTCCGCTCTGGGTACCAGTATCTAGAGGATCTGAGACTCCAGACCAGTGTTTCCCCTATATGCACCTAGCAGCTGAAATATGACCGCGGCTGCTGGATTTCTTTTTTTGTAACAAGAGGAGAGGAGAGCTTCAGCTTATCTATTTAAATTACAAATATTATATTATTTTGCGCTACGCAAAATGATATGTGCTTCATATCCGGGTCAATTCACACACTTGTGAGAAAAGCATATAAACGGAGAGGAGAGGAGAGCTCCTTCTTAACTCTTTAAAAAACAAATGTTATATTATTTTACGCTACGGACATTTCATATCAAGGTCAATTCACACACTTCAGTAAAGCATATAAACGGAGAGGAGACCTCCGTCTTCTCTTTAGAAACAAGTGTTATTTTGCGCTATAGACGCTTCACAAACAGGTCAATTCACACACCTGTGAGTAAAGCATATAAACGGAGAGGAACTTCCCTAAAGTTGGAAATAAATTGGCAGATTCAGAGTTTGCGGTTCAATAGATCATCAGTGAAACATCGTTGCGACACAATTGAGTGCATTTACCCAGAGAAACAGCTACAACATTGTTTTCATCCAAAGAGCCGTCTTTAGCGAACGGTGAATTGCATTGGCTTCTACGAGCTGTCGGCTTTCAGCCGCGAGCTTAGGGACCGTCTGCAAAGTGCAAAACTGAAAACGACCACAATGGTAAAATGTCAATAGCGTCGCCATTATTGATTCTAGAGCCCCAAAACTTGTTCCATAGAGGTATGGCCTCTTTATGGTCCTTGTGAAACTTGTAGTTTTGAAAAATATATCTCTTATTATTTTTGAGGATTTTTTATTTAGGAACAATTTCAATAGCGTTACCATTATTGACTCTAGAGCCCCAAAACGTTTTCCATATGCATGGGCTCTTTGTCTTACTGCAACCTTTAGTTTTGAAAAATATATCTCTTCTTCTTTTTAAGGAATTTCTTTTATCAAAAATGTCAATCTACATTTTCTTTAGCAACAATTTCAGTAGCGTCGCAGTTATTGACTCTAGAGCCCCAAAACTTGTTCAATAGAGGCATGGCCTCTTCATGGTCCCACTACAACCTTTGTGATGGGGAGAGGAGACGGAGTGGGAAGATGCACTGGTTTGAGGCACAGACCTTTTCGATTGTTGTAGTATTTGTGTGATGTGATTTTACTGTATAGGGTGGTTTTTGATATAATGTATTTTTTGTTAAATAAATGCAAGTAATTGTTTTAAAGATTATACTTGTTATATGTTCAATCTCTCCATATTTCCCCCGCTCATTACTGTGCACAAATGTACTGTATGTACACCCTTCTGTAGCCAGCAGACACATAGAAACCTCCCGGCAGGATGCGCTTTGCGAGCACATTTCACCTCCGCTGCTGCAACTCCATCCTGGGGGAAACACTGCAGACTATAGAGTCTAGTCTACGGTTCTAGAAGCAGAACCGTCTTCCACGGGCTCCTCGTATCCAAAGAGAAAAGCTCATTCTGCGCGGCGTTTCAGCAGCCGTGTTCCAGACTCCAGTGTGCAGTGACGTGGAGCTGGCTGCTCTGTTTGGGCCTGCCGCCAGCAGGACTTGTCATCATTCATTATTGAGCAGCCTTGGATCGAGGCGTCCGGCGTACATCATCTAAAAATACAGCAGGGGGAACCTCTAAACAGAGCCTCAGAGAGCGGGGGAACCTTTAAACAGAACCTCACAAAGCTCTCAGAGCCTCAGAGAGCGGGGGAACCTCTAAACAGAGCCTCAGAGAGCGGGGGAACCTTTAAACAGAGCCTCAGAGAGCTCTTAGAGCCTCAGAGAGCGGGGGAACCTCTAAACAGAGCCTAACGCCATCAGGGGAACCTCTAAACAGAGCCTCAGAGAGCGGGGAACCTCTACACAGAGCCTTAGAGAGCGGGGTAACCTCTAAACAGAGCCTCAGAGAGCTCTCAGAGCCTCAGAGAGACTCCAGCCCACCAGGATTAGGATCCATTGACTCCAATAACCTGAGGCCTATTCTGCACTCCGTATGGCCTAGTTCACCATGTGTCCACCAGGAGACAGAGGAATAGGACCTTTTTATAGGAAAATCAATCAATTACTGAGTACCCTGTGGAGGGTACTGTGCATGAGACTCCTGTCCTACTCACAGAGATGAAGATGTTGGGGAGGTTCTCTCCTACTCACAGAGATGAAGATGTTGGGGAGGTTCTCTCCTACTCACAGAGATGAAGATGTTGAGCAGGTTCTCCAGGGTGGGAAGCTGGGGGATGAGCTTCTGCACCACCTTGCTGAACGCCTCGAATATGGAGTGGTCGTAGATACTGGTCAAGTAGAAGCTGAGACACAAGAAGAAACAGGAAGTCTGGTGATCAGCGTTGCTTGGTTCCTCAAAGGGAGCGAGACAAGGTGGGAGACCACACATCACGTGTCACACTCTGGGGTTAGCAAACCTGACTCAGACTGGGTTTGTTAATCCTCTCCAGGGAGTGAGAACAGACTGGTTATTAGCTTGACGCTGCAGGTCTGGACGAACATGACCCCAGAACGATAAGCTGTGGAGCTTTTAGAGGAATCGGAGGAAACTATGAGAGCCAATGAGAAGTGGCCCAGAGAACACAAGCAGACAAACAACCAGCTGGTGCATGTAAGATCCACGTGATCTTACTGAGGGATGGACAACTGCTCACTAATGGATCCACTGACGCTGGGGATAAAAGCAGAAGTCGGGAGGGAAGTCTTTAATTTGTTCAGGGCCAGGATACTTTTCTCTGATATTGTTGTTTAATTAACAATTAACCACCTCCGTCAGTGGGGGGGGCTCTGGCCCTGGTTGGGGCCCTGGTTGGGGCCCTGGTCGGGGCCCTGGGGTCTGGGGGTCTGGCCTACCTGAGGTGCAGCTTCTCGAGGCTGGCGTCCACCAGGTCGTCGTTGGCCCGCTGGTGGATGTCCCGCTGGGTCTCGATCTTGTGGTCGTCTGACAGCCCGTCCACCTTGTGGATGAACACCTCGAAGTTGATGTCGGGGTTGACCCGGTACGCCCGCGTCACCGTGAGGTGCAGACGCCCCAGCGCCTCCACATAGTCATCCTGAGGAGGAGGAGGAGGAAGAGGAGTCAGGAGGAGGAGTCAAGAGGAGGAGTCAAGAGGAGGCAGAGTGAGGAAGAGGAGGAGTCAGGAGGAGGAGGAGTCAGGAGTCAGGAGGAGGAGTGAGACAGGAGTAGGAGTGAGGAGTCAGGGAGATGAGGAGGAGTCAGGCGGAGTTGTCAGGAAGAGGAAGAGTCAGGAGGAGGAGTCAGGAGGAGGAGGAGACAGGAGGAACACATCATTGAAGCTGAAGGACCTTCCTCATTCAGGTAACTAAATGTAGCGTTTACGACATTACAATCATCTACCGTAACATCTCGTTTATAGAGCTTAACACGCCATGTTGGGATAATGCATTCACTTTCTGAGCGCCGACTGGGGACACGTTTCATCTGGTGTACCGATCGTTGACAAACTGATTCTGTAATCGGATCAGACGTCCATCACATCAGCTGTGGACCAGCGGTAAGAGCCTCTCTCAGTCACGCCTGCCGCGGTTTTAAACATCCATTCAACTCTGTCGGCTCCCAGTGGCTCCCAGTGCCGTCTGTCTGCCAGTATGAGCCCCCCTCCCCACCACCAACGTCCCTCCCACTGGGAGCTACAGCTCCTGCTCTCCCCTGAACCCCCAGTGGGCTGAGCCAATAACATCGCTCCTCTACACGGCCTGAGCCAATCACATCGCTCTTTTACACGGCCTGATCCAATCACGTGGCTCCTCTACCTGAGCGTCGATGACGAAGATGAGCGCGCCGGTCCCTCTGAAGATCATCTCGTAGTCGAAGGTGGGGTCGAAGAAGTCCACCTGGCCGGGGAAGTCCCAGATCTGGAAGTTGACGAAGGAGCTGCTGGAGATGTCGTCCTTGTAGATCTTGTTGGTACTCTCCAGGAACAGGGTCTCGTTAGGGGACATCTTGTGGAAGACCACCTGGAACCACAATAAGAAAGGAGTCCACAGTGAGGAGAACCTTCTGGAACGAGGGTGAAGAGGAGAAGGAGAGAGGAGATGAGAAGAACATTCTGGAATGAGGAGAACACTTTGGAGTGAGGACGAGAACATTCTGGAGTGAGGACGAGAACACTCTGGAGTGAGGACGAGAACATTCTGGAGTGAGGACGAGAACATTCTGGAGTGAGGACGAGAACATTCTGGGATGACCAGAAGCATCCGGAATGACACGGAGATTCCAGTTGGAAATGAATTGCTTTTTCAGTTACTACTAATTGGGAAACTGATCAAGCCATATTCCTGTGTATTACCGGTAATATCGTCACTGTATCTCAATATGACAGCACGCAGTACTCATGAGGCTAAAGGTCAGATGCGCCCCCCGTCTCCGGCCATGATAACGTAACCGGTCTCCACGAGGCTGTGATGAGTCTTAACCCACCAGAGCACTGAGCCAACCAGGAGACCCCCCCATGGACCTCATGGCTCCTCCAGGAGTCCTGTTCACGCCTTGTGACAGTAGACAGAGAGGTACCGACTCCAACGACTGAGCCCTTACACTTGTTTTACTGAACGTCACCATCAATGGATTGTATATTTACATTTAGATTTAGGGCCTTTAACAGACACTTTTATCCAGAGAGACTTACGATAATTTGTCAGAAAAAAGAGAAACAACAACACATCGCTGTCGGTACAGTCAGGATGTTCATAGAGCCAAGCACTAACCATCACTAGGTTAACCTATCCCTGTATACAACACTGACAGCTAGGATAAGATGCTACACAATGCCAAGTAATGTTTTTAAGTGCCAGGACATACAACATACAATAAATGAGTAAGAGGGGTGTGGGGGATATAATATCAAAACACCAGAACAAGAGACAGAAAACGTACTTAAAGTCATCTTTATCTGTGTATGCTGTTGACAGACTAGATTCGAGTTAAGTCAACTCTTTTGTACAGTTTTATTGAGGCTCAAAGGGCTCATCCAGAAACAGCAAAGTCAGTGTTTAGGTAAAGCAGAAATGCAAATGTTAGTAGTCCATGTCATGAAGGACTAGTTCAGACCAGGGATTGGACGTTCATCTCTGTGTTGTCGTGAGCCTCTGGCTGCCAGGTACATAATAAACCCGTCTGGCTCATCAGGACACAGACAGCGGGTGCGGTGGCGGTCATGTGAGGAGCTGAGGGAGATGAGGGAGGGCATGTCCCGCGACACCTGCTCCACCACTATAACCACCTCCACCACTACCACTATAAACACCACCACCGGCCCACACCAGTCACATGACAGTACCCACCCGGGACTATCTTCACTGACCAGCAGTTACTGGTTTACAGGCACAACCAACATACCTGCTCATACTGGAGGGCTATTGGTTACGTTTATGACACATACACAACAAATCATATGACTGTCATGTGATCATGCATAAAATACATATGGCGTTATGGCCAACTACTTATTGATTTTTTTCAGTAGTATAAATGTTGACGCTTGCTGCCCAGTGAAGCCCTGAATTAAGCGCAGACGTCTCCGGTTTGAACGCCAATACGGACATGAACTAATATAACACCATTATCATTAATCACATCGCAGTAACAATGACGATGACGATGACGATGATGATGATGATGACGATGATGACGGTGGTGTGATATTTTGACACTACGTGTGGCGTGGAGGAGTCCCTCTGAAGGAGGGCTCAGGCTGTGGGGAACCTCTCCAACACGCATGGTCCTAACTTCACCGGGTCCGGAGGATTTGTTATGGTGTGGCACCAGGGCCTTACTGGCCCCACTGGTCCTTACCGGTCCCCCTGCCCCCCCCCCCCCGTCTCCTACCTTCTGTATGGAGGACTTCCCGCTGCGCCGCAGCCCCATGAGCAGGATGCGGGGCTTGCTGTCGGCCGGGGCCGGGAGGTCTTCGGCCTCCTCCTCCTCCTCCTCTCCGTAGCCGAAGTCTTTGGGGAAGGAGTCGGGCGGCCCGTAGCCGTAGTGCTCCGCCAGCGGCTCCTCCTCGTACTGGAGCGACATGTCGCCGACTCACCCCGACTCAGCCCCTCTCTGGCGGCCCGACACGGGCGGCTTGTGATCGGAGGAACGCTCCCGAAGCGCGGAACTATTCGGTGAATTCGGTTTATCCCGAGCAACACAGCAGAGCTCTCCACACGTTTCCTTCGGATTTCCTTTCCTTGGTTCTGACCCCGCCTCTCGATGTGATTGGATGGGGCTGTTACACGTTGAGTTCTGATTGGTCAATGGAGCCGTCAGTCACCAACGGGTCTCCTCAGTCACCTGACTAGTACTCTGACTTGTTTTGTGACCTATCACCTGATTAAAACAAATAATAATACTTTTTACATGTTCTTTCTCGCTTAAGTATTATACTTGGTATTGTACGCCCCAGTCCAAACCATAGCTATTTACACTTGTGGTTGTACGTTATCCGAATCAATTGTACGGATTATGCAAGTCGACAAAATGGCAAATCACAATATTGGTGGAGTTTCGCGGTGTGGCCGCCAGTAGGCGCTGCTCGACCAATCAGGAGCGAGCAGTGCTCACCGTCAGAGGGCGCTGCTCGATCAAGATTGGTCGAGGACCGCCAGGGGGCGCTGCTCGCTCCTGATTGGTCGAGGACCGCAAGAGGGCGCTGATCAACCAATCCTGAGCGAGCAGGAAGATGATAAACGAAACTGGTTGGACTCTGTGCCGGCTCTGGTCAGGAGCGTCCTACTAGAAGACACCGTACCAGGAGAATGGCGCATTACAGGGTAAGAGTTCGGGGTTTCTGTCTGTTCAGGGTTCGGTGTGGTAAAGAAACGTCGAGGTTTAAGTTGTAAAAAGTCCGAGTTGCTGAAGTTAGCGTTAGAGTGTTTAATTGGTTAATTAGTGACCGAGAGTTTGTCACCTGCGGTCCGGTCATCACTTGCTGCTGCTCGGGTACCTGCTGATACTTTAATACACTTTAACATTAATACCATTTCTTTAACATTTGTACCATGTCGGTCAACAACACTAGAGTTAGTTTAGTTAGTCACCGTTTAAACGCGGAGCATATTAACCAACCCTTCACGTCATTAACTTCCTATTGAGACTTGGGGTCCAGCTCGAGCCCAGGTGAAGCCCTGACCGCTCCTCGTGGGGGTTGTGTTCTTCTCTCCCGGCTCCGCTTAATCTCTTTGTGCTGAAAGGCTTCAGACTCGAAGAGGGAGCAGTTCCGGAGGTACCTGGAGAAAGGAGGTGTTCTGGACAGTCTGACGGGTGGTAGGTCTCCTCCTATTTCTTGTCTCCTCCTCCATCTCGTCTCCTCTTCCTCCTCCTCTTCCTCCTCCTCCTCCTCTGGACCTTTAGACATGTGAGGAACCAGTGGATGAACCAGTGATGTGTGGTTAACCTGTCCCTCTGTCTCCAGTACTGGTGTCTCTGTACGAACAACCGGAGAAGCCCAGCAACGCGCTGGAGTATCCTTCACCAAAACCTCAAGGTTCCTCCAACGCAGCTCCTCCAGAAGCTAAGGAGGCTGGGGACCTAGGGAGCAGGGACCTAGGAGGCTAGGGAGCAGGGACCTAGGAGGCTAGGGAGCAGGGACCTAGGAGGCTAGGGTCCTAGGAGGCTAGGGAGCAGGGTCCTAGAAGGCTAGGAGGCTAGGGAGCGGGGTCCTAGGAGGCTAGGGAGCAGGGTCCTAGGAGACTAGGGAGCGGGGTCCTAGGAGACTAGGGAGCGGGGTCCTAGGGAGCAGGGACCTAGGAGGCTGGGGTCAAGATGGAAGAGGTGTTGGGAGCCGGTTGGAGGTGCTGGGAGGTGCTGGGAGGTGTTGGGAGGTGCTGGGAGGTGTTGTTCTTTAACAGAGCGCCAGCTTCCTGAAGCAGCAGCTGAACGCCGCTGGGGAGGAGATGGAGGAGACGCAGGCCCTGCGGCAGGAGCTGGCCACGCTGAGGGAGCAGAATGACAGCCTGGCGGAGGAGAACAAGGACCTCCGCTCCAGGGTACGGCCGCTCTACCTACGGTTAACCTAGTTTATTCTACCTACCGTTAAGTTAGTTTATTCTACCTACGGTTAACCTAGTTTATTCTACCTACGGTTAACCTAGTTTATTCTACCTACGGTTAACCTAGTTTATTCTACCTACGGTTAACCTAGTTTATTCTACCTACGGTTAACCTAGTTTATTCTACCTACGGTTAACTTAGTTTATTCTACCTACGGTTAACCTAGTTTATTCTACCTACGGTTAACCTAGTTTATTCTACCTACGGTTAACTTAGTTTATTCTACCTACGGTTAACCTAGTTTATTCTACCTACGGTTAACCTAGTTTATTCTACCTACGGTTAACCTAGTTTATTCTACCTACGGTTAACTTAGTTTATACCAGGTGGAAACGTTGTTTATGGTGTCCTAACAAACTGCTTATTGGAGTCTTTCAAAATGGGAGACGGGGGCCTCATCGGGGGCCTTTGGTGGCGTCACACCTGGTCTTCTGGTTATGAACCTGATCCCCCAAAAGCCTCCGCCTCCCCGATGGATCCGGCTTTACTCAGTGGCAGAATGGGGAACGAATGAAGTATTGTTCTTGGTGGAGCTGTGGTCTTTATGAATATTAATATTATGAGCTCTTGTTCTCCAGCTCCAGCGCTACGAGCCCGCCCCAGAGGCCGCGCCCGCTGCCGAGTAGCACGCGACAGAACTCCACCAAAGTGCACATTTTAGTTTATTTTATGTGTTGTTTTAAAGCCTTTAACTGGATGGCCCTGAGTGTTTATTTCATTGTTTCTTAACCTGAAGTTATTTTGTACAGATTGTGTGCAGGTCGTTTTATAGGGTTCCACTGACCCCGCGGTTCTGCCGAAGCGTCTGCTTTTTTGCGAGCAGATCATGAACATTATTTCTAATATTTTGTGCATCAAGCATTTTTTGCTGTCCCTTTGCATTATGATGATCCACTCAGCATGGGATTCTACTTCATTTTCAGAATGTAGGATTATCATTTGTGTTTCTATTGAATCATTTACAAAAGTGAGGATGTATGTCATATGAATAGTTCCTCTAATGTGAGCACTAAGTAATGTAAGCAAATATTGTTTCTTCACCTCAACAGTGGACTAGATTCTGTTTTGTTGGCTCAAAACAATAAAGGTTCAGAACAGACTTTGTTTCTATGATTCATTTCATGTGTTCAGGAGTCATTGAATCATCACCAGCACATTATGACTCTATAAAGAATATGCAGTATAGTGCCCATTCAAAACAAAATGATGTGGACCTTTAAGTGGCTGTGTGTCTGTAGACCACAAAGTGGGAGTTCAGTGTCAGCCCGAACATCTGGTGGATCCAAATGTTACGAAATCGAAAGCTTGTTGTCACCAAGGACTTCTACAACCGTGAAGGTGCTAAACTAGCCTTGTGAGACCATCCTGATCTCACGAGCTCCATTGTATTTACTCAAATGTGAATCAAGATGAGCGAATGTGAATCGATCCATCTGGCGGAGTCAGGTTAGTCCTAAACAGTCTGCCGACTCAGAAACCATGGTTCAAACATCTACCCAAGGTGACCAGGTGTTACATTGACCAGGCCAAGGGTTGGACCAAACTGGGCATGGTGGCCACTTCTCCCGTAGTGGTGTTATTCTATATCAGATGTCCCAGACTTGAACCACCCGGCATGTCCACGTCGAGTACTGTTCTAGTGAAATAATATAGAAAATAAACCTTCTTGTCCAGCCTTATCTTGCTTAGGGTATGATTCTGGATTATGCCGTTGAGGAATGTCGATTGGAAAAGTAACATAACTTTATTACAAACACCAGCTGTAAAAATATACAAAATACACATTAACCAAAACATAGCTTATCCATGCTGTACATGTAGTCCACGTGTTGCCATGCCAACCGTCCAACCCAGCCCTTCAATCTGATTGGCTCGGAGTTCTACAACTATTGTTGTCAAAACGTGAGGCTGGAGCCAGACTCGGCACATGGTCGGCAAGCGGGTATTTTATTTTTATGAATACAAATGGTTCTCTGCTACCAAAGAGCATATTGTAACCACCCCTTCTTTACCTTCATGGTGAGTTAGCAAGCTGTTATGGATCCAGTGTTAACTGGAATCCACAGGCCTCAGGTCTGGAGGTCTGGAGCCTCAGGTCTGGAGGTCTGGACCCTCAGGTCTGGAGGTCTGGAGCCTCAGGTCTGCAGGTCTGGACCCTCAGATCTGGAGGTCTGGAGCCTCAGATCTGGAGGTCTGGACCCTCAGATCTGGAGGTCTGGACCCTCAGATCTGGAGGTCTGGACCCTCAGGTCTGGAGGTCTGGAGCCTCAGATCTGGAGGTCTGGAGGTCTGGACCCTCAGGTCTGGAGGTCTGGACCCTCAGGTCTGGAGGTCTGGAGCCTCAGGTCTGGAGGTCTGGAGCCTCAGGTCTGGAGGTCTGGAGCCTCAGATCTGGAGGTCTGGAGCCTCAGGTCTGGAGGTCTGGAGCCTCAGGTCTGGAGATCTGGACCCTCAGGTCTGGAGGTCTGGAGCCTCCGATCTGGAGGTCTGGAGGTCTGGACCCTCAGATCTGGAGGTCCGGCCTCCTGCTGCTACTGCAGCTCCCCATGGAGGTCTTGCAGTTGGAGGACGGCGGTCTGGGGCTGTGCCGGGTCCCCTCGCTGGAGTCCTCCTGGGACTCGGGGGTGGAGGGGCTGGGCCTCTTGTGGTCGGCCATGGCCCGGGTCCACACGGCGGGGGGGATGGCCTCGCCGTAGGAGTCGGTGTCGGAGCTCCGGCTCTCCATCACGGTGGAGCAGCGGTTCCACTGCCTCCTGGAGGCCCCGCCCGGGGGGGCGGGGCAGGAGGGGGCCGGCCCCGCCCCCCGGCAGCGCTTCGGGGAGCGCAGTGCGGGGAGGTCCGCGTCACTGGTGTCCCGGTCCTCCTCCTCCCCCCCCTCCTCCTGGGGGAGGCGGCGGCTCCCGGGGCTCAGGGAGCCCCCCGGGGCCGGCGGGAGCTCCTGCTCCGCGGGGCCGCATACCGGACATTCCTGGGGGGCCTGCCCCGCCCCCCCGAAGGGCAGGGGGGGGTGGAGGAGGCAGGTGGAGCAGCACCGCGCCCGCTCCAGCAGGAGGTCGTAGTCGCTGGGCGCCGAGGCCATGGTGGTCTTCCGGGGGGAGCGGGCCCCCTCCCACCCCAGGGAGGACCCCCTGTAGCATCCCTCGGGATGGGGGCCGTCCAGGAGCCGGTCCGCCCCCCCGGGGGGGCGGGGGCCGTAGCTGAAGACCTTGCGGAGCTTCTTGTAGCCGAGGTGCAGGATCTCCAGCAGGTTGAGGAGCAGGGAGACCCCCGCGATGGCCTGCATGAACACCATGAACACGCTCTTCTCGGTGGGCCGCGACACGTAGCAGTCCACGGCGTTGGGGCAGGGGGCGCGCTCGCAGCGGTACAGCGGCCGCAGCCGCGCGCCGTACAGCAGGTACTGGCCCGCCATGAAGCCCACCTCCACGGCCGAGCGCGTGAACACGTGCGCCACGTAGGTGCGCAGCAGAGCCCCCTGCAGCGGCGCCTTGTTGAGCCGACCCTGCTCCACCTGCTTCACCCGCCGCTCCGCCTGCCGCCGCGCCGCCGCCGACGCCGCCGCCACGTCCAGCAGCTCCAGCTGGCGGCGGAGGAGGGCCTTGCGGCGCTGGCGGACCTTCTCCAGGGCCCGCAGGCGGTACAGGGCGTGGCCCATGTAGACCAGCGAGGGGGCCGACACGAAGATCACCTGCAGCACAGGGGGGGGCGGACCGGTCAGACCGGTCGGGGAGACGGGGGTTCACAGCTCACAGTTATTATCAGGTTTACAGCTCCCAGATTAGGTTGGTGTGCGCCCCCACCCCCCCCTGGTCCCCCAGTTGCCCCCCCGGTCCTGGCCCCCTGTGCCCCCCCCCTCACCTGCAGCACCCAGTAGCGGATCAGGGAGATGGGGAAGGCGCGGTCGTAGCAGACGCTCCTGCAGCCCGGCTGCTCCGTGTTGCAGACGAAGCCGCTCTGCTCGTCGTTCCACACGTCCTCAGCGGCCACGCCCAGGACCAGCATGCGGAAGATGAACAGGATGGTCAACCAGATCTTGCCCACCATGGTGGAGTGGATGTGGACCTCCTCCAGGACCCCCCCCAGGAAGTTCCAGTCCCCCATCTTCACTCGTCCATGGCTATGACTGGAGGAGGAGACACCGTTACTATGGAGACGTTACAGTGACGAGGTCCTCTCTGCAGTAGGTCAGACCCTAACCCTCATCTCTGAGTCTCCAGAAGTTGAGCTTCGATGTTACAGTTCAGAAGGTTCTGTTTCAGAGCTCAAATACAAGAATAAACTGTTTTAAATGAAGCCTTAATGGGGCCTTGATAGGATTTAAAAATGACCAAAAGCCTACCTCAATCAGGGGAATCGAAAAGCAAACCTGTTGGCGCATTTCTCCTCCAAAGTGTCCTCCCTTACACAGAGCCCAATCCGTCAAACCGCATGCCCCCCTTCTGATAAAGACCGGGAGTCCTCCCTAGTCATCCCCTTTTAACCATACTCCCCCCCCCCCCCCCCCCCTCCCGCTGCGTCCTTACCTCTGAGCGGCGGCGACAGACTGCCGATGGTGGACGTCCGCCCGGGTCATACAGCCGTGACGCGCTCCCCAAAGGTTTGAAATAAACAAAACAGGACGTGGGCTGTCTCCATCACCTGGACCGGGAGACCCGCCTCTCGTCGCTCGGTGCCAGAGCCGCCGGAGTACAGCAGGCGGAGTACAGGAGCCCGCCAGCTCCTCTCTGACCTCCGCGATCGATTCCTCGGGTTCCGCTGCGTTAGACCGCCTGGAGGCTGTGGGGCGGCCGCAGGGGGGAGTATTTAACCATACTCCCCACCCAGCTGGAGCACCCAACCCCCGCTGGGACTGACTTGGTTTCTTTTGGATACTTGAGCTTATGTTTCGATTAAACGGATGTCCCACACGCAGAGCCGTTTCCTGGTGGTTGACCTGTTGGTGTTCAGCAACATTTGCATGGCTGCACATCGGCCACAAAGCGGGTCGATGGTTTGTTATTGGCCGTGGGACTAATCCATAAGTCATGTCCCATTTCATCCTCCAGTGCGTCGGGCTCGGGGTAATTAGAGTCACGTGTCCGCGGGCGGCCATGGAGAACCGATCACAAGAGCTGAGCCGAATCATCACCTTGTTGTACTGCATACTGGGGGCTCGGTTCTAACACCAGGGTTTCTAGTTGCAGTGTCTTGAGTTTTCTAATTTGAAAGGGAAAGTTAAATGTGGTTGTGTCTCGTTGACTGAGGACGGTGATGGAGGGAGGTTGATGGAGGCTGGCTGGTGGAGGCTGGTACCTATGCCTCCAGAAGGGTCACGGTGAGGTCATGGTTATATAACGCGTTCTGTGGACAGCAGTCCTGTGTGGATCTGGGTTATCAGCGGGAGATCTAACCCGGATCACCAGACCGGAATGAGCGCCATCGGCTTTTGGGAAAGCACTTTTAGTATTTTCAGATAAAAAGGCATCGGACGAATTTAATTATAGCACAGGCCGGGAGCTTCGAGAGGTTCAGTTCTTTCCCAGCTCTGGAACAGGAGAAGGGGCTCACAGGTCAACACGTTTCAACACGTTTTAAACGGGAGGGAAACCACTGAGACGGACTCATCCATTGTTTCTGGGATCCTCTGTAAGCTGTGAGTTGGTACAAGGTTTAAACTGGTTGTTCAGAAGGTACTTGGAGCCAGGGAGACACAGATGGGATTAAATAAAAAAGCATTTTATTTAATTTGGAAGGTAGTGGTTGACAACAAATCAAATGAATAGAAACCAGCGACGGTTCACACATTTTAACGGTTTAAACAAACGCACAAACTATTAAAAAACCTGCCAGTCATCGCAAGGTATAAAATAGGCGACGTTAAAAAACCACAGTAGTGTAAAGTGTGACGTCTGGTCCCATTCTTCAGTGGTCGACATGTTTGTGTAGTGCTGGAGTTCACCACCAGGTGACGCCACTCCTCTGAGAACCCTCATTGACCCTGTGTTCATGATGCTTAAAGAGAATAAATCCTGAGTTAATAGTTTAAAACCCTCCCAATTAGACCGGGCTGCTGCTACGGCGCCGGGGACAGGAAGACGTTGAAGAGCACGGCGGCCATCACGAACACCAGGTAGCCGGCGATGCAGAGCCAGAAGCGGGGGTCCCGCAGCAGCTTCTGGTTGAAGGCGCTGAAGAACACGTAGCCCACGCTCATCCCCGCCACCGCGCCCGCGATGTGGGCCACGAACGACACCTGGGGGTAGACCAGAGGGATCACCAACACGCAACCAACTTCAGCACTACAGAGAGAACCTCCTTCTGCCCGAAGCCACTGCTGAGGTAATGTAAGGAGCCAGGGTGAGGAGTGAGGCTGAGAGCTCGTACCTTCATCCCAACGTCGTCACTCAGGAATCGTCTGTAGATGGCGAAGGCCACGTCGGTGCCCACTACAGGAGAAACCAGAGAGACAGGAGAGACCGGAGAGTGAGACCGGAGAGGCAGGAGGGACAGGAGAGACAGGATAGAGGAGAGTGAGAGGATGGTAGCCTTATCCTTAACACATTTAAGCCCTCTCCCTGTCCCTTAAGACTCAAACCCTCTCCCTGTCCCTTAAGACACGTCAAACCCTCTTTCTGTCCCTTAAGGCACGTCAAACTCTCCCCCTGTCCCTTAAGACTCAAACCCTCTCCCTGTCCCTTAAGACACGTCAAAC
>NC_136934.1:52706682-52786682 GCF_949987615.1 Pollachius pollachius | reverse complement strand
CACATGGCCACACCTATACACCCACACGCCGGGTAAATACACAAACAAGGCAGTATCAGTAAGGGAGGGGGCGGGACTAACACAAAACAAACTTGTTTTGTGTACAATAAACCAAATGGGGTTTATTGTATATAAACCTAAACTTGACAGATATTCCCGGTGTTAACGGATACAAAGTGTTTATATTTATAAATGTATAAAACAATCAGTTTGTCAGTCTTATAACTGAAGTGATTATAACTAAGTAATTATATATAATGTATTCTGTAGGCACAGAGCATTCAGCCGCTCTACTCAGAAACATCAATTCATCTCCACTTCTCAAATCACATCTCAAAACCCATCAGTACAAAACTGCCTGTTCCACCTGAAAGCCAATTACTATGTCTGTGTTATTACAATTTCTTTCTTTTTTTTTAAATTGTGTTCCTTTCAAATGACTTTTGTGTACCTCTGTACGGTGTCCTTGAGTGCCGAGAAAGGCGCCTTTAAATACAATTATTATTATTACTATTATTGTTCCTGACACATGGAGGCTCCGCCCACCTCGGCCACGCTGATGAGGATGATGAAGATGGGCGGCGGGCAGCAGTTGGTGCGCTGAAGGTAGGTCTCCCGGGAGTTGGGCGGAAGCATCCACTTGGAGACGCTCCTCTGGAAGCGGTCGCAGCAGCCGGCCGGGCGACGTTCTGGCGGGTCCTTCTGGTCGCGCCACGGCGTCCCGTCAGGCTCCAGCGGGAACGGGGACATCTCCTCCACGTCCACGCTCGCCATCGCTGCTCAGGGAGACGTGACTTTAGGCTGAGGAGGGAGACGTGACTTTAGGCTGAGGAGGGAGACGTGACTTTAGGCTGAGGGAGACGTGACTTTAGGCTGAGGAGGGAGACGTGACTTTAGGCTGAGGAGGGAGACGTGACTTTAGGCTGAGGGAGACGTGACTTTAGGCTGAGGAGGGAGGCATGACTTTAGGCTGAGGGAGACGTGACTTTAGGCTGAGGAGGGAGACGTGGCTTTAGGCTGAGGAGGGAGACGTGACTTTAGACTGAGGGAGACGTGACTTTAGGCTGAGGAGGGAGACGTGGCTTTAGGCTGAGGAGGGAGACGTGACTTTAGACTGAGGGAGACGTGACTTTAGGCTGAGGAGGGAGACGTTACTTTAGGCTGAGGAGGGAGACGTGACTTTAGGCTGAGGAGGGAGACGTGGCTTTAGGCTGAGGAGGGAGACGTGACTTTAGGCTGAGGAGGGAGACGTGACTTTAGGCTGAGGAGGGAGACGTGACTTTAGACTGAGGGAGACGTGACTTTAGGCTGAGGAGGGAGACGTTACTTTAGGCTGAGGAGGGAGACGTGACTTTAGGCTGAGGAGGGAGACGTGGCTTTAGGCTGAGGGAGACGTGACTTTAGGCTGAGGAGGGAGACGTGACATTAGGCTGAGGAGGGAGACGTGACTTTAGGCTGAGGGAGATGTTACTTTAGGCTGAGGAGGGTGACGTGACTTTAGGCAGAGGAGGGTGACGTGACTTTAGGCTGAGGAGGGAGACGTGACTTTAGGCTGAGGAGGGAGACGTGGCTTTAGGCTGAGGGAGACGTGACTTTAGGCTGAGGAGGGAGACGTGACTTTAGGCTGAGGAGGGAGACATGACTTCAGGCTGAGGGAGACGTGACTTTAGGCTGAGGAGGGAGACGTTACTTTAGGCTGAGGAGGGTGACGTGACTTTAGGCTGAGGAGGGAGACGTGACTTTAGGCTGAGGAGGGAGACGTGACTTTAGGCTGAGGAGGGAGACGTGACTTTAGGCTGAGGAGGGAGACGTGACTTTAGGCTGAGGGAGACGTGACTTTAGGCTGAGGAGGGAGACGTGACTTTAGGCTGAGGAGGGAGACGTGACTTTAGGCTGAGGGAGACGTGACTTTAGGCTGAGGAGGGAGACGTGACTTTAGGCTGAGGAGGGAGACGTGACTTTAGGCTGAGGAGGGAGACGTGACTTTAGGCTGAGGAGGGAGACGTGACTTTAGGCTGAGGAGGGTGACGTGACTTTAGGCTGAGGAGGGTGACGTGACTTTAGGCTGAGGAGGGAGACATGACTTTAGGCTGAGGAGGGTGACGTGACTTTAGGCTGAGGGAGACGTGACTTTAGGCTGAGGGAGACATGACTTTAGGCTGAGGAGGGAGACGTGACTTAAGACTCAAATAGCTAAAGCCAGATGAGGAGATGAGTCTGGTCATCAGGCTGACCTACAGGTCCTCTCTGACCGGGTTTAACCGACCTACAGGTCCTCTCTGACCAGGTTTAACCGACTGACAGGTCCTCTCTGACTGGTTATACCAACATGTGTCGGAGCCAGTACGAAAGCAGATAGATTTTAAAGTATGCGGATGACTCTGTGGTAGTCAGCCTGCTAAGGGCTGGGGAGAGTAGCCATGGACCGGTCATAGACGACTTTCTCAGATGGTGTGATGACTCTTATCTTCAGGTAAATGTGTCCAAAAACAAAGGACATGTTCATTGATTTCAGAAGGCAGTCTCACAGTCAGGAGGCCCTCACAATAAAAGGTCAGACCATTGAACAGGTAACCTCATATAAATATCTTGGGACAGTAAACGATTCTACACTCAATTTTGATTTAAATTGTGAGGCTGTGTGTAAGAAGGGTCACCAGCGCCTGCACTGTTTGAGGAAGCTTTCCTCTTTTAACATAGACAAAACCGTGATGTCTTTGTTTTACTGTGCTTTTATCGAGTCAATTTTAACATTTTCCTTAGCGTCATGCTTTGGAAACATATCTTTAAAAAATAAGAATTCCCTCAACAAGATTGTCAAATGGTCCAGTAAGTTGATTGGTCAGCCACAGCTGGACATGGAAGCCCTGTACACCAAACAGTTACAGAGGTTATCTCTTTGTTCTGTGGAATACTTGATGCGGCCCCGCCTGACCCAGACTCTACCTCCAGGGGCCCCCAGGTAAGTTGAGTTTGAGACCCCTGCTCTAGACAGAGGCTCAAAGTTCCCAAAAGCAGAACAATCCACTACAGGAACACTTTGGTTCTCTGTATTAATAAATTGTTGCAGCAGCACTAGTGCTGCATAATTGTGTTACACTTTCTGGTGTACTGAGCCCCTCTGTGATCTTTGCCTCCTGTATTTTGTTGTCCTTTTTTACTGTGTATGCTAAGTGTGAGAACGGGTACGAATAAAGCAACCTTGAACCTTGAACCTTGGTTAACCAACCTACAGGTCCTCTGACTGGTTAACCAACCTACAGGTCCTCTCTGACTGGTTAACCAACCTACAGGTCCTCTGACTGGTTAACCTACCGTCTGAAGTCGTTAACCATGTTGGTCTTGGCTGCTGTTTCACCAGACCTTAAGTCCACTCTGGGACAGATAGTTGCTATAAAGAGGGTATAACGAGGGTATAACGAGGGTATAACGATAGTATAAAGAGGGTATAAAGAGGGTATAAAGAGGGTATAACGAGGGTATAACGAGGGTATAACGAGGGTATAAAGAGAGTATAAAGAGGATATAAAGAGGGTAAATAGACGTATAAAACTCTGCCCACCGGGTGGACCGGAGTCCCTATGATTTGGACTCTTTATTTAAAGTAAAGGCGTTAGTCCCTGGGGATTAAAAAAATTATAAAGTGAGCCCTGCACAACTAGGACTACATTAGCCTGCATGAAGTTACAACACACCTACAACACAACATACACAACCACAACAGACAGGAGATCTGAAAGAGCACATGGTCCACAGAAGCGCCCCCCGAGCCTCAGAGTGGTACAGCCCGTGGGAATGGTCTCGTCTCCTACCTGTTGGGATGTGGTCGAGCAGAGACCCGGAATTCTCACGTTTCCACTCTGATTGGAATGGTCTGGACCTCCGCACGGCCGGGCGTCTGTAGGTTAAGATCCGGTTTAGACCTCCTCACGACCTTTCTATAGGTGTCTGTCCGTCCTGTACCGGGACCTGTTCCTCCGGTCTCTGTCCGTCCGGTAGCGGGAACTGGACTCTCGCTGCCCGCCTGAGGAGTCTGAGGGGGAGGGTTCTCCTTCAGATAATTACAGGCTCTTCATGGCTTTCCTGCGACTAACTTCCTTCCTCCCCCCAAACAAACAGCCGGCGCCCTGAGGACAATGTTTAAAGTTTGGGTCCCGGTGGAAAAACACAAACACACACTCAGTCTCTCTCCTTCCTGGCTTTTCGCCTACTTGGTCTCCGTGTACCTGGTCTCCGTTTACCTGAAGCGGGGAGCCACACCTGCAGCCGTGACGTCACAGGGAATCACAATCCCGCTTTCTGACAAAAACATGGCAGAGGAAACTGTTCTTGGTCTAAGCCGGAGTTTAGTGTAAACCAGAGTTCGGTCTAAACCGTGGTTCCTTTAGCTTAGAGTCCAGGTAAGAAGCAGATGGACCTTGATCTGGACTTCAGCTTCATCCCGTAAACGATCGACCCGCTGGGCTGCACGACTCCGGTCGGACCACAGGTGGGCGCTGGTGTCTCGTTAAACCAGGGGGAGCAGAATCTGGTCCCTAACCTGGAGGGAACGTCCCGGTTCATTCACCCGGCGTGTCGGGACAGGAGCCTCACAGACCTGTGTCTCTCCTCCGGAGCAGCTCGGGCCTTACAGGAGGTACCGTCTGGTTTGGAGCCCTCTCTCCTCTAATGCGGAACAGAAACTAGTTCTCACGGATCACCCAACCTCGGATCAACCTTCCTCTGGTGTAGCGGTCAGAACAATGTTTAACTTTAATGACACTAATATAATAACATACAACTAAAATAACCTCTTCCAAAATGGGGAGGCAGCAAAAAAACACTTAAATGTTTAGTTTCATAAACAGATATCAACTGTCTCTCTTAAACCATCGTATGCGATGTCACGGCTTTAGCTCACGATCGGGGTTGGACAATAAAATAATAAATACTTTGATTCCCTGGGAGGTCATTATGACGTCAAGCATAGATTATTAATTAGCGCACTATTCCAGGGGTAACCATGACGACACAGGAAGTGAAGGTGACAACGACAGACAGGCGGTTGCTTCACAGAACTTTTATTTATGCAAAAGAAGGGGGGGGGGGGGGGGGGGGCAAGAGGAGCAAAGCAGGGGGAGGGTGTAGCGGAGGGGTGGGGCTGTTAAATGGAGGGTGTAGCGGAGGGGTGGGGCTGTTAAATGGAGGGTGTAGCGGGGGGGTGGGGCTGTTAAATGGAGGGTGTAGCGGAGGGGTGGGGCTGTTAAATGGAGGGTGTAGCGGGGGGGTGGGGCTGTTAAATGGAGGGTGTAGCGGAGGGGTGGGGCTGTTAAATGGAGGGTGTAGCGGGGGGGTGGGGCTGTTAAATGGAGGGTGTAGCGGAGGGGTGGGGCTGTTAAATGGAGGGTGTAGCAGAGGGGTGGGGCTGTTAAATGGAGGGTGTAGCGGAGGGGTGGGGCTGTTAAATGGAGGGTGTAGCAGAGGGGTGGGGCTGTTAAATGGAGGGTGTAGCGGGGGGGTGGGGCTGTTAGAGGGAGGGTGTAGCAGAGGGGTGGGGCTGTTAGAGGGGGAGGGGGGTGGAGCGGAGGGGTGGGGCTGTTAGAGGGAGGGTGTAGCGGGGGGGTGGGGCTGTTAGAGGGGGAGGGGGTGGAGCAGGTTCTGGTGAGCAGCGGGTCGGGCTGGAGCCTCCGTCACCAGGTGGTGGGGGGGGGGGGGGGCTTTGTACAATTAACGCTCAGATTAACGACTCTGGAGCAGAGAACCAGAGGATCGAAGGGAGGAGACACATCGTCATGGCAACCAAAACGGATCAAAGAAATACAAAAACAAAACAACTTAAAAACTGTAAAAGTGGAGGAGGAGCCGAGGGCAGCCATCTTGGAAGAGAGAGAGGCTGGGGGGGGGGGGCGCGTCGGGCGTTCAGGAGACGTCTGAAACAGGAAGTGGAGAGGGGATGAGCGTCGCAGACAGGAAACGCTGTCCACACAAGAGCCCGCCTTCATGTTGTTTAAGTAGTGTCATTATTGTAATATGTAGTGCGGATTGTAATCTGTAATGTGTATTGTAATATGTATTGTTATATGTAGTGTGTAGTGTATTTTAATGTGTAGCGTGTATTGTAATATGTTATTTAATATGTAGTGTCTAGTGTGTATTGTAATATGTGGCGTGAAGTGTATTTTAGTGTGTGGTGTGTGTATTGTAATGTGTAGTGTACCTGAGTGTGTGGTGTGTAGTGTGTGTATTGTAATGTGTAGTGTATTTAATTTGTGGTGTGTGTATTGTAGTGTATTTTAGTGTGTGGTGATACTTACAACTGGCGGGCCGCGCTCCGTATCTTCGCATGATTTGGTCTTGTGTGAATTTCACAAAAGATTCATATTGTTCTGGAAGACAAGAGAGCATCTTTACTGACGGGACCACACAAGATGGCCGCCGGACCGGGTCCAGTCTCATCTTCACAAACCCCCGTCCAGTTAGGAACCCTGAAGAGGCCTCTGAGAGGTGCAGGCGGAGAGCGGTCAGAGAGATGTGGGGAGCTCACTACGCCCCAGGACACCTGACCTTTACCCTTTACCTGTTTAGCTCAACGACTTAAGCTTAACGGTTAAACATGTTAAAATTGATATTTGCAACACTGGGGTTGGTAGTTTAAAGTCATGTTAACACTGTGGCCGGTAGTTTAAAATCATGTTAACACCTGGGTTGGGAGTTTAAAGACATGTTAACACTGGGGTTGGTAGTTTAAAGTCATGTTAACAACTGGGTTGGGAGATTAAAGACCGTCAATGAACTGCTTAGTGTGGGATCGTTAGTTTAAAGTAGTGTGGGTGCTTTAGACAGTAAAAGTGGGTTGGTAGTTTGAAAATATCAGATGGGAATCTTAAAGACACAGTAGTTTGACCCCTGGGACGGGTCGTCTGACGCGTCTGGGTGGTAGTTTGACCCCTGGGACGGGTCGTCTGAAGCGTCTGGGTGGTAGTTTGACCCCTGGGACGGGTCGTCTGAAGCGTCTGGGTGGTAGTTTGACCCCTGGGACGGGTCGTCTGAAGCGTCTGGGTGGTAGTTTGACCCCTGGGACGGGTCGTCTGACGCGTCTGGGTGGTAGTTTGACCCCTGGGACGGGTCGTCTGAAGCGTCTGGGTGGTAGTTTGACCCCTGCAGGTCGTGTGGGGCGCACGGTGATGGGGTACCTGCGAGTTTTGTGTTGAGGATCTGCTCGTACTCCTCGCGGATCTTCTCCTCGTGGTCTTTCAGCAGACGCTCACACAGGTAACTCACCTGCCGCAGGGTGAACCACGGCGCGTCCTTCCTGGAGCCGCCTGCCAATCACAGCGCAGCACGGGGTCGTCAGCAAAGGGGAACACACCCCCTCATAACCTCAGCCCTTCATAGAGGAACACACCCCCTCATAACCTCAGCCCTTCATAGAGGAACTACCCTCTCATAACCTCAGCCGTTCATAGGGGAACACACCCTCTCATAACCTCAGCCCTTCATAGCGGAACACACCCTCTCATAACCTCAGCCCTTCATAGAGGAACACACCCCCTCATAACCTCAGCCCTTCATAGAGGAACTACCCTCTCATAACCTCAACCCTTCATAGAGGAACACACCCTCTCATAACCTCAACCCTTCATAGAGGAACACACCCTCTCATAACCTCAGCCCTTCATAGAGGAACACACCCCCTCATAACCTCAGCCCTTCATAGAGGAACACACCCCCTCATAACCTCAGCCCTTCATAGAGGAACACACCCCCTCATAACCTCAGCCCTTCATAGGGGTACACACCCTCTCATAACCTCAGCCCTTCATAGAGGAACACACCCCCTCATAACCTCAGCCCTTCATAGAGGAACACACCCCCTCATAACCTCAGCCCTTCATAGAGGAACACCCCCCCTCATAACCTCAGCCCTTCATAGAGGAACACACCCCCTCATAACCTCAGCCCTTCATAGGGGTACACACCCTCTCATAACCTCAGCCCTTCATAGAGGAACTACCCTCTCATAACCTCAGCCCTTCATAGAGGAACACACCCTCTCATAACCTCAGCCCTTCATAGAGGAACTACCCTCTCATAACCTCAGCCCTTCATAGAGGAACACACCCTCTCATAACCTCAGCCCTTCATAGAGGAACACACCCTCTCATAACCTCAGCCCTTCATAGAGGAACACACCCTCTCATACCCTCAGCCCTTCATAAAGGAACACACCCTCTCATACCCTCAGCCCTTCATAGAGGAACATACCCTCTCATAACCTCAGCCCTTCATAGAGGAACACACCCTCTCATAACCTCAGCCCTTCATAGAGGAACACACCCTCTCATACCCTCACCCCTTCATAAAGGAACACACCCTCTCATACCCTCAGCCCTTCATAGAGGAACATACCCTCTCATAACCTCACAGGGGAACAACCCTCTCATAACCTCAGCCCTTCATAGAGGAACACACCCTCTCATAACCTCAGCCCTTCATAGAGGAACACACCCTCTCACAACCTCAGCCCTTCATAAAGGAACACACCCTCTCATACCCTCAGCCCTTCATAGAGGAACACACCCTCTCATAACCTCAGCCCTTCATAGAGGAACACACCCTCTCATAACCTCAGCCCTTCATAGAGGAACACACCCTCTCATACCCTCAGCCCTTCATAGAGGAACACACCCTCTCATACCCCGCTCTGTACCTGGGGGGGAGCAGGGCGCGGTCAGAGCGCTGCTGGGGCTGGCCGCCTCGCTGGGGCTGGCCGCCTCGCTCTGGTTGAAGGCCGCCTCCAGCTGCCGTCGCCGCTGGATACGGCTGTACTCATGACGGAGGTTCTGGAAGATCTGCTCTGTAACACAAGAGGGGCAGCAGCAGGGTCAGGTGGAGGCTGATGGTGTAGGGTGGGGGTGATGGTGTAGGGTGGGGGTGATGGTGTAGGGTGGGGGTGATGGTGCTGACGGTGTAGGGTGGGGCTGACGGTGTAGGGTGGGGCTGACGGTGTAGGGTGGGGCTGACGGTGTAGGGTGGGGGGTGACGGTGTAGGATGGGGCTGACGGTGTAGGGTGGGGCTGACGGTGTAGGGTGGGGGGTGATGGTGTAGGGTGGGGGCTGACGGTGTAGGGTGGGGGTGACGGTGTAGGGTGGGGGTGACGGTGTAGGGTGGGGGTGACGGTGTAGGGTGGGGCTGACGGTGTAGGGTGGGGGTGACGGTGTAGGATGGGGCTGACGGTGTAGGGTGGGGGGTGATGGTGTAGGGTGGGGGCTGACGGTGTAGGGTGGGGGTGACGGTGTAGGGTGGGGGTGACGGTGTAGGGTGGGGGTGATCCTTGATTCCTTCAGAGCCTTCCTGTGTGGGGTAACTCTGGGTTAGAGCCAGCTCCACACACGGCCGACGCGCAGTTTCAAAACAACACGCACCCAAACATCCCAGAAGGAGGTTAGCGAAGGCCGAGTGGGGCGCAGTCCAACTGGAAGTGCCCTCAGAGGGTATTACCCAACGGCCTGGGGCCCCATCACAAGGGTGTCTGTTCACCAGCTGACTCAGTGCCCCCCCCCCCCACCTCAAGAGGAGGAACTCAACCCTACTTCCTGCTCTCCCCGCCCCGTGCTCCTAACTGGGGTCTGGCCCTGAGCACACTGGGGGCGGGTGGACGACGACGATGACTATCTGCCCGCCCCAGAGAGCAGAGGGTGGTCCTGCCTCCAGACCCCCCTGCCTCGGTTATCTGGGGCGGTGAGGCCATGACAGAGCGTGATAGTCGACCGTCGCCCCAGCTTTCTCGTTGGAGGCCATTTTGTGTCGTCTCTCCAGCCAGCGTGAGGAGGATTGAGGGGCCTTCTATGGTTCTAATCCCCTCTGGGGGTGTTGGTTCACAGGCTGCAGCAGAGGCTGTAGAGCCCTCAGTGGAGGGGACATACCCCAGGGCCCCAGGCTGTAGGGCCCTCAGTGGAGGGGACATACCCCAGGCTGTAGAGCCCTCAGTGGAGGGGACATACCCCAGGGCCCCAGGCTGTAGAGCCCTCAGTGGAGGGGACATACCCCAGGCTGTAGAGCCCTCAGTGGAGGGGACATGCCCCAGGGCCCCAGGCTGTAGGGCCCTCAGTGGAGGGGACATACCCCAGGGCCCCAGGCTGTAGGGCCCTCAGTGGAGGGGACAAACCCCAGGCTGTAGAGCCCTCAGTGGAGGGGACATACCCCAGGCTGTAGAGCCCTCAGTGGAGGGGACATACCCCAGGGCCCCAGGCTGTACAGCCCTCAGTGGAGGGGACATACCCCAGGCTGTAGAGCCCTCAGTGGAGGGGACATGCCCCAGGGCCCCAGGCTGTAGGGCCCTCAGTGGAGGGGACATACCCCAGGGCCCCAGGCTGTAGGGCCCTCAGTGGAGGGGACATACCCCAGGCTGTAGAGCCCTCAGTGGAGGGGACATGCCCCAGGGCCCCAGGCTGTAGGGCCCTCAGTGGAGGGGACATACCCCAGGGCCCCAGGCTGTAGAGCCCTCAGTGGAGGGGACATGCCCCAGGGCCCCAGGCTGTAGGGCCCTCAGTGGAGGGGACATGCCCTGTCCTCTCTAACGCCTCCACCAGAGGCGTTAGAGAGGAATGTTCAGGTAGGCTACACTGGAGCAGTCCAGCTAGGAAGTGATCAAGGATTTATTGAAGACTAGTTAGCGATGCTAAAGTGTAGGTTGGAGATGGTTATGTTTAGGTATGAGTTATAGAGATGGTTACGTTTAGCTATGAGACTATAGAGATGTTATGTTTAGCTATGAGACTATAGAGATGTTATGTTTAGCAATGAGACTATAGAGATGTTATGTTTAGCAATGAGACTATAGAGATGTTATGTTTAGCAATGAGACTATAGAGATGTTATGTTTAGCAATGAGACTATAGAGATGTTATGTTTAGCAATGAGACTATAGAGATGTTATGTTTAGCAATGAGACTATAGAGATGTTATGTTTAGCAATGAGACTATAGAGATGTTATGTTTAGCAATGAGACTATAGAGATGTTATGTTTAGCAATGAGACTATAGAGATGTTATGTTCAGCTATGAGACTATAGAGATGTTATGTTCAGCTATGAGACTATAGAGATGTTATGTTTAGCTATGAGACTATAAAAGGTGGTTATTTTTAGGTATACAATTGTTTACAAAACCATGATAATGGTCTTACTTTTAAGGGAGGTATTTATTTGATTACAGCAACAGAATGTAAAGTGATTAAATTGACAGCATTCCAACTGCTTGATGTGAGAATACCAGACCACGCCTAGCTTTAAGAGGTCTACGGCCTTCATACATAAAGTAACACCTCCACCCTCTTTACCACATCAAATCAACACACAAACCACCCCTCACATTTTACCTTGACGTACAAAAATACAAAACTACTAGGATCCCAACCAAGACTGTTGCCTGGCAACAGTGACCCAGCAATGACCAGGCTAGACAATCAACGTACTGGTCTGGTCCAGAACTGGGATCAGATCAGGACACTCCACTACGTTCATAACCAACAACCAAGAATCACCAAATACTATACAATGTTAACACAATCTCTTCAATACCTGCGATAAAGATAAACGACACTAGTCGAGGGTCGTTTATCACGCGTGAACAGTGGATCTACCTGCGACCGGGGCCAAACGCACACCCGTACAGGTGTGTCTCCACCCAGAAGCAGCCCCGACAGGTGGGATTGACAGCTAATAAAGTATGGAATTCTTCTGCTGCTCCTGTCCTAAGTTCAGCAGAAGGTTCCCCCTGACCACATCTCCGGACTCTCAGTCACTAATGAAAGCCAAACAATGGCTGGCACTCCCTCACCCCTCCCCCCCACTGAATCTTCCTTTCACTTGCATTCTGACTCGTTCCCATCTCTGGGTTTCTCTTTGGCTTTGGAGATACTAGCGTAATTCCCAGTGCTTCTAGTACAGCTGTACTGCCACCGAGCTTGGGAGAAATAAACACCCCCACAGGAAGCCATCGACGGTCCACCCTTTAGCTCAAACATTAGCTGCTAACACTGAGCCCCGCTCAGGGGGAAACACAGGAGAGAGACACACACACACACACACACACACACACACACACACACACACAAACACACACGCTTTCATAAGCACCATGACGCTGCAGTTCAGAGTCCAGTGGAGTTCGCTGATTTTCAGACACAATTCAGATCTTTCATCCAAAGAAGAAAATAGATATTTGATGAAGATGGTGTATAGAAAGCAGGCTCATTGTCGATGGATAAGCATCTGGTTGGGCCAACTAAGACAAAACAAATCAAGCCTTATTGGTCAATCAGTCTCTGCTCTCTATAGATATTACACCTCATATTTCTATGAAGCTCTGAAGCTCGGGGGGGGGGGGGGGGGAAGTATCTGCCGCAGGACAAAAGATAACGATGGCAGACAGGCTCTGCTGGAGTCCAGGTATGAGCCCTCAGGGGAGAGGCTGCATGGAGACCATCAGGGACGACATGCTGACCAAAAACAGCGGACAGGTGAGACCACCTTAGAGCCGACAGCCGAGACCGCCTTAGAGCCAACAGGTGAGACCGCCTTAGAGCCGACAGGTGAGACCAGGTCACCTTAGAGCCAGCAGGTGAGACCAGGCGAGACCGCCTTTGAGCCGACAGGTGAGACCAGGTCACCTTAGAGCCAGCAGGTGAGACCAGGCGAGACCGCCTTAGAGCCGACAGGTGAGACCAGGTGAGACCGCCTTAGAGCCGACAGGTGAGACCGCCTTAGAGCCGACAGGTGAGACTGCCTTAGAGCCGACAGGTGAGACTGCCTTAGAGACGACAGGTGAGACCAGGTGAGACCGAGGGACCACTTAGAGGGACCACTGCCTCCCCGGTGGGATGGAACCTCCACTAGCTGCTCGCTAACGCGTCAAACATTTTGTGTGCACGTTGTTTTGATAGCTTTGAAAGCTCTTTAGCCTTGAATATTATAGACTCCCAGGACCCGGGGAGACCCCAGGCTGGGTTTGGGGGCCAGAACCCCATTGACACCAAACAAACAGAGTGGGTTCAGGGGCCTCTGGCTACCGTCGGGGCCCGGGGAGCCACTGGGCACCAGCTTACACTCATTGAAATTCTCCCCACAGTCACTCTGAGTCAATACGTTTTATTGAAACAGGAAAGAGGGGCTCCGTGGAATAGGGAATCACCTTCCTGCTAAAGACACGCCGCCCCCGACAGCCAGAGGTGACTGGCACATGCAGCACCCGCTTATAACGCAGGCCTCGCATGTCAGATACTGATACAATGAATAATAAATAAGGAGAAATCATGGGAGTATTGGTACTGTGCTCCATCTTGGATAAAGAGACGACGAGGGGAACATGACAACCCAGAGCTTGGGCGTCTGAACTACAGAGCTGGAGATGTTGTGTGACAAAGCAGGGAGGGCCATCAGAGAGGGCGATAGATAATGAAGGTTCATGCACTTTCGTAATGTACGGGGGAAATGTCCTTTCCCTCCTTTAACCGGTGTGTATGCATACTGCCTAAAGTCTCGGGACTAGACTGAACCCTAATCCTAGTCCTGGGATTGGCTCACCGCCTTCTTATCCGACTCAACTCTTTCCAGGAAGAGATTGAGTAACATCAAAATACAAGAAAAACCCTTTTTAAAGAAACAGAAACTAACAGCCCAGGCATTAGCTACTGTCGACCTGTGGGGATCTCCAGGCCCAGACACAACGAGACCCGTTCTCTCCGCCTGAATGCGCTGGTTTTCACACCAATGGGGGGGCTGGCGGAGAGAAGGGAGGGGAGGCTGTCCACCCCCCCATCCCGCACCGGACACTCGAGGCCCGGTGAAGAGCCCTACCGGCTAACAGCTCATTAGCAGCCGACCAGGATTTATATTCCTAAAAAGTGTCAACGTTAGGGGTCTTTAAAACGGGACTCGGTTGAGAGCCGCCGGACAACAAAAGGCAGGACCCAGAGTTAGCATACAGGCCCATTGTTTCACAGCTATTGTGTTTTAAATCAATGTTTAAAGGGTTCTCATTGTTTTTCATTGTTAGCCACCGTACAATGCTCTTAACACGGGCTTTAGAACGGGGTTCGGCGGCGATGGTTCAGTTCGGGAGACAATTCTAGAAATAGGATTTGCTCCAACAATGCGTGAAGATAAGTTGTGTTTGAGGAGCATTGGGGCCGACGTCTGCTGTTCAGACCTCCACATGAGAGACAGAACCATCCGCACACCGAGGGCCTGGTGCTGGGTCCGCCAACACCAAGGGCCCGAGTTAGAGACGGAACCATTCGCACGCCGAGCGCCTGGCACCGGGTGCGTTCGGTGGGTCGGTCGGAGCAAGGAGAGGCTCTTTGTAGAGAGCTAGCCGACCTAGCGGTAGCTCAGCGAGGCTAGAGCTTTACCTTCCAACCCCCAACCCTGGCTCACCCCCTCCCCCATGTCGGCCCCATCCCCCCCGACCCTCCATCTTAACCACATCCATACCTGGGGTCAGCCGGGTCTCCCCTCCGGCGGTGGGAACCGGGGACATCGAGGGGCTGTCGACCGGCGGGCGGAGGCTGCACCTCTGCGGGGAGGGAGTGCTCGGAGCCCCCGGTAGCGGGCTGCACCGCCTCCGCTTGGGGGACCCGGGGCTGAGGAGGGCCTCGAACTCCAGGGATCGCTTCAACGTCGCTCCGCAGGCCATGGCGGTCCGCGGTACCGAAGGATTACTGTGATCTGAGGGGGAAACGACCCGTAGAAAGACCCGACGTTTTTTCGCGGATCTCCCGGTTCCTTTCTTGTGGTCACAGCGACGACTGGAGCTGAAGCCCCGCCCTCTCGTTCATACGTCACACGGCGGAGCGTACCATCCGGAGTGGATCAGGGGGGGACTCAAAATAGAGTCATGGTGTACATAATTACGCAGATAGATAGAATTATTTCTTGTGGTCACAGCGACGAGTCTCCGACTCAGCTCTGAGCGGTACCTCCGATGGTACGCTCGGTACGCTCCCCCCTTATCCACCTTGGATGGTACGCTCCGCCATGTGACGTAGAGACCAGGCTGGTTCATACGTCACAGGGCGGAGTGTACCATCCAGAAGGGGGCAGGGGGGAGCTCAACTTTCAAAATAGAGGTATACTAATTACGCAGATATTGGATACGTATGTTAAATAAATAAATGCTACGCGATTGTTTTTCCATTCTACGCTGGAATTAGTAAAGTTGATATCTATTCGTGGATGTTTCTTTTAAACCGTTTTTGTCTTCACGCACCGAGGTTCGTGTTTGTTGAGCTGTTTTGAATTGAACTTTAAAGGTTCACCAGGCCTCAGATCTCCAGGTCAATTGAAAGCAGTCCGACTCAGAGAGGACCATTCACTGCATCATCAACATCAGAGCTCCTCAAAGTCTTAGTGTCCTGGGTTCATATTCAAATACGTACATTCCTTTGTCCAGGAAGTGTAGTCCTCCTAGTGTCATTTGGGGCATTTCAACCTCATTATTTATTTATAACATAGTAAATCATTTCTCATTCCTCACAGAATCCATGGCAAGCAAAGTGTGAACATGAAACTGGGAGGACAAGGATCTGACCAGTAAAGAGCCGTCCAGTATTAAAACTCCCCTCACACTCGGCCAAAGCATTTTTTTTAATACTAATCCACCGTTACTAACACTATTTCCTACGTTTTTGTACTCAGTGTAACAGTGCTGGATATTTTCAACACAATCGTTACATTAAAAGCATTAAATGCCTCTAATATTCATAATATTGTTGTACACAGAAGTCCTTTTGTACCTCAAACCAGACTTTGGGCAATGAAAGATGCACTACATTGCTTGAGTCCTTCACCCAGCACGGAGACGGAGTTTACAAAAAAGCCCAACAACACATGTGTCTCCTGAGGAAGCTGAAAGGGTTCGATGTCAGAAAGGACATTTTATTAATGGTTTATCAGACACTGATCGAATCTGTCATCTCCTTTAACATTACATCTTGGCACAGCTTCATAGCAAGCATATGCAAGGGAAAACTGGCTAATTAAGGAGGCAAGCAAGAAAACCAGCATCCAACAAAAACAGCTTTCAGACTTGCACACTCAAGCAGTGGAAAGGAAGACCAATTCCATTCTCCTGGATCCCTCCCACCCCCTCCACGGCTGTTTTGAGCTGCTTCCATCAGGCAGAAGATACAGAGTGCCCCTAGCCAAAAAATCTCTCTATACAAAATCCTTCATACCCAAGGCAATACACACACACACACACACAACATACTTCTTACACAAGCACCACATACAGAGAACAGACTGCCTCCAATCAAAGAAAATTTTCTAATATGGCAACATGTTGGACAAATAAAGCTTTTGAACTTTGAACTTTGAAAGGAAACCAATCTGATGGGAAAATGGGTTGGATTAAGGGTAACTCTATCACATCATATGTTAAGAATATACATTAGAAATCTAAAATATATGCGCGTAATTCTCTTTGATCAGGTTCTGTGTGTATGCATGCCTGTCTGTAGGTCGCCAACTGCTATCGCTTCTTACTATTAAAACTAGTTTCTGTTTGGAGTCGGACGCACTCAGCACTTCATTTGAGCTAAAGAACGGGGGGGTCAAAGGGTGAATGCTGAGGTCACAAAGGTCCTCTCTAGGCTCTGTGCAGCTGGGTAGCATTAGCAGCGCAGCTAGCATTAGCAATACATTCAATCACTTATGGGGACATGAAACATTAATGTGTAAAAAAAAATTAATGTATTCTGTTAGAATTTACCATAATTTGCCGCACAATTACCTTAAATATCTATATATAGCCCTATATTTAGATATAGGACGTACAAAGTGGAGGATTGGGAAGGGAGTCCATGAGCCTCTGGCCTGGGAGCAATAAATAGGATCTTATCTTATAACACATAATATTATCCTTAATATAGTAATATAGTCCTTATATATAATAATGATATAATATGACATGGAGCTCCTCATGGTCCCACAGCCTGTCCTGAACAGAAGCCGTACATTCACGTTGAATCTCGAGACGGATGAACTAATACCATAACGGTGTCATAACCTCATCATCGTCGCCATATTCTTATATTACATTATTATTGTTGTAGATAAAAGGTTGTAACTAACTATATTTAATTAAGGTGTCCTAATTAACCTTATACTCCGCCCCCGTCACCTCCTCCTGCTCCTCCCCCCCTGCCCCCCTCCTCCTGTACCCCCATGCCCACTTCCTGCTTGCTCCCCCAGGGGGTGGTCAGGCCATAGGAGCTGATCCCCGTTCCGGACATCTCGGGCTGGGTCTGTCCTGACCCCCGGGGGGGCGGGGTCCCGGCCCTCGGACGGCAGCAGGCCCCTCCCCCCGTCAGGCACCGCAGCCGGACCACCAGGGCCAGCCGGATCTCCTGGCAGCGCAGTGCGTAGAGCAGGGGGTTGACGGCGGAGTTGACCAGGCACAGCATGCTGCAGAAGGCGAAGGCCCTCCTCTGGGTTCGGCTGAGCACCATGGAGACGTCGGCCAGCATGAAGCCCAACACGGGCAGCCAGCAGCCCACCAGGATGAGCAGCACGAGGCTCAGGGTGCGCGCCAGCTGGAGGTCCAGCCTCACGCGGGCGCGCTGCGGGGCGGTGGCGGCCTGCAGGGCGGCCATGGCGGCCGTGTGGAGGCGGGCCTTCCAGAGGATCATGGCGTAGGCGGCCAGGATGACCAGCAGCTCCAGCAACACGGCGGCCGTCCAGCAGACCAGGAAGCTGAGGCTGACGTAGGGGAAGAGCTCGGTGCAGGCCGGCCACAGCTCGGTGGAGCAGCGCCAGCCCATCAGCGGGAGGAAGGAGACCAGGAGGGTGGAGGTCCAGAGCAGGAGCAGGGCGAGGAGGGCGCGGCGTTGGGTCAGCACCACCCGGTAGCTGTGGGAGCGGTGCAGGCACAGGAAGCGGTCGACGGCGGTGAGCAGCAGGCTGCCCACGGACCCGCTGAAGGCCAGCGTCACGCCGCCCAGCTTGAAGAGCGAGGCGGCCGGCCCGTCGTGCCGCATGAAGAGGTGGAAGTCCAAGAAGCTGGCGGGGTAGAAGACGCTGGCCAAGAGGTCGGCCAGCGCCAGGCTGCCCATGAAGAGGTAGGTAGGGCGGCGGCGCAGCGCCGGGCTGCAGGCGATGACGCCCAACACCAGCCCGTTCTCCAGCAGGGCCACGCCCCCCGCCAGCAGGCTCAGCACCCCGATGGCCGTCTGCTCCCTGGTTGACAGCACCATGAAGCAGCTCAGGTTCTCACAGGGCCCTGGGGCTGGGGGGGAACACAGCGTTACATGAAGCAGCCCAGGCCCTCACATGGATACTAACAGTGAATGTCTTATTAGATACGCGGAGCAGGCAGGGATGAGGGCATCCTGCTCAACTCTGCGGGCATTCAGGTTCTAACCCAGAACCCATTCAGGTTCTAACCCAGAACTTTTCCCCTGGCAGTGAAACCCTTGAACCACGATACAGTTAATGGTTTCCACATAACAATCACATAGTTGCAGAATGATTGAAATAGGCAGAACATGTAATGGGTCATCGAAAGCCATACACCATATACACATTTACACACACCCACACGCACACACACACACACAGTTCACATGTGGGTACCTGTAGGTATTACTGAGGAGTTCTCCATCGATGGTCTTAATACCTTGGTTACACCAGAGGTGGAACCCTCCCACATATGCTGTCTGCTTCAGCTGTGATTCGTTTCTGAAGAAATTAGTTAAATTAGTTTACTTGCAGTCTTTCCCTGCAAAAGTGCAGTCTTTCCCTGCAATATTCCGGAACATTTCCTGCATTGGTTTATGTGGAATGGGGTACATGGATCAAGGCCTATTATTACATTTTTTGTGTTTCGATTTTTTCTCACATTTGGCATAACGTCTAGATAAATCATGATCTAGGCCCTAGATGTCCCAATCACTCAAGCCATGTGACCTGCTAGGTGCTGTATGCTGCCCCCTTTGGGAAATAAATATATGTTCTTTACTCAAAGGTAAAAGTAATCGGTATTTCTGCTAGGATACACATTAAATACATTTATTATGTGTAATGATCGTTATGGGAAAAGATTTTATAATTTGACCTCTTCATGCCCCTCAAGTTATAGCACATTATCTAAGGTACAAAGTCTAAATCAAACTTAAGACTAAATGCATTATCCCGATAAATGGAACCTATTGAAAGAAATATAAGTACATGAATAACTTTGAATTTGTGCTCATCATTCATGTATTTTACATTTGTTGGTTCTAATATTTATGTCTTTAAAGAGTTAAATTGACCACCAGTGGAAAAAGGTTGGGGCGAGATGGGTCAGTCTTTCATAAGGGTTCCCTAGAAATTACACCACTCTGAGGACATCCTCTTCCCGTATTTGCCGTCTCTGAGGCCTGCTGCTATTTCGGTTTCCTCAGACCCACACCGGAAACGTAGGCAGTAGTAAGGGCCAGTAGAAAAAATACATGGGCATTGTCATATAAATTGATGAAAAATATTATTTTGTACACAATTTAAGTGTACAAAAGAATATGCACAATAAGATTAACTACTTTGTGGTCATTCCTCTTCTTAGGAGATCAACCTTTGTCACATTAACAGTAGCACACCCCCAGCTGCGTCGAGGGGGAATACCCACCACCTCATCCTCTGCTCAGCCAGCCCCCCAAACTAAAAGTAAACTCTACATGCTCTGGTCCGGAATAAAGATAGAAAACGGCTTTGAATCCATCTCAAACAGACTCCCAAAACAAACATGACTTAATAAACATAAAATACCTTGAAGATGATGTTTTTCAATGATACCTTGAAACCACCTTTAGAGACCAATATTTCTGATGAGATGAAATGATGTTGATAGAGTAGGTGGTGGCGATGTGCTCTGGGGAGATATCCTTTACACAATGTGACGGGTAGCACACAACAGCAGAGGATGTCTGGGTTGTGGTGAGGAGGAGGAGATGGCGGCAGCCAGTAGATTGACACATCGGTCACCACTTATTCATGAAGCGGCTTGTTTTCAAATACGTTTAAAGAACTTAGCAGAAGCCCGGATTCATTTTGAAGTGAGGCTTAGAACAATCAAAGCATATCTAAAATGCTGCACCACTACCACAACTAGTGGCTGATAGCTACTGGCCAGGGTGCAGTGTAGCATCATTAATGCTTGTCCTAGTTACCTCAGAGTGGGTTCATTTCAGTAGTGCCTAGTGTGGGAGTTATTGCTAGATATTGTGAGCAAAATATTCCTGTAAATGTTTTTTTAATCAGATGTGCAGTACAACATGGTACTGTACAGTTCCATCCTTATGGTTGTACAGGAAACTATACAATAAGTTGACTGAAGTGTTCCAACACTTGATCCAGGGGTCCTTCAACCAAACCCTCTATTACCGGACCGAATCTTGCGACAGCCTCACCTGAATTAGGCCATTCCGTGCTTAAAACAGGCACTCTTCTGCCTTCCTTCCTTTAAGACACGTTTTAACCTGGCAGAAAACTGAGATGTTTGTGTTTGGTTTGATGAACACTAGGTAGGGCCTACGTATTTGAACTGTTTACACACAGCCTGTAGATAACGATAGAATGAATCAATGCATTTTCTATTTTTACAGCCTATCACACATATAAGTTAGTCATGTGGAAGACATCATTTATTTCAGAATGATGAATAAATGTGGTTGCCTTTTTCTTGTTGGCACTCTTAATTACTCTTAATTACTTGTTGGACACTGTTGAGAAGCCAGGGAATAAAGCATTTCATTGGCCGTTCCGGGCAGAAGACAATCAATGTGAAACTCGGTGTTCCTTCGCACTTTTGAGAGACGTCAGAGGTCCTTGATGTGCCCCCCGTTGGAAGCCCCCCCCCTCAGACCCTCGCCTGCTCCACATCAAAGATCACTCACAAAGCTTTTGTCTCTCTGTGCAGTAGGGTCTTTTTTAAGGGCCCACTTGTAAAACCCTTCTGTCCAGTACGGTCCTTCAAGGTGTGAGGGCCCCACCACAGGGGTCCACCTAGACATCAGAGCAGAAGACGGGCCTACCATCAGACTCAAGGGCCCCACCACAGGGGTCCACCCAGACCTGAACAAGATTGGTAATGGTTAGGGTTTGGGTAAGAGCTAACGCTAACCCTCATCATAAACTCCTGCAAACAGTTAGGACTGATCGAAACACGACCTAAAGGAGAGCCCTTCTAACCAATCGGAGGCGAGAATAGGTGAACCTGTTTGGGAAAAAATATTTCACGGCCAGGGACATGGTCGGTTCAGACCTGTGAACCAAACCAGTTCAACAGTCCAGCTCCTAACTGGCTTCGGTTCAGACCTGTTGAATTCCGTCTAACATAATTGGCCGTCTGTGTTTAGGGACAGGCCTGTGGTAATATGGGACTAGGAGGATGCGTTGGGTTAGTTTGTTTAGGGACAGGCCTATGGTAATATGGGACTAGGAGGATGCGTTGGGTTAGCTGGTTTAGGGACAGGCCTGTGGTAATATGGGACTAGGAGGAGGCGTTTGTTTAAGGCTCTTAAGTTTGTTGCCTTAGTTTGTAACCCTGAATCTATTCAGGGATGGGGGTTAAGAAACAGGGGATAGTTCTACAGTACTCAGACTGCAACACGTTCAAGACACAATAAGACCTAAATAAGGCAAAGGTTTAACTTCTTATATATGGCTCGTGCTCATATATCGTTCAGTTCTGCTAAACCCCACACAACTGTTTCAATAGGAATAAAATAGTTCATTAAAGAATAAGCCTCCTGAGAGTAGGGTTAATGAGATGAAAGGACAGAGTTCAGTGAGATAAGGGTGGTGTCTCAGAGGCTTTAACCACTCCTCACAAGCAACAGCTGCCTGTTCAACTTTGGTCCTGAGAGATTTATGGCGTCAGACAGCCAAACGACCTCAGACTCCTGACACAATACCATTAGTTAATAAAAACCCACAAATACAGACTGCTAGTTCATAATCACGTAACCTCAAGGCCTTCAGATTTTAGGACTTTCTTCCTTCCTTGTTCAAACATTTTTTAAATTTGTTTGTTAATTTATTTTTTAATTTGTTAATACATTACCGTAACATTCGTTGATTGACAGGAAAATACATGCTTCAAGAAATAATTGAAGCGAAACTGTTTCTCTGACCGTGGAGGTATCTCTGTGTTGTGTTTCTGGTCAGGAAGGGGCCCCCGAACAAAGGGCCAGAAGGGTGGGGGCTGGGTCCACCACGTCATCTCTCTCTGGCAACAGGCGTGAATGGGGCCGGGGCGTCGCTGATTGGCTATTCTCCCCCAGATGCGCCGTGCCATTGGTGGGAACTCGAATGGCTCGTGCCCGTATAAAAAGAAGCTGCGGAGTCCATTTTGTTGCAGTCGTTCAGAACGTAGTCGGGAGGAGTGAAGACAGAGCGGATATAGAGCGGAGAAAGAGCGGAGACAGACCAGAGAAAGAACCTCAGAGTCATCCACGAAGTTGAGATCTCTCGTTGGACATACAGTCCCTGTAGTTCTCAGTTATCTCGCTCCGAGGCGTTGAGGCACCCAGCGGACCAGACCCGAGCAGGAAGTCGGTAAGGAGAGCCGCCATGTTGTTGTTCTTCTTTGTTGTGGTCGGGCTCCTGTACCGGGTCCTGGGCTTCTGTACCGGGACTTGGGGTCGGGTTTATAATCGTCTATCGAGATGGTAACTCTATGTTTGATTTAATTCTGTGATTGATACATTGTCGCCAGACCATGTCGCGACAGGAGAACCAGAACAACAGCGACGGGTTGTTTTTCCCACACACGCACACACACCATTGGATTACCACAGTAATACTCCGTAATGTTAACTTATTTTCACAATAAGACACGTTTTAACCAAGACACTGTTAAAGTTTACCGATAAATGACACCGTTTTTACTAAACCGTCGAGTTTCCTTTGTCTCTGTCTGACCGTGACGCACTTGGAGCCGAGGTGGCCCTGACGTCACAAGGCTCACCATGACCTATATATCTATCGCTAAATATTTACCTGATCGTCTATAAATGTACTTCTTTTTCATGTTGTCTTTGTTTCTAATGTTTTTGTGTTGTGTCTCCAGAGCTCGGCTTCCTGAGCACCGTGCCCGGCCTGGTCAGGTTGATGTTGAGCAGCTCTCCGTGGCCCATGAGCAGCTCACCCCGGAGGACAGGTAGACCCAGGACGAGGACCTGGAGCCCGGCTAGGAGGAGACACCTCAGCTCCGGCAGCTCCCCCAGCGGCACAACAACACAGAGGTGGGTGGGGGAGGGGAGTGACGTCAGCCGTCTGAGGCGCGACCTTGTTGTTGTTGTTGTCGGGACACCCCGGTATTAATAGGGTGCTGGACCCTATTCAGCCCCTTATACAATATGTCCCATCATGGCTAGGTATTTTTTGTGATTTTTATACATTTTTCATAGTTTTCTTCAATTTGTTCATTGCATTTAAATAAAAGTCTGCATAACCCTGTCTCAGGTAGTTTGTTGGATTATCTTCTGATAAATTCTCCAACAGTTAATTAATTGTGTTTTTTTTTTTTTGTGTGAGCCATTTTTAGTGCCAATATGTTTTTTGTTTTTTTTTGTGATATGTTGTATTGGTCAAAAGATTGATCTATATCGTGAATTTGTAATTTATTCAAACCGTGTATAAACATGCACGTTTTTTTAAACGTGCTCTTAGGGCATGATGTGTTTAGACGGTAGATGTCTACGTCTGGTTGGCGTGTTTTGACTGATCGGGGGCCTTCTCTACCAGGACATGTTGCTCTAGTGTTAACGTGAAGGCCACTACAGAACAGGAAGTGGAACGGGTGACTATCCCGGGTGCTCACACTCCCTCCCTCCCTCTGCAGGTGACGTCTAGTCTGACAGCCATGGGAGGCGGAGAACGCTACAACATTCCAGTGTCACACCCTGAACGCCAGCTGCCAAAGAAGACCAAGCAGAGGGGGCGGGACCAAAGCGTGGTCATCGCCGTGGCAGCGGCCGCGGGCATCATGGGCGGCCTTCACAACCACCGGCGGGGCGATAAGAACCCCGCCTACCCCGGCTCCCTGGAGGCGCGGCAGGCCGCGTCAGCCGAGAAGAAGGGGGCGTCGGTTCGCTTCGCCGCCAGCTACGACCACAACTGGGAGGGCGCCGTGTCCCACCTCAACACGCTGCTCGCTGGCCAGGGGAGCCCAAAGTTCGCCGGGCCCAAGTTCAGCGAGCCGCCCTCCCCCAGCGTGCTGCCGCGGCCCCCCAGCCACTGGGTGTCCTTCCCCATGCGCTCCGGCGACAGCCGCGAGCTGATGGCCTTCCAGCTCAAGAGCCTCCTCAAGGTTCAGGCCTGAGGCGGACTCACCTTTGACCTCCCCCCCCCTTTAGTTCGACCCACCAACGCATGAACTGAGGCTCCGTGGGGGGGGGGCCGTCGCCCGGTAGCAACACAGCGGCGCCCTAGTGGTCCGAGGGGCCGTCAGCGCGTGGTGGGCATCGGGTTTACAGCCCGGTGCTACTCCCAGCGCCCGCCGGTCCTCACCTGGGCCGCTGCTGCCCTGCTGCTGGGCGACGCCCCCCCCCCACAGAGTCTGTTTCCCTAACGGACGATGGACTGGGTTCCCTTTGTGCTCCTGCTCTTCTGTTTTGTTTTGCTGAGGCCCCGGGGGCCCCTCTCAGGCCCTCATTGGAGGCGTGGAGGCTCTGACGCTCATCCACACGTAGCATTTACGTCCCCACATACTCAGCCCAGCTCGTATGTTTACCTTTTATGTTTGACCCAGTTATTTTGTTTTGACCTGTACCTTTATTCTGAAAAGACACTTAACAGGGATGGGGAGAGATATAGGAGGAGGGGCTTGCGTATCATGAGGTCCAATCAGAACCCCCGGTACCGGAGGGTCACCAGAGACGATTGCGCCGGGCCTGCGACCGTCAACTCTTGTGTTGTTTTTTAAAATGCGCTGTGCGCAATGCACTCTGGGAGTTGAGCTCGCACCCGGGCTGAGTCCTCACAGCTCATTATTCTGTGTGTGTGTGTGTGTGTGTGTGTTGTTCCGCCGTCCCCTGAGGCGGTCAGGCGGGGGGGTCCCAGTGCCATATCAATCCCGGCCATGACCCGAACCCCGCAGAACTGTCGTCTCCTTGCCGCCCCCGGTCCGTCGCCATGGCAGCAGCGTGGCGCCTGCGGAGGCCAGCGGCCTTCGGGCCGCTGGGCTGCGCTGCTGCTGAGGCTTACTGGGGCAGGCGGGGGGGCAGTGGGAGACGACCCCGGGCCCTGCTGGAGGGCGGCCCCCCTCCCTGTGTGGATGTGTGGTATGAAAGAGTGAATAGTGTGGCCATCCACAAAACGTACAGAATCTCACTGCCGCCCCCCCCCCCCCCCCCTCTTGCACTGCAATCAGACGCGTGGGGCGTAGACTATCCCCCCCCCGGGGGTCTCTGGTCTGGTGAGCCCCCCATACACCCCTCCTCTCCACCCCCTCCCCCTCCAGACAGCAGCTGTAGTCCGCCCCGGCTGGCAGAACAAAGTACCAGAGCACGAGCTCCGAAGAGCCATGTATATAATGAAATGTATAAAAATACTTGTAGCATATGTACATTATGCAGGGGATTTTCTTCCGCCCTGCGTGACAAAGTATTTTTAGTAATAACACTGAATGTACGGCGCTACGACGCGCCTTTACTTCAAATGCTGAGAGTTATTTTTGTTAAAAAAAAGAAAATCCTTGCATAGCGTTGCTCTGCACCCTTCACTGGTCTCTCTCCAGTGGTCTGCTACCTGCACTGGTCTCTCTCCAGTGGTCTGCACATGTGTTATTTTCTACAGTGTAGGGTCATGATGCAGGAGGTGCAAGATGAGCTGATCTAAACCGTAAACCATTCGACCTCTTTCTGGAGACTTTTGCATGCATGACCTGTGGTTATGATTCTGCTGATTTTAACTGTATTTTAACATCGCCCTGACCCCCTTAATTTTGAGACCCCCTATTGGAAAGGTTCTAAATGCTCTTGCCCTGTAATGGAATTTTAATTTAAGTCATTGTTGTCAATTTTTAAATTTTTAAAAGGTCATTTTTAAAACGCCAAAATGTGTTGGTTGTAACCGTCATCCTGTCCCAACATTCGAAGGTAAACTTAAGCCTGATTTGCACAGTATTGTAATGTTAGTCTATTGCCCCCCCCCCCCCCCCCTTCAGTATGCTGAAGGGTTGTTATTTTGTACCTGAAACGCCAAATTCAATCCTCTGTTAACCTCCGCTAGCTGATGACTGAATTTGGTGATTCATGTGTATCTGGCCGTCCTCGCTGACATGTTAATTGTATTGAGAAATGTCTGTCATGCATGCAAAAGTCTCAAAGAATTTAGAAAAAAAACAATTGGCTGTTAATTTGTCCCCCCCTTGTTCGAAGTCACCGATTATCAGAGATGTTTGCCCACCATGTACAATTTGGCTTTAATTCGAAGAAATGTGAACGAAATGCACTAGTTTAAACAAATATTTATACCAAAAAAATAAATCCCTTCCCTTACCCCCTAATGGTGTTGTCTGCCTCTTGACTTAAAACAATGTAATCAGGATTTTATTAGTGACAGTCAATTCTAGATTAAAGCAATATTGGGATACATTAGCAACTACTTATTGGAGGATATAGTATGTTGATTAATAATTAATCAGATATTTTTTATTAGAGCTTGACAGATTTACCTGAGTCAATAACCCAGAACGTTAGATTCATTCTGGGCCGCTGTAGTAGATGGTGTTGACCAGTTACATACAGAGGCTCCTTTATCTAGGAGCCTCTGGTTATTTACTTCACAAGCAGCTAGTGGAACCTCCCTTGAGGGTCCACTCCCTCCTGCTTGTGTGATTTGAGGGCCACCGTACTACTGAGGGGTCCCATGACGAGTTCTGAAGAACTAGAGGGGACCTGGTGGCTCAGCGGCTTCCTGCTGCACTCCCAGTTCAACACTAGTTCGAGCCCCAATGTCTTTAAATCGCAGTCCTGTTGAAGACGTGACTGCAGTCTCAGTACCAAACATAAGTGCATGCACCAACAGAATATTATTTTTCTCATATGTAAGGGATAATGTTCATAGAATATCAATTAGGCAGGCTACAATATAGCCCACCGTCTTAGATTAATCGTGCAGGCTTGTAAACTGCCTACACAATCCATTATTATTTTTAAAATCTCAGCTGGTTTGATATTTAAATGACAATTATTTTGGTGATTGGGTGCAAGCAGGCAAACGGGATGGCATCTTGAGTGAGGGGTAAGTAGATTGTTGGTTCTATTGCCCCGAGATGTTAGAGGATCTTTGGTTCTATGGCCCCAGACTATGAGATGTTAGTGGATATTTGGTTCTATTTCCCCAGAGGAGAAGTCAGTAGATATTTGGTTCTATTGCCCCAGACTATGAAATGTAAAATGGTTTGAAGAAAAAAAAGAAGTTAAACAAATAGCTAAAGTTTGAATAAATTTGAGGTAGAATATAGAATAGTTTAGCGGTTCAAGATGGAAATAGTTGAATCAAGTCAGTGTTGGTGTGTGTGTCATCACTTGTAACCAGGAAGTGTTGACGTTATTCCTTCACATCTAGGTAATAGAGATCTCAAAAAATGAGGCTTACACCCTTGGAAAACTGAGTGTCAGCTTTCATATATATCGGCATATCGTTGTGTAGACAGCATAAAGATATTTAAGCATTGTTAGCAGCTAGCTTCTATCGGAAGTAAACTTCATATGTAGCAATCAGCTAGTCTTTAGCCATATAAACGGCGGTCCCCACACACAAACACCCGGTTTATAACCATCCAATCGATGAATCATTGAAGAGAGCCAGGGACACTAACAGTTTAGGCTTAGCATTGCGCTCCGCGACGTCGTGGCTATCACAGCAGCTAGCTGGGACCCCACGGAGTACAAACGGGAGCGCGTGACGTCATCACGTCAATGGAGTCCAAGTGAAAAAATGTGGAAGGTGTTTCCGTTTCGAGAAGAAACCATTTTAGGTACAAGCGAGAAGCAGTTTTTTGGGACGCCAATTGAGACAACTTTCCAACACCAAGACATGTCTAACGGCGACAGATACTATTACTACGGCAGGGCTAGAAGCGTCTTACATGGTCGGTTATAGTCAGTCAGACTCCACTATGATGAGGACCTCATTGTCCTGCTACTGTGACACGGCTGAGTCATGTTGGGGGGGGGGGGGGGGGCAAACTGACCTTTCAGAAGATGCCTTCAGACAGACAACACCTTCACGACAGTGACATGTCAGACAGCATTTGGAATAGCTTCCATTTCGCTTACAAGGCAGTGAATTCTACGCATTACAGTATTTAATGCAGCAGAATTATAAACAAAAACATGTGGATCTGTCGGTGGTTCTGGGGTACTCTGTAGGATCCAGTGTCTCGGGGTAAATGGCTGTTAAGTTAGGAATCACTGATCTACTCCGTAACCATTTGGACAAGATAACATGAAAGTAAATGATACGTTTTTATTAGAATACTCAAGTATTCTACGTCTGAGCAGGTGGAAACGGGTCGATACTCAATACTTGTCATTAAAGTCAATACTTTTAATATCATTTTTGAAAACTAACAAATTAGTATGACTTGTTTGTTACAACGGACGCTGCCAGAAGCAACAGTATTTCATCTGAAACAAGACTTCCAAGTCCAAGAAGTTCAGGCCAATCTTTGAATTTGTCCATTTATTGCCAGATACAGAAAGCATTGAATACAAGTTGACGACCACGTTCTTCTCCCAAGACGCCACGCACACTTTGCACGCAAAGAAGTAGAAAAAACAGATTCAATGCTTTGTACTCTACTGAGTCAAGCTACTAGAACCCAACAGAACAAACTAAACAAAACAGAAACACGTTAAGTAGAAAAATATCACTTTGGTGAACTGCGACCACTGTCGTCAAACAAAAAAACCAATTAGACCAAATGATCCCGACTAACGTCCGGTCAGCTCGCTAACTAGTCAGCTCACCGGGGCCACGGATACTAAAGATGTCTGTGGGGGGTCGGCCAGGCCCCTAGCGACCTGGCCCCCTGCCAACAGACACATCTAAAAACACTGGGGGGTCAGCGGGCGTCCGCCTCGCGCCCCGCCCAGGAGCGGGAGCGCGAGCGGGAGCGCGACAGGGAGCGGGAGTAGGAGCGCCGGGAGCTCTGCCTCTGGCGGCCCCCGGAGGAGGGGGGGAGGTCCTGCAGCGGGGTGGCCGAGCGGGACGGACTCTTGCGGGCCTTGGGCCGCTGTCTGGCGGGGGAGCGGGACGCAGAGCGGCTCCGGGACCCGGGGCCCTGGGGGGGTCTGTGGTGGTCCCTGGGGGGGCCTCTGTACCTGGGGAGAGGGAGGAGTACGTTGGGGCTCGAACCAACAACCTTTCGACTGGTCACCAGGTAGGAGGGGATTATTTGGTGGCATTTTCTTACGAGGGGCCGTTCCTTAGAAGCTCATTTGTCAACGAAGCAGCCCACTTTAACGGGACGCTATTGTAACCGTTCCAACCCTGGTGTTACAACGGCTTACGGGTGTGGTGGCAGACCTACCTCTCCTGGTCAGGGGGCGGGCTGTGTCTGTTGCGGCCAGCGGAGCGAGACCTGGGGGGGTAGGAGGAGTAACTTTAGTCCACCAGATCTGATGTTACGTAGGGATTTAAATGACGCTTAGCCTTTTGATATCTCCCTTTGTACCTTTGTATATTCATATAGTCACAATTAATACTTGTTGTTCCGATACCGTTTTTTCCTTTCCGATACTGATTCCAATTCCTGAAATATAGTATATACCGATATAGCATCTAGCATTGTTACTGCCAATAGCAATCCTTCTTATTGTCTCCAGAAAAAGGTAATATACATTTATAATTATTGTAACATGCAGAGCATGTGCTTGACATGGTCTTCGCCCTTTGTGGTCAATGAGCTAGTCATGTGATGTATCGGTGAATAGACTAGCCTACTAGCCGATACCACATTGTAGGCAGTACCGGAGAAATTTCCGATACTGGCATCTATTGGAACAACTCTAGTCACATTGCCGAATCAAAACTCGACTTATGATAACTTGGTAAGGATAAATATTCATCTTAATAAGGATGGAGTCATTGTGTACATCACGTGACCTGGTAGTACAGACCTCAGAGTGTGGGGATGTGAGGGTTTTTAGTGACGTTGCTATGGCGTTATGATGGTGTTGGCGACGTAGTGGCGTTGTTAGTGACGTTGTGGAGGTGTTAGCAAGTGACACTTGACTAGTGGCGGCGGCGTGACTCACTCTCGGGGGCTGTTGGACCTGCGCGGGCGTCGGTCATGGCCGCGGGCGTCTCCGTGGCCTCGGCTCGGCGAGCGCCGTCTCTCGTAGCTGCGGCTCCGAGAGCGTCTCCTCCGGCCCTGGCGGTCCCCGTCGTCGTGGCGCGAGGACCCCCGGGGGGGAGAGTCCTTGGTCTTCATCTGGTTGGGCGCTGAAGGGAGAGGAGGGAGCGGCGGTGAGCCACGCCAGCCGGGGCTAGCCGGCTAGCGGGGCTCACGCTGGCTTCATGAGGGCGGGAGGAGGGTGCATACTCTTGCGGTCTCCCTGGGCGAACTGGATCTCGATCTGACGGCCGCAGACCCACTTGCGGTCCAGGTTGTGGAGCGCGTCCTCTGCGTCGCGGACGTCCTCGAACGTGCTAGGAGGGTTAAGGCTTTTGGCGGCGGCAACACAGGAGCCAGGCACTAAGATCTGGTGTAAACCCTGACGTCTTTACAGCGTCAGCCCCCTGCTGTCCACAGGCCGTCCATCAGACCGTTTGGGCGGTGGGTTCACTTAGGACTAGTGTGTGGATCAATAGGTTCACTAGAAGGGAAAGTCTGATTGGCCAGATTGGAGTGATTTAGGTGTGAAGAGACAGTAAGACAGTATGGAGTGGGAGATTCCTAGAGATGGGATTGGGTAGGATACAAAACATTTGACTTGTTACCTTTAACATGCTTGACCTTTGACCTTGACCTTGTGCTTGCTCTTTATTGGCTTGGCAGAAGAACTTGACTTGTTTCCTGCTTGTCTTTGCCCCATAAACTCTTTTCTTTCATTCTTTCTGTTCCTTGGGCCCATCTCTCTGTCTTTGTCTTCATGCTCTTGGTCTTAACGGAGCTACTCTAAACTGGACGGCTCCAACTGTATCTTTACCATCTCTGAGGTAACAGAAGAGATCAGGGTTAGCACGTCGTCCCGCGGCAGGACGCTACAACAACAGTCAACCTCCTCTCGTCGCACTAACATTCACATTTACATTTATCCAAAGCAACTTACAATAAGTACATTTGTCAGGAGAGAGGAACAAGAATACATCGCTGTTCGTACCGTAGATGTACTACTGAGCACTTACAATCGCTAGGTTAACCCATTCCCCGTATACAGCAGAGATAGCTAGGATAAGATGACAAAACATGATCATATCTACAAATACATCATACAAACATTTATCAGACGCAAATCAGCTAGCTCCTTCCTCCGGAGGAGGCGACGCTGGTCCCTGTGAATCAGAAGGTCAGCTCTGTGTTAAACCCACCACGGGGAGAAAGGATATTGGATGTAGGCGAATCCCCGGGGTCGGCGGTGGTAGAAGTCGAGGGGGATGTAGACGTCGACTATCGGGCCATAGCGAGCAAACTCACGGCGCAAGTCCTCCGGCCTGGAGGCATGGAACCAGACATTAGAGATCCCATATCAAGCGTTTATAGGCTTGAAATTGCATTGGGGGGGGGGGGGGGGGGGGGGGGGGGGTACTACTAGAAAAGGGTTACATGCCTGTTTGTTAGAAATACCCCTTATTATTCACACTTCATTTCTGCAAAACCAATTTCAACATCTTTAAAAACGGTGCTTTGTATCATGTTTCTTAAAGACCCCCTCCCGATTTGCCCAGTGATTGTGATTTGTCGAACGCGTTGCGCGTGTGTGGGTAAATTAGAGAAGTTGTACACATTGCGGGTAACCGGGAGGCGGGGCCAATCCACTTCAGCACCGCCCACTGCTCGTTAACGTCACAGCGTTACGAGAGTAAAGTTTGAGCACAAACAAGCTGTGCACTTATTGAGGGGCGTTCTCAGTGGGCACGAATACCCCCCCTGCCTCGGACTTAGCATACGTAATATAACAGTCTAAGGCAAAGGTCGAAAGGCATGATAGCACCCCTTTAATGTTTACCCTGCAGGCTGCAGACCCGGGGGTTCAACACCTCATGTGTAATGGTGTGTTCCAGATTCCTCGTACACCACCCGCACGAGTTGCAAAGTGGGACATCGCCCACCCTTCTAGCGGCATTTCACCGAGGCACCCCGCTCTTTGGTCGTAATATCTCGGGATTCTGAGAGTCCACCGAGTTCATTGAGGCCGACCGTACGACTCGACAAACAAAGATGGCTGCGCCCGTAATGAGATGCATTTTCTTTGTATTTGTACCGCGTTGGACACTTTAACGTCGATTTTAAATGCTCTTACACACGATTACATTGCTGCTTTAATCCGGTCACCAATGTGTGCATTGCACGGTCTGGCTGTGCGTACAATACAACGTCAAGTTGTGTCGTTTGTTTTCGAGCTGGTTTGCTAAAGAGGCTAATGTAGCTAACAATAACCCAGATGTCCACATAGACAAACGGGAACGCTACAAGTAATAAATTACGTCACAAGAGCAACTCGTAAGGGTGGTATACGAGGCATGTCGAACGCACCATAATAAATCCGCCTCGGCCATCGGTGCACACTCTCTCTCACAAATATGAGACACTTTAATACTGTATGTGCGTGGATCCATCCTGGACAGAAACCCCTTGGGCCGATTCACGGTTCAAAGTATAATTCACATGACCCTGAGGCGCAGAAACCCGGAGCGACAGAGATATAAACGATGAGACACAACACTCCATGTGGACCGCAGCAGCGGCGCTATCCCAGAGCTACAGCGGGGTTACAGAAAAACGACGAACAAAAGCTCGAGCCGCACATGCGCAGATGAGCCCCTCCAGCATGGCGACACCAGAAGCAGAAAGAGAGCAGAACGTAGTTTGGCTGCAGGGAGAGAGACCGAAAGGGGCCACATGTCCCCTGGTCTGACCTCTGACCCCTCAGATCACGGCTATATCAGAGCTCGATCCGCTCGGGTATCGAGGTCTCCATTATATCGAGGTCTCCGCGGCCTAGTGAGGTTCTATAAAGACCCGTCGGCTGGACCTACCTGGACTCGTCCGAGATGTTCCTGACGAACAGGGAGCTGTTGGGGGGTCGGAGGTACCTCGCCATGTTTCTGAATGCTCTGTACGCGGAGCAGCGACTGGGTTAATGGCGTCCGGTTCCTCGTTAAGGAGCCTTCGTGCTACAAGGGCCAGAGGAACGCGGAATGCACTGCGCATGCGCCTTTGAGGCTATAGGGGCCCCGCCCACTTACCCCATAACGTCAACATACTCCTTCAGTAAACACGGTTTATGTACCGATGTTCATACTTATTCATATTTATATGTATGTATAAAGATGTATCTTTTATCTGAACATATATTTAATAATCTATTTTGATGAAGATCATTTGATTCTCCCCTTTCTTCGTTAGAATTGTCCGTAGAATACGTCGATGGCCAACCTAACAGCGAGTATTATTATTTTGATTTATAATCATAGTATATGACAAATGTGGACGATATGAACTTTGAAATCCAGTGAGTTCACTAAATGTTCGGTTTTAAAAGGACAATCTGTGTGACCGGAGGTCGCTGCAGTCTGCGTCATATTATTCCCGACCAATCATGACCTAGAAGCGGGATCTGGAGCAAGCACGACCCCGTCACTCACTGGTCCATTGTAGTGTCTGTCAAAGTATCAATCAATACCGTCAGAGCTAATTAGATTAGATTATCTCTCTAAAAGGCTCCTAACACCGTGCAGTGTTAGATATAGATATATACCATCTCTGAAATCTTGATCCACTCATGAGTTGTCTAAAGTAGACCATCACTGTAAGACACACCTCTCTCCAACCCCTGCTTTTCTGTGTTTGGCCCAGACTCGGTTCCGTTACTCCCCAGAACTACTGCTCCACAACGGGACGCGGAATCCGAGGTTTCCCAAAATCTAATCCGGACACTTCGTCCTAAATGTCATCAATTCCCCGTATTGTGGTTTGTTGTTTGGCCATTTGCATGTACTGCACAGGGCCTTTCCCTCGATCACTGGTCTGTACTGCACAGGGCCTTTATTACTGACCTGTACTGCACAGGGCCATTACCTCGACCACTGGTCTGTACTGCACAGGGCCTTTATCACTGGGGTTAGGAGACATAATGACCCACACGTTTTGGGAGGCAATGGCTTTTATTTACACAGCTGAGTTCACATCTTCTTGCTCTTCCGGACCAGGGTGGTGGAGCCCATGGTCAGGGTCTGGAGTGGAACAGGTGAGACCGCCATTCATATTGAGACACATGATATCACACACTCTGCTGAAGTTCACACACGTTAATTAGTGATAGCAGAAGTGTGTTATTCATAGCAGCTTCAGCAATAATACAATGCCCTAGTGGACCGACCACAATCGAGTATTCAACAAAGCGGAATGTTTGTGTGTGTCTGCATGTTTGTGTATGTTTGTGCATGTTCATGTGTGTATGTTTGCGTGTGTGTGTTTGTGTGTGTATGTACGTGTGTGTGTGTGTGTGTGTGTGTTTGTCTATGTGTGCATGCTTCTATGTTCATCTGTGTATGTGTTTGCGTGTGTGTGCGTGTGTGTATGTGTGTTTGCGTGTGTGTGTGTGTTTGCGTGTGTGTGTGTGTTTGCGTGTGTGTGTTTGTTCAGGTGGATCACCTCGATCATCTCCCCTCCCTTCAGCTCTTGCACGTGGCAGAACTTGCCGGTGTTGCAGACCATCTTGCCCTGCTCCATGGTGACTGTGCACTAGGGGACGTGACTCATCGTTAGTGTTCCTTCAACATGATTATATCAAAGGTTCCCTTAAAGGTACATGTCACATTGTACACATGAAGTGACGCACATCAGGTCAGAGATACCTCATCATCTACTACATCAGGTCAGAGATACCTCATCATCTACTACATCAGGTCAGAGATACCTCTCATCTACTACATCAGGTCAGAGATACCTCTCATCTACTACATCAGGTCAGAGATACCTCTCATCTACTACATCAGGTCAGAGATACCTCTCATCTTCTACATCAGGTCAGAGATACCTCATCATCTACTGCATCAGGTCAGAGATACCTCTCATCTACTACATCAGGTCAGAGATACCTCTCATCTACTACATGAGGTCAGAGATACCTCTCATCTTCTACATCAGGTCAGAGATGCCTCTCATCTACTACATCAGGTCAGAGATACCTCTCATCTACTACATCAGGTCAGAGATACCTCATCATCTACTACATCAGGTCAGAGATACCTCTCATCTACTACATCAGGTCAGAGATACCACATCACCTTCTACATCAGGTCAGAGATACCTCTCATCTTCTACATCAGGTCAGAGATACCTCATCATCTACTACATCAGGTCAGAGATACCTCTCATCTACTACATCAGGTCAGAGATACCACATCACCTTCTACATCAGGTCAGAGATGCCTCATCATCTACAACATCAGGTCAGAGATACCTCATCACCTTCTACATCAGGTCAGAGATACCTCTCATCTTCTACATCAGGTCAGAGATACCTCTCATCTTCTACATCAGGTCAGAGATACCTCTCATCTTCTACATCAGGTCAGAGATACCTCATCATCTACTACATCAGGTCAGAGATACCTCTCATCTACTACATCAGGTCAGAGATACCTCATCATCTACTACATCAGGTCAGAGATACCTCTCATCTTCTACATCAGGTCAGAGATACCTCATCGTCTACTACATCAGGTCAGAGATACCTCATCATCTACTACATCAGGTCAGAGATACCTCATCATTTTCTGTATTTCCCTTTCTCTACCAAAGTGTTTCTCATTGGTGGGTCCTGCTGGCTACCTTGATCTTCTTGCCGTCCATGGTGGTGATTTCCGCCTCCTTGCCGATGGTGAAGGAGTTGGTGATGGACTTCCCGGGCGTCTTGGAGGTAATGACGAAGTCGTTCCCACTCTGCTGGATCTCAGTCACCGGCTTGATGTCCTTGGCGATCTTGATGATGTCATCGGTCAGACCTGGTGGAGGCGGGCCGGTGAGAACGTACTGAGAACCGCCCTGAACCACCTCAAGATGAGAGGAACCGATCCACATAGACCAAGCACCCTATCATTGAGTCCCAGTAACCGAACGGAACATAATCGTTGTGTTAGTAGAAAGGCAACGGCCAGTAGGACGTTTTGCTTGAATATGTTCCATTCTGTTACTGGTACAAAATGATAGACATAAGAGGCGGAAGAGATCTTTAGTCTCAGAGCTGATCTACGATCATCTCAAACGTTGAAACGACAGAATGAAGGCGGGCTCCACCCTGGGCAGCAGGAGGAGAGGAGGAGGAGAGGAGGAGAGGAGGAGGAGAGGGTCTTACCCATGGCCCTGAGGAACTCCTCGTAGTTCTCCTGGGCGTACACCTGCCACGTTCCGCTGAAGGCCATGTCCGTGGGGTTCCTCTTCACCGGGAGACGGGGACGAACGGGGGAAGATCAGCACAAAGTGGAGGGCCCCTTCCGAGAGGGAGAGGCTCATATAGTGGGGCCCGGGGGCCGGGTTAATGAGCAGCCGGCCCTTGGAGAGGGCCCGATGTTTGAACAACCGCAAGTTCACTGGAGGAGGCGGGGTGGTAGGTTGGGTTCCCGCCGAGCCAAGGGGCGTTGCTGGGTCCAGGGTGGCCCTGGAGGCCCCTGGAGGCCCCCGTGTTATCAGTAGTTCTGTGTAGGTTAGGTTAGTGGACCACAGGCTGGTTAGTGGAGATGGGGGAATGGGTGAATGCTTCAGATTGTGTGGATGACTGTTTGTGTGTGTGTGTGTGTGTGAATGGGTAAATGCTTCAGATTGTGTGGTTGAGTGTGTGTGTGTGTGTGTGTGTGTGTGTGGGTGTGGGAATGGGTGAATGCCTTGAGTGGCCCCAGTTGCAAGAGAAAAGCACGACATCAGTGCAGTGATGTCATCATGATTGGTCGCTGGGGAAGCGTTGTCTCTCTCTTTATCTCTGGGGGGGGGGGTGCATCAGGCCGCCCGCGAGGTCATCAGCCCCGGGGTCGGGGGGCGGGACGCTGCAGAAACACTCTCTGCTATTGGCTGAACATTGAGCTGGAGCCGGTGGAACGCTGCACGGAGCGCTCCCTCACTCCCTCACTGCCTCACTCCCCTCACTCCCTCACTGCCTCACTCCCTCACTCCACCACTCCCTCACTCCCTCACTCCACCACTCCCCTCACTCCCTCACCCCCTCACTCCACCACTCCCCTCACTCCCTCACTGCCTCACTCCCTCACTCCACCACTCCCCTCACCCCCTCACTCTCTCACTCCCTCACCCCCTCACCCCCTCACTCCCTCACTCCCCTCACTCCCTCACTCCCTCACTCCCTAACTCCCTCACTCCCTCACTCCTCTCACTCCCCTCACTCCCCACACTCCCTAACTCCCCTCACTCCTCTCACTCCACCACTCCTCTCACTCCCCTCACTCCCTCACTCCTCTCACTCCCTCACTCCCCTCACTCCCTAACTCCCCTCACTCCTCTCACTCCACCACTCCTCTCACTCCATCACTCCTCTCACTCCATCACTCCTCTCACTCCCTCACTCCTCTCACTCCTCTCACTCCATCACTCCTCTCACTCCCTCACTCCCTCACTCCCTCCCTCCCTCACTCCCCTCACTCCCTAACTCCCCTCACTCCTCTCACTCCACCACTCCTCTCACTCCATCACTCCTCTCACTCCATCACTCCTCTCACTCCATCACTCCTCTCACTCCTCTCACTCCATCACTCCTCTCACTCCCTCACTCCCTCACTCCCTCCCTCACTCCTCTCACTCCCTCACTCCCTAACTCCCCTCACTCCCTCACTCCCTCACTCCTCTCACTCCTCTCACTCCCTCACTCCCCTCACTCCCTCACCCCCTCACTCCCTAACTCCTCTCACTCCCTCACTCCCCTCACTCCCTCACTCCTCTCACTCCTCTCACTCCCTCACTCCCCTCACTCCCTCACCCCCTCACTCCCTAACTCCTCTCACTCCCTCACTCCCCTCACTCCCTCACTCCTCTCCCTCCCCTCACTCCTCTCACTCCCTCACTCCCTAACTCCCCTCACTCCCTCACTCCTCTCACTCCCTCACTCCTCTCACTCCCTCACTCCCCAAAGGGTCTCTTTCCTATGCTGACCCTTGGGTTGACCCTAGGGTCCAGTCTCCTGGGTGCTGAGACGGGCCCCCTTTAGAGGCAGAGGAACACACCAGGCCGAGGGGCCGGGGGCCGTAGAAGGAACAGCCTGTATTAGTACAGGACACAGACGGACACACAGCCCGCGCTCACCTCGCTAACACACCATGGCTGCCGTCAACCTGGAGGGAGAAAAACTCCTTGTAGGACGCAATATTTGGTTTAATTTTAGAGTATGATCAAGGGAAAGTACAGGCAGCAAAGTTATCAAGGATACATTCAGTGAGACGATTGGTGAACAAGATTCTTACAGGGAAACTTTCACATTGTTGGTAGTTAAATCAAAGGTAACAAAGGTGAGGAGGAGTGACCTAGGTGGAGAGTTTAGGATTGGCAGGAGAGGCCAAGTTAAACTGCAATACGCTATGGGTGAAGGGGGTATGTCTGCAAGTCTGCATACTTCATATCATAACATGTTCAACTACGTCACTGTTTAAAACCTCCAACCATACTTTATACCATAACATCTTAAACTACTCCACAATTCAAAACCACAAACAATACTTTATACCATAACATGTTATACTACGTCACTGTTTAAAACCTCAAACCATACTTTATATCATAACATGTTAAACTAAGTCACAATTTAAAACCACAAACTAAAACCACTCTCTTCACTCTGCCCCTCCAGGCCCCGCCCCTCCAGGCCCCGCCCCTCCAGGCCCCGCCCCCTCCAGGCCCTGTGGACCCTCAGAGGGTGGGGGAGTCTCCCCCACCCCGTACACGCTGACGGTCACCTGGGCGGTCTCGCCGCCGTGCGGGTTCAGCACGCGGACGGCGTAGGTGCCGGAGTCCTCGGCGGTCACCATGGTGATGGTGAGGGCGCGGCTGGCCCCCTGCTGGGCCGTGCTGTAGGGGGGGCTCTCCGGGAGGGGGACGCCGTTCCTCAGCCAGGTGGCCTCGGGGGGCGGGTCCCCCTCGACCAGGCAGGTCAGACACAGGGACTGAGGGGCAACGGTACGGGGGTCACTGAGGGCCCCCTCATGGCCACTGATCTCCATCACACTCATCATCACTGCGTTAGGAAAGGCTGTAGCGCCTGGCCCTTTAAGAGCACACTGCACCTGTGTAGAGTGAGGCTCCTCCCCTACCTGGCCCTTCAAGAGCACACTGCACCTGTGTAGAGTGAGGCTCCTCCCCTATCTGGCCCTTCAAGAGCACACTGCACCTGTGTGAGTGAGGCTCCTCCCCTACCTGGCCCTTTAAGGGCGCAGTGCACCTGTGTAGAGTGAGGCTCCTCCCCTACCTGGCCCTTTAAGGGCGATGTGCACCTGTGTAGATTGAGGCTCCTCCCCTACCTGGCCCTTTAAGAGCGCACTGCACCAGTGTAGAGTGAGGCTCCTCCCCTACCTGGTCCTTTAAGAGCGCACTGCACCTGTGTAGAGTGAGGCTACTGGCCCTTTAAGAGCGCAGTGCACCTGTGTGAGTGAGGCTCCTCCCCTTACCTTTCCCTCCATGATGGCCACGGTGTCCGGCAGGCCCTTGGTGACCTTGGCCCGCTCTGAGGAACACACAACAGGGTTCTAGTGAGAGGACTGATCCACTAAGGGCTAAGGGTTCTAGTGAGAGGACTGATCCACTAAGGGCTAAGGGTTCTAGTGAGTGGACTGATCCACTAAGGGCTAAGGGGCTAGTGAGTGGGCTGATCCACTAAGGGCTAAGGGGCTAGTGAGTGGACTGATCCACTAAGGGCTAAGGGGTGAGTGAGTGGACTGATCCACTAAGGGCTAAGGGGCTAGTGAGTGGACTGATCCACTAAGGGCTAAGGGGCTAGTGAGTGGACTGATCCACTAAGGGCTAAGGGTTCTAATGAGTGGACTGATCCACTAAGGGCTAAGGGGCTAGTGAGTGGACTGATCCACTAAGGGCTAAGGGTTCTAGTGAGTGGACTGATCCACTAAGGGCTAAGGGGCTAGTGAGTGGACTGATCCACTAAGGGCTAAAGGTTCTAGTGGGTGGACTGATCCACTAAGGGCTAAGGGGCTAGTGAGTGGACTGATCCACTAAGGGCTAAGGGTTCTAGTGAGTGGACTGATCCACTAAGGGCTAAGGGTTCTAGTGAGTGGACTGATCCACTAAGGGCTAAGGGGCTAGTGAGTGGACTGATCCACTAAGGGCTAAGGGGTGAGTGAGTGGACAGATTTACTAAGGGCTATGGGTTATAGTGAGTGAACTGATCCACTAAGGGATAAGGGCTGTGATCCACTAAGTGTTGTGATCAACTAAGGGCTAAGGGTTCTAGTTAGTGAATTGATCCACTAAGAGCTAAGGGCTGTTATCCACGAAGGACTAAGGGTTGTAGTGAATGAACTCATCCACTAAGGGCTAAGTGGGCTAGGTAATGAACTGATCCGCTAAGGGCTAAGGGGGCTAGTTAATTAACTGATCCGCTAAGGGCTAAGGGGGCTAGTTAATGAACTGATCCGCTAAGAGCTAAGTGGGCTAGTTAATGAACTTATCCGCTAAGGGCTAAGCTGAGGGCAGAGGGCTACTCACTTCTCTCTGCCACCGCTGATCGCCTGGAGGAGAAACACAGACACAGTTATCCTCTCCTCAAAGCACCTCATTCTGGACCTCCGGGGGGTGATATCAGGCTGTTTGAGGGGGAAACCCTCAGCATTACCGCCATCACTAAAGGGGCCCTTCGTACGTTCAACAGACTACCATTTGCTGCAGTCAGCAAAGAGGAGGCAGAACAACCAGAACATCAGCAGCAGCCTTTAGATCAACCAGCACAACTAGTATTTATTGATCCAATATTGATGAGTAACACCTTCAATGGATAAGAGTAGGTTTTGTATTCATTTGTAACTTAATGTAAGTTAATGTATCATCAGGTTGTTCATAGAGAACAGTTTGTTAGTTAGGGGTTAGTCATCTAGGGTTAGACAGTCCTCCATGCGAGGGGTTAGACAGTCCTCCATGCGAGGGGTTAGACAGTCCTCCATGCGAGGGGTTGGACAGTCCTCCATGCGAGGGGTTAGACAGTCCTCCATGCGAGGGGTTAGACAGTCCTCCATGCGAGGGGTTAGACAGTCCTCCATGCGAGGGGTTAGACAGTCCTCCATGCGAGGGGTTAGACAGTCCTCCATGCGAGGGGTTAGACAGTCCTCCATGCGAGGGGTTAGACAGTCCTCCATGCGAGGGGTTAGACAGTCCTCCATGCGAGGGGTTAGACAGTCCTCTATGCGAGGGGTTAGACAGTCCTCTACTCACTTCATCCTCTGGTGCTCGTCCAAGGCCTCAGCAAACTCTGGTGAAGGTTTCAGACAGCAGGACGTCAGCGTTGTCGGTCGCCATGGCAGTAAAGTTTAAACCGTTTGAACAGAGACAGGTGAGTCTGAATTCATGTGGGATGTAAGAAACATCTAGTGGGCTCTGACCCTAACTCTCCTCTGAGTGGACCATCAGCTACAGCGTCTGGGACCCCCCCCACCTGGTCCCAGAGAGAGGCTAGAGGGGACCCCCCCCCCCAACCTGGTCCCAGAGAGAGGCTGGTTACCCACCTGGTCCGGTCAGGTCCAGGTGGCGGGCGTGGCGGTCCTGGCCGTCAAACAGCTCCAGGGAGAACCGGCCCTGGTCGCTGTCTGCCGGGTCGCGGAGGTCCACCCAGACCGCGCCCCCGCTGGACCCGGGCCTTGCCCGGGGGTCCTGATCCAGCCCCCTCCCCCTGGACACAGAGGCGGCCACAGACTGGTTGGTGGCGGCCATTTAAACCAGTGACTAGCAAACCGGTCTGCACCAAACCAGTCACCACTAAACCAGTCACCACCAAACCAGTCACCACCAAACCAGTGACTAGCAAACCGGTCTGCACCAAACCAGTCAGCACCAAACCAGTCACCAGCAAACCAGTCAGCACCAAACCAGTCTGCACCAAACCAGTCAGCACCAAACCAGTCAGCACCAAACCAGTCACCACCAAACCAGTCACCACCAAACCAGTCACCAGCAAACCAGTCAACAGCAAACCAGTCAGCACCAAACCAGTCTGCACCAAACCAGTCAGCACCAAACCAGTCAGCACCAAACCAGTCAGCACCAAACCAGACACCAGCAAACCAGTCACCACCAAACCAGTCAGGTTGCGCGTTGATTACATCAGGAGGGAAATCCTGATCAAGTCCATGATAGACAAAGACATAATCTCATGGTGCAGTACGGTGTAGTGGGCCCTGGGACTGGGGCCAGGGCCAGGTGGCTCACCTGAAGCTCCAGGTGGTCTTCAGGTGGCTCTGGTAGACCTTCAGGGAGCAGGAGAGTCTCAGACCCTCAGCCGTACCCTGTACCCCCAACGGACCCGCCGACAGAGCTAGGAGGAGAGACCCCACGTTTAGAGAGAGACGAGAGAGAGAGGGGCGAGAGACACCACGTTTAGAGAGATACGAGAGAGAGAGGGGCGAGAGACACCACGTTTAGAGAGATACGAGAGAGCGAGGGGCGAGAGACACCACGTTTAGAGAGAGACGAAAGCGAGAGGGGCGAGAGACACCACGTTTAGAGAGAGACGAGAGAGAGAGAGGGGCGAGAGACACCACGTTTAGAGAGAGACGAGAGAGAGAGAGGGCCAGGAGACACCACGTTTAGAGAGAGACGAGAGAGAGGGGCGAGAGACACCACGTTTAGAGAGAGACGAGAGAGAGAGGGGCAAGAGACACCACGTTTAGAAAGAGACGAGAGAGAGAGGGGCGAGAGACACCACGTTTAGAGAGAGACGAGAGAGAGAGGGGTGAGAGACACCACGTTTAGAGAGAGACGAGAGAGAGGGGCGAGAGACACCACGTTTAGAGAGAGACGAGAAAGAGAGTGGCAGGAGAGACAGACAAGTGGGCAGACAGGAAGGCAGGTATACAGACAGACAGGTGACAAGATGGCAGGCAAGAAGGAAGGAAGGAAAGCAGGACAAAATACAACATGGAGGCTCAACATTGACCTCCTTCAGAGGGCCTGGTCCCTGACATGGAGCTCCATCAGAGGGCCTGGTCCCTGACACAGAGTTCCATCAGAGGGCCTGGTCCCTGACACGGAGCTCCACCAGAGGGCCAGGTCTCTGACACGGAGCTCCATCAGAGGGCCTGGTCCCTGACACGGAGCTCCACCAGAGGGCCTGGTCCCTGACCCGGAGCTCCACCAGAGGGCTGTATTAATGATGAACATACCGCAGTGTTTGCTGAGCTGCTGCAGGAACCTGTCAAACTCTGTGAACACAGAGAGCAGATCGGTCGGTAACAGGAACAGGAAACAGAGTCTTAATGAGGAGAGACGCCACGCCGATGGCCAGGAGGAGGAGGAGGAGGAGGAGGAGGAGGAGAATGAAGAGGCTCTCACCCTGGTCCAGGAGATCCAAGGTGCTGGTGTCCTCTCCCCTCCCATCAGCCACCTGGGCCCGGTACGACCCCGCCGACCCCAGGGTCACCTGACACATCACACGGTACGGTACTGTACTGTTATACTGTACGGTATATATAACTAGACTGTCTATAAATACACTGTTATACTGTACTGTATATATAACTAGACTGTCTATAAATACACTGTTATACTGTACTGTATATATAACTACACTGTCTATAAATACACTGTTATACTGTACGGTATATATAACTAGACTGTCTATAAATACACTGTTATACTGTACTGTATATATAACTACACTGTCTATAAATACACTGTTATACTGTACTGTATATAACTAGACTGTAAGTCTATAAATACACTGTTATACTGTACTGTATATATAACTAGACTGTATGTCTATAAATACACTGTTATACTGTACTTTATATATAACTAGACTGTATGTCTATAAATACACTGTTATACTGTACTGTATATATAACTAGACTGTCTATAAATACACTGTTATACTGTACTGTAAATATAACTAGACTGTATGTCTATAAATACACTGTTATACTGTACTGTATATATAACTAGACTGTATGTCTATAAATACACTGTTATACTGTACTGTATATATAACTAAACTGTATGTCTATAAATACACTGTTATACTGTACTTTATATATAACTACATACATATAGAAATAAATACTGAGCTAATGTTAATCTCTCTCTGCATGCTTTATACTTCATATTCACATTCACCTCAGTTCTTAACCCGGCTCCCTGGCTCTGCCACCCCATAGTAACCCTGCAGGTGTCTGAGGGGTTGGTAACCGTGGTTACCTGAGGGATGGAGAGTGTACCGACCCCGGAGGAGGGGTCGAAGGTCGTGGGGGTCAGCGGCTCCCCGTCCTTCGACCAGCGCAGAGAGCTGTCCTTGTTGAGGTTGGTGACCTGCGCACGACACGCACACACACACACACACAGACACACACGCACACACACACACACACACGCACAGACGCACACGCAAACACACACAGACACACACAGACACACACGCACAGACGCACACGCAAACTCACACAGACACACACGCACAGACGCACACGCAAACACACACAGACACACACAGACACACACGCACAGGCGCACATGCACGCAAACACACACAGACACACGACGCACAGACACACGTACGGACGCACACGCAAACACATACAGACGCACACGCACGCAAACACACACAGACACACGACGCACAGACGCACACGCACGCAAACACACACAGACACACGACGTACACGCACGCAAACACACACAGACACACGACGCACAGAAGCACGCATGCACGAACGCACGCACGCGCACGCATGCACGCCACACATGCACGCATGCACGCCACACATGCACGCATGCACGCCACACACAAACACACACAGACACGCGAAGCACAGACGCACGCATGCAGAGACACACATGCACACACACGCACGCACACACAGACAGACATACACAGACACACATACCCCACACATAACACACACACACACAGACAGACACACACACACACACACACACACACACCAACTCACATCAAATGCTTGTGTATTGAATAATGCATTCCTAGTTATTGATTTCGGGGCGTGATGATGCTGAGGAGGGCGTTGATGATGTCACCAGGTGACGTAGAACTACCTTACACCTGATCACCAGTGCACACTCCTCCGTCACCTCCCAGGACACACCGTCCAGGAAGTACGGACCTGGACACATAAACACAACAGGTCAGATATCACCTGATCAGAACTCAGCTCTTCTCTGTAGCAACAGATCAGGACAAGATACTGAACGATCGATGAAAACCATTAGGGAATACACTCCATTCAGGGTCTAGAGTAGCAGATCTAGAGTAGATTCAGGGTAAGATCTAGAGTAGATTCAGGGTTATATATAGGGTAGATTCAGGGTAAGATCTAGAGTAGATTCAGGGTTAGATCTAGAGTAGATTCAGGGTGAGATCTAGAGTAGATTCAGGGTTAGATCTAGAATAGATTCAGGATGAGATCTAGAGTAGATTCAGGGTTGCATCTAGAGTAGATTCAGGGTTACATCTAGAGTAGAATCAGGGTGAGATCTAGAGTAGATTCAGGGTTAGATCTAGAGTAGATTCAGGGTTAGATCTAGAGTAGATCCAGGGTGCGATCAGAGCAGTGATAGATGCTCTGTGTTTAGTAACGTAGACGACAGAGCGACAGCTGTTCAGAGAGTCCTGATGAACACCAGACTTTGAGCGGTGAGCAAGCGGCTCCTGGGTGAACGACCTCTCTGTCACTGACCTCTCTCTCTGACCCGACACTCACATGACAGCTGTGCTTTCTTTTAGTATATTATTATGGGCTGTTCTCTTCTTTCTGGTCAGGACAGTGAATCTAGTGACAGTGGTTCTCTCCCCAATGTCCACCTCTACCTGAGCACAGTGGACCTGACCCAGGTCGGTCACGAGGAAGCTATTTGAGAGTGTATTTGATTTGTGTAAAACTGTTCATGGAGTACGTGGACGAAGTGGACTATTGAATCCTGATGCTGTCAGCAATGCAACGAGGTATTCTTTATTCGTTTTCTGTCTTCTGTTTCATTAGTTCGTCCTGAGACAGATGTTTGGGTCCTCCTGAACATGAGACAGATGTTGGGGTTCTCCTGAACATGAGGCAGATGTTGGTTTGCAGACTGATCTGAACCAACAGAACAGAGCAGCAGAATTGTTCTCACCTTTCTTCTTCTGGACGTTCCGCCGGTTGGCCTGAGACTCGGCCAGAACCTGGTGGAACCCTGGAGGAGGAGAACGTTACAACGGGAAGATGAAGTGTGTGTGTGAGTTAATGAAGGTGTGTGTGTGTGTGTGTGTGTGTGTGTGTGTGTGTGTGTGTGTGTGTGTGTGTGTGTATGTGTGTGAGGTAATGAAGGTGTGTGTGTGTGTTTATGAGGTAATGAAGTTGTGTGTGTGTGTTTATGAGGTAATGTAGGTGTGTGTGTGTGTGTGTGTGTGTGTGTGTGTGAGGTAATGAAGGTGTGTGTGTCTATGAGTGTCTCTGTGTTTGTGTATATATGTTGCCTGTGATTCCGTGTGTGTAGGTGTGTGTGTGTGTGTGTGCGTGTGTGCGCAGGGTGCCTCACGCTGCTCCAGCAGCAGCAGGGTGAACTGGCCCCGGCTCCGCCCGTCCCTCAGCTGGGCGGTGTAGGAGCCCTGGTCCTCCGCCCCCAGGGGGTCCAGCAGCACCTCCACGAGCCCCCCCGCCCGGTCCAGACGCCAGCGCCGCCGCTGGGGGGGGGGAGCAGAGGTCACCTGTCAGTGTGTATATGTTAGTGTGTATGTGTTACTGTAAGTGTGTGAGTGTGAACGTGTCAGTGTGTATATGTTAGTGTGTATGTGTAAGTGTAAACGTGTGAGTGTGAATGCGTGAGCGTGTGCATGCTGACACACACACACCAATACACACAGCAGTCGGCTCTTCATGGGACATCACTGGAATTGGTTTACTCAAAGGCTTCAACACAGACACACTCTCACACATACACACACACACACACACAGACTCACACACACACACACACGCACACACAAATACAAAAGTTCCCCTTCTTCTCTCTATTAACATTTTGATCATGCTCCTCTAAAACAAAAGCGGGATCTAACATTCTTCCCGCTTTTAATTTGGAGGAACGTCCTGCCCGTCTTGAATGACGGTTTCCAGGAAGAGTACGATCATACATGCTCTCCTCACGCTCTAATGCTGTCTTCAAATCGTTCAGAGGTTTGGAAACTCTTTCGTGCCTTTGAGTAAACCTTCTCCTCTTCCGAAATAAGAAAGGAAACGCCCCTCAGAAGTTTGTAGGCTATGACATAAAACCAATAAAACTGATTGTTCGTGAGACTAGACTTTGGAACAGCAACAAGTATGGAAGCCCGCAGCGACCTCTATGCACGTCTTTGCTGAATCAAATGAATCAGTAATTAGAACTGCTTGTGATGGTTCAACATGAGCGAGACTTTCTCAGGTGATGTTTATAATTGTAAGCTGTAATGTATCGTAACGCAAATGTTCGGATGGGTGTTAAGTTTGCCTCTTGGTGCTTGCGGAGAGTTCACTTTAGTTTATCAATGCAATGACCAAGCCAACGGAGTGTTCTAAACACTTTCCTCCGAGCTCAAGGTCCAAACCTCGGAAACTCCGCTAATTCCGAGCGATTTGAAGACGGCATTACTTCAGAGGAACACCGTCACATGACCTCAACGCGGCGCTGTGATTGGCTCACCGGCGTGCTGGCGATCTCCTGGTCGTTGAGGACGAGCCGGAGCTCCGCCTCCGCGCTCAGCGGCTCCGTCTGCAGCCAGAGACGAACGCCCCCGTCCTCCGTCACCTCCACCTGCCAGCCCAACCGCAGCCCCACCTCTGGCAGAGAGCATCATGGGAGAAACATGGCGGACATGAGTCAGCAGAGCTGATACTTTAGAGTAGAGTGTTGAGTGTCTTAATGCTAGAGGAGATTAGATTAGATGGAGTTAAATAGAGTAGAATAGAATATAGAGTAGGGTGGAATATAGAGTAGACTACAGAGTATAGTATAATTTAGTACTTTATATATTAGATTACTGTAGAGATCAGAGTGGAGTCAACGTAGAATATAGAGTAGAGTAATGTGCAGACTAACATCAGACTAGAGTAGAATGAAGAGTAGAGTAAAGTAGAGATTAGAGTGGACCGGAGTAGAGTAGAGTAGAGTAGAGAGTACATTAGAGTAGAGTACATTAGAGTTCAGTTTAGTTGAGTACAGTACAGTAGAGTATAATCTAGTAGTTTATATGAAGTAAGATGACAGTAGAGTTCAGAGTAGAGTCCTAGTCGTCCTGTTTGGTTCTTCCGGAGGTGCGTACGGGGGTTCCTGATCTGCAGGCTGAGCTGGTTCAGTCTCTGGAGCTCGGCCTCCGTCAGCGTGTAGCTGGAGGAGAGGCCCGGCCGGTCGCTGAGCTCAACAGAGTACAGACCCAGGTCCTCCTGGGACGCAGCCGTGAAGGTCAGCACCGACCTGGAGAGAGAGACAGGCTCACCACTGGACCGGGGCTCGTTCTACCACTGGACCGGGGGTAGAACGTAGACTGGTCTGTGGTCCAGTCTATGGTCCAGTCTATGGTCCAGTCTATGGTCCAGTCCTATCTGGTTCTGACCGGTTTCCTCGGTCCTGCAGGGTTGCCCTCTCAACGGCGACGGCCTCCCGCTGCTTCCTGCTCCACAGGAAGTGGGTGGAGTCAGTGGGCGCGGCCTCAGGCACCTCGTAGGACAGGAAGACCCTTCCCTCGTCGTCCACGCCCGCCTCCACCTCCCGGGTGCCTGGAGGGCCGCGGTGGTTAAAGGGTGAATGGACTGCACCAATACAGCGCCGCTCTAACCAGGGGCCACTCAGAGCGCTTTACAATACAGTTTTACGCAACACTCACCCATTCATCCACACATTCACCCACCGACGGCGGAGTCAGCCACGCAGGGCGACAGCCAGCTGCTCAGGAGCAGTCGGGGGGGGCGTCTCGCTCAGGGACACCTCGAAACTCCGCTAGGAGGAGCCGGGGGTCGAACTGACAACCTGCCGCTGACCAGCCAACCCGCTCTGCCTCGTAGGCCACATGCCGCCGACAGGTTAGACCCTCGTGAGACTAGGGTGACCAGATGTCCCGCTTTATGCGGGACAGTCCCGCATTTCCATGACTTTGAACGCGTCCCGCAAATTGAGACATTGTCCCGCATTGTTATTGACAGTCAGACTCGATTTTTTTTTTTTTTGGAAATGCGTGATTTATCATCTAGCAGCTGCGTGCGGAGACAGCAGGGCTGTCATCAGGGGGAGGGGCAGGTTGTTTGATCATGTCAATGAAACTTGGTCTCGGACGCAGGTTAAGGGCACGCCCACCACCAAGAAGCAATGCAAGGGCGATCCTAGTCAATCGCCTAGGGCGGCAAATGCGTTGAAGGCGCCCTCTGGTGGCGGCCTTAATTAATTATGAAATATAACTAAATAAGCGAAATAAAACACGTTTATCAAATATGTTTCTAAATAGAACGGACAAGGGGGGAACGGGGGATTATCTGTTATTGCGGACTGAAACCCCCACTGAAGGTCCCAGGTCGCCTCCTCTCCCCCCCCCCCACTTTGTCCCGCATTGTCCCGCACAAACGTAGTCTTTTTCCCACTTCTGGTGAATTGGGATCTGGTCACCCTACGTGAGACCCGGGACTCTAGTCCCTCTGGGGGGGTCTGGGGTCACCCCAGAGAGGACTGGGGGTCCAGTCCCTCTGGGGCTGGGGGGGACACCCCAGAGAGGACTGGGGGTCCAGTCCCTCTGGGGGTGGGGGGGACACCCCAGAGAGGACTGGGGGTCCAGTCCCTCTGGGGGTGGGGGGGACACCCCAGAGAGGACTGGGGGTCCAGTCCCTCTGGGGGTGGGGGGGACACCCCAGAGAGGACTGGGGGTCCAGTCCCTCTGGGGGTGGGGGGGACACCCCAGAGAGGACTGGGGGTCCAGTCCCTCTGGGGGTGGGGGGGTCACCCCAGAGAGGACTGGGGGTCCAGTCCCTCTGGGGCTGGGGGGGCCACCCCAGAGAGGGATGAGCTGAGATAAGCTGGTGGCGGTGGTGACACCCCTCCAGGAGCAAATCCATAGGCCGGGCCTTCATTTACTTAAACCATGGCTACATCCCATAATATAGACCTTTATAAAGGTACGGATTCCTCATTAAATTAAAGGGGGAGCTAGAACCAGCAGACCTCTCAGTTGGAAACCCTCCCAGGTTCCATCAGGCGTAGCTCATGGCACACTCTAACAGACTTTAAATCTGCTTCAACACATCGTACCTCACTCCTTCAAACAGAGATCTAAAGCAAGGCCGCGCACGCTCATAACTGTTGATTCATTCGCTCAAAACCGTTGCCAGAGGGGCTATTCATTCATTGGACTATAACGATAGACAATTCATTTCAAGGCAAGTAATAATTTCAGTTAGATGTTAGATTCTAGTTCCTGTTGGATGTGATTGGGGGAGCAGGGAGACAATCTGCCGACAGAGATTGGTGTTCCTTATCCATTCTATCGGCTCACCTGGTGGGGTCAGAGCTGTAATTGGCTCAGTGGGCAGGGAAGCCCCGCCCACTCCTGCTTGATTGACAGCCGACACACGGAATCGGTAGGTCTGTCCGGTCTGGAGTCCTGAAGCCTGGACGGTATAAGATGGTTAACCTGAATGATCAATCATGATCTGACACTCATCCCAGTGAGGCAGTACCACTCATCCCAGTGAGGCCAGAACCACTCATCCCAGTGAGGCAGTACCACTCATCCCAGTGAGGCCAGAACCACTCATCCCAGTGAGGCAGTACCACTCATCCCAGTGAGGCAGTACCACTCATCCCAGTGAGGCAGTACCATTCATCCCAGTGAGGCAGTACCACTCATCCCAGTGAGGCAGTACCATTCATCCCAGTGAGGCAGTACCACTCATCCCAGTGAGGCAGTACCATTCATCCCAGTGAGACCAGTACCACTCATCCCAGTAGTGGGATGGGAGACTGGCTGATCAGATGTTGGGAACAGAAAGCGTCTCTCTGCGTCGCACCTGGTAGAAGGTGTCTGTGATTGGCTGGTCGTTGAGCACGGTCCAGCTCTCCGATTGGTCGTCTTGGCTGACGTGGAGCTGGTAGCCAATGAGAGGGCTGGCCCCCAGGTAGAGGGGCGGGACCCAGCGGAGGAGCAGCGATTCTGACCGCACCTGACGGGGCTGCAGGTCATAGGGAGGGCCTACACACACAGACTCACACACACAGACACCACACACAGACACACACACACACACACACTCAGACACACATACACACACACACACACACACAGACACACACTCACACAGACACAGACACACCACACAGACACAGACACACACACACACACACTCAGACACACACACACACACTCAGACACAAACACACACACACACTCAGACACACACAGACACACACACTCAGACACAGACACACACACACGCACACACAGACACACACTCACACAGACACAGACACACACACACACAGACACACACACACAGAGACACACACACATACACACACACACAGACTCACACACTCAGACACCACACACACACACAGACAAACACACACTCAGACACACACACACAGACACACACACACACACAGACTCACACACACAGACACCACACACACACACACACACACTCAGACACACACACACACGCACACACAGACACACACTCACACAGACACAGACACACACCACAGACACACACCACACTCACACAGACACACACACCACACACACACACACACACACCACACACACAAACACACACACACACACACACACACACGTACACACACACGTGTTCATTTTTAGGTCTTAGTGAGAGAGCTAGACCTGTTACGTGCTTTCTGTGTGGTAGACGAGATCTGCCGGCTACAGGCAGTGTGTGCAGCCCTCTGTCTGCAGGCTAGGTGCTATCTGCATGCTAGGTGCTATCTGAGGGCTAGGTGCTATCTGCATGCTAGTTCATAAATTATAAAATGTAAAACAGAAGTTACAGAAGTGATCAGAGAGAGGCTTTAATCGGCTCTCCTAATTGGCTGTTTGACCAATTTGTTAAGCACTTTAATGTCCAAAGAATGTCGAGATGAAAGCCCCTCCTGGTGGACGGGGCCCGGGCCCCCGGGGCCTCACCTGGCTGCTCCCCGGTCCAGGCCTCACACAGGAAGGCCTCGCTGGGGCCCGAAGGGGCCCCCAGCCCCACCAGGTTGGCCCCGAACACACGGAACTGGTAGGAGGCGCCGGGGGCCAGGTCACACACCTGCAACACACACGCACACACGCACACACACGGAAACACAGACGGACGCACACACACAAAACACACCCACGGACGGAGGCACACACACAGGGACGCATGCACGCACACACGCACACACGGACGCACACACACTCACGGACACACACACACACACACACACACACAGTGTGAGTGTGTGAGAGTGACAGGCTGAATGGTTCATCATGTGAGGAGAGTGACAGGCTGAATGGTACATCATGTGAGGAGAGTGACAGGCTGAATGGTACATCATGTGAGGAGAGTGACAGGCTGAATGGTACATCATGTGAGGAGAGTGACAGGCTGAATGGTACATCATGTGAGGAGAGTGACAGGCTGAATGGTACATCATGTGAGGAGAGTGACAGGCTGAATGGTTCATCATGTGAGGAGAGTGACAGGCTGAATGGTACATCATGTGAGGAGAGTGACAGGCTGAATGGTTCATCATGTGAGGAGAGTGACAGGCTGAATGGTTCATCATGTGAGGTGAGTGACAGGCTGAATGGGCATCTCCCGGCTGAGGAAACTTTTCTTAGAGACACTTCTAAAACCTTCACCGTTCAAAACATTCAACACCACCACTTCAATTCTAAACCAATTCTGTTAAACCTCAGATTTAAACTCCTTCCTTTTTAAACGACTCTATAAAACCTAAGACCCTATTTCCTCTCTTTATTCAAACCTTTCTATTTCAAACTATCCTATCTTTAAACCCCTGTTTCTAATCCCCCTCTATCTAAAACCCTGATAAAAGTCTTCGCTATAAACCCCTTCTATTTAAAGCTTTCTGTCTACCTAAGGATCGAGCTATATTTAAACGTGTCTGAGGTAGATGCTGCTCTTGTAGTTCCTCCTGCAGCAGGAGTCTTCCCCTTCCCGGATCGATAGTCCGTCTCTCCACCGGCCGCCAAATCATAGAAATGATCCAGCGATCGATGGGCCGCAGTTCAGCTCCCCACCACCAGATGGCGGCCAGCTCTCACTCTAACAAGGAACGGGTCGGGAGACATTCTGAATCACTCAGGCAGTGAGGGAGTGACTTCTCTCTCTCTCCCTCTTCTAGCCCTTTCTTTCTTTCTTTCTTTCTTTCTTTCTTTCTTTCTTTCTTTCTTTCTTTCTTTCTTTCTTTCTTTCTTTCTTTCTTTTCTTCTTCTTCCCTGAGGGGCGACTACAGGAACTCAGACAAAGCCCCGCCCACAACACCTCGTCATTCTCCTTGGTCTGAGTCTTAAGGGTCGCTAACGTACGGTCCAGGAGCCTCTGGGTCGCCATGGACAAAGCCTGCTGCCTGGAGACCAGGTCGAAATGGACGTCCTGCCAGGTTCTAGAAGGTTCTTCTGACAAGTGGTTGTTTGTTTTAATCTCAGGACTGACTGACTGAGGACCTGAGGGAGAACAAGGACTGACTGAGGACCTGAGGGAGAACCAGGACTGGCTGAGGACCTGAGGGAGAACCAGGACTGGCTGAGGACCTGAGGGAGAACCAGGACGAACTGTGGTGATGGAGGATAATGATGACTGATCGTGGGGATGGAGGATAATGATGACTGATCGTGGGGATGGAGGATAATGATGACTGATCGTGGGGATGGAGGATAATGATGACTGATCGTGGGGATGGAGGATATCGGGGACCCACGTGGTAGAGGCGTGTCTCAGCGGGTCCCTGGTTGACCTCTCTCCAGGTGTCCTGGTCCAGGCCCCTCTGGTCCAGGTAGTAGCCCAGCACGGGGGAACCCCCGTCGCAGGCGGGGACCCTCCAGCTCAGGACCATCCCAGACCCCGAGCACGTCAGCAGGGAGACGCCAGAGGGGGGGCCGGGGGCCCCTGGGGGCCGGAGAGAGGGGTCAGAGGGGTCTGGACCAGGTCTAGGACCAGGTGTCAAGGAGCAGGTAGGGGTAAGAATCAGCCTCTGTACTGTCTCACCCCTACCTGCTCCTTAATGACCTGTCTCTGTACTGTCTAACCCCTACCTGCTCCTTAATGACCTGTCTCTGTACTGTCTAACCCCTACCTGCTCCTTAATCACCCGTCTCTGTACTGTCTAACCCCTACCTGCTCCTTAATGACCCGTCTCTGTACTGTCCAACCCCTACCTGCTCCGTAATGACCCGTCTCTGTACTGTCTAACCCCTACCTGCTCCTTAATGACCTGTCTCTGTACTGTCTAACCCCTACCTGCTCCTTAATGACCTGTCTCTGTACTGTCTAACCCCTACCTGCTCTTTAATGATCTGTCTCTGTAATGTCTCACCCCTACCTGCTCCTTAATGACCTGTCTCTGTACTGTCTAACCCCTACCTGCTCCTTAATGACCTGTCTCTGTACTGTCTAATCCCTACCTGCTCCTTAATGACCTGTCTCTGTACTGTCTAACCCCTACCTGCTCCTAAATGACCCGTCTCTGTACTGTCCAACCCCTACCTGCTCTTTAATGACCTGTCTCTGTACTGTCTAACCCCTACCTGCTCCTTAATGACCCGTCTCTGTACTGTCCAACCCCTACCTGCTCTTTAATGATCTGTCTCTGTAATGTCTCACCCCTACCTGCCACTTACCGTCCTGTCCCTGTACTGTCTAACCATTACCTGCTCCTTACCGACCTGTCTCTAGCCCCTACCTAATCCTGCTATTGGCCCATTAAGCCGCTGATGTAACTCTGCTTCATCTGTGACAGACCACAGATGGAGGGCAGACCTTAACGCTAGCAGGAGAATCTAATTAGCGCGCCACAAATGAAATAACAGCAGAATAAGAAGCTCCTGATTCGTCCAGAGAGTTCCCTTAATGCGTGACTCATAATGCGTTATAATGTTGGCTTAAGGATCACATTCTCGTTCAGCGTGGGCATTCGGCCAATCAGGGCGTCGTCTAATGTCTCTGATCGGTGATTGGACACCTGCAGCCCGACGAGACGTTTGTTAATACAGCTGTGGTCCCAGTGATGAGGTGGAGATGATCCTCCTTCACTGAACCGGAGAACATTGTTTTTCAAGAGGTTCCAGTTAAGGAGGATCATCTCCACCACATCACTGGGACCGCAGGGTGGAACTAACCCCTCAGTGGGGTCTTCAAGGGGGTCCGTGAAACACGAGGGCCCCTGGTTCCAGTAAGGAGGACTATCTCTGACTTACCCCTCAGGGGGTCCCCTATCTCTCTGACTGACCCCGCCCGACGCTGGTACTCACGGATGGCGGCCCGGACCCGGACGGGGCGGGACTGGTGGGAGTAAGCGCTGGTCCCGGCACGGCCCACCGCCTTCACCCGGAACACGTAGTCCTGCTGGGTCTGGAGGCCGTGGGCCGTGAAACTGGACCGGGGAGACCCACACACACAGGAACAAGCTTTAGTCTGACCCGGTCTCGGTGCCATTACTCTCCCAGCCCCGGTCACCGATCGTATCGGCAACGGGAGGGGAATTTGTGCCGGGCGCCATCTTGTGAGGCGGAGGCAGCAGACAGAGGCAGCAACCTCTAAAGATGGCGCCCGGTGCAGCGTTCGACCTCACAGTCCCTCTTGTGTTTGTGTGACGCTGCCTTCATCTTCTACCTCAACCCTTTCTCATTGGCTCCTGTAACCTGTCGCTCAGGAGTCATATGCATTAACGCCGGCTTCTCATTGGCTCCGGGTCTATGGCTGCCTTACCCCGCCACCAAACAACTGTAGATGTTTCTTCCTGAAGGGCTCGTGTATTTGTATATCTTGTCATGTATTTTCTATCTGTGGTGTTCACCTCATCACTGTGATAGCCCGTGTGGGGTTGGCCTTCTGTCTAGCGTGACCCCAGGTTTACACGCTGCACGAAAAGCAGCTTTGGGTGTCTGGAAAAGCGCTACATAAACGCAATTAATTACTCTGATTCTTATTAATGTCCAGAGAGTTTCCTAACGACGACTAATGAAGAGTCCTGCGTGTTAGTTTAATGGGACCTGAAAATGAACAGATGCAGTCGGAGAACAGGACGCAGAAATATGGCCTTCTCTAAAGCCTCTCTGGAGGAGTCTGCAGAGGTCCCTTACAGCAGTTACAGCCTCGGGAAAATTACCTCACACAGCAGCGCTTAACCCTGAGCCTTGAATCAATGAGGAGGAACTCTCTAATCCAGAGGTGAGAAACCTTGAGAACAAACCAGAGGAATCCTTCCTCCCTGGGGAGGTCAGGATGGAATATGAGGACATGTAACACCAATACGAGGAGAGGCAGCAGTTTTACCTGTAGCAGTAGTAATATATGTATCTTTTATTTGGCAGTAGTCCTAGTGTCCCTTTAGTACCGTGTGCTGGAGATGGGCTTGTTGTTGATGGTGTTCCACTGGCCGGACCCGGTCAGGCTGTAGTACAGGTAGTAACCTAGAACCTCCTGGCCACTAAGGGGTGCCTCCCAGTGGAGGTCCACAGAGCTGTCAGAGTCCCTGAAGACCAGCACCGAGTGGGGAGGAGCCGGGACCTCTGGGGGAGCAAACACAACCTTCTAGAGCAGCTAGCCACCAAACACAACCTTCTAGAGCAGCTAGCCACCAAACACAACCTTCTAGAGCAGCTAGCCACCAAACAAAACCTTCTAGAGCAGCTAGCCACCAAACACAACCTTCTACAGCAGCTAGCCACCAAACACAACCTTCTAGAGCAGCTAGCCACCAAACACAACCTTCTAGAGCAGTAGAGATAAGATGCAGTCATTGCTACTAACCAACAAACAAAGAAACAAACTAACTACTCTAACTATAGCTATCTCCCTAACTCACCAACTCACTACCTGACTGACTGGTTTCCTGACCTCCTGACCTCCTGACCCACTCTGTGGTCAGCTGACTGACCTGGGGGTGGGGCTGACTGACCTGGGGGCGGGGCTGACTGACCTGGGGGCGGGGCCAGCTCCAGCGGCCCGCTGGCCTCTGACGGCTCGCTGACGCCGTGCTTGTTGACGGAGCGCGTGCGGAAGCGGTACTGCCCCCCCCGCTGGAGGTCAAAGACGGGGAACCGCGGCGAGGAGACCACCGCGCCCGGACTGGCCCTCTGCCACCGGCCCCCCTCCCCCATGGACTGGGAACGGAGAGATTACGTCATCCGCGTCCACACACACCATCATCATCTTCATCAGGGTATGTACGACGTCATCAGAACACAACATGACATCATCAGAAAGCACAACATGTGTGCATGTGTGTGCCTGCGTGTGTGTGTGTGTGTGTGCATGTGTGTGTGTGTGTGCGTTTGCGTGTGTGTGTGTGTGTGTGTGTGTGTGTGTGTGTGTGTGCGTGCCTGCGTGTGTGTGTGTGCGTGCCTGTGTGTGTGTGTGTTTGTTCTGACCCGCTCCACGTAGTAGGTGAGGGGTTCTGGTCCGCGGGGGTCCGGTTCGCTCCAGCTCAGGACGAGGTAGGTGCTGCTCACCTGGCAGGAGGTCAGCTGGGTGGGGGGGAGGGGCAGCCTCACCTCACCTGGGGGGGGGTGATCTCATGAACAGGGGAGTGATCTCATGAACAGGGGAGAGATCTCATGAACAGGGGAGTGATCACATGAACAGGGGGGCGATCACATGAACAGGGGAGTGATCACATGAACAGGGGAGTGATCACATGAACAGGGGAGTGATCACATGAACAGGGGAGTGATCTCATGAACAGGGGGGCGATCACATGAACAGGGGAGTGATCACATGAACAGGGGAGTGATCTCATGAACAGGGGAGTGATCACATGAACAGGGGAGTGATCTCATGAACAGGGCAATGATCACATGAACAGGGGAGTGATCTCATGAACAGGGGGGCGATCACATGAACAGGGGAGTGATCTCATGAACAGGGGAGTGATCACATGAACAGGCCCTCCTGCTCCTCATCCTGAACATGGTGGACCCCCTGGGTCATGATGAAGGTGAAGATGAGGTTTCCCTGGAGACGAGGACACTGATGACCAATCATCATTCTGTCTGCTTCTGAAGTCCCGCCCCTTAATGGGCTCTGGTCGCCTGCTCTGAGGGGCTCACACCCGCAGGTCAGAGGTCAGCTGACCCTGGAACAGGTCACCTGACTCGCTGACCGAGCTCTGTGTTGACTGGTTAACGGCTGAGCTGGGCGGACCGGTTAACACACGCAGGTGAGGATGATGATGATAACGACAGAAACAAGCAGCAAACCTTCCAGTTGGTCCTTAGTGATGACGATCTGCCCTCTGTCAGACTGCACCACTGGAGAGAGGGGGGGGGGGAGGGGGAAGGGGAGAGAGGGGGGAGGGGGAGAGGGAGGGGGAGAGAGATAGAGAGAGAGAGAGAGAGAAAGAGGGAGGGGGGAGAGAGAGGGGGGGAGAGGGAGGGGGAGAGAGAGAGAGGGAGGGGGAGAGGGAGGGGGAGAGAGAGAGAGGGAGGGGGAGAGGGAGGGGGAGAGGGAGGGGGGAGAGAGGGAGGGAGAGGGAGGGGGGAGAGATAGAGAGAGAGATAAATAGAGAGAGAGATAAATAGAGAGAGAGAGAGAGAGAGAGGGAGGGGGAGAGAGAGAGGGAGGGGGTAGAGAGAGAGAGAGAGAGCGGGGGAGAGAGAGCGGGGAGGAGAGAGAGAAGGAAGGGGGAGAGAGAGAGAGGGGGAGAGGAGGAGGTAGAGATGTAGTGAAGGCCAGTACAGGTCCCATCCTGTCTGTATCAGTATCAGGAATGCAGATTCATTTATATAACACCGTGAAAACATCAGGAGTTATAGGGTGAGGGGAGAGAGAGAGAGGGGGAGAGGGAGAGAGAGGGGGGAGAGCGAGAGAGGGAGAGAGAGGGAGGGAGAGAGAGGGAGAGAGAGGGAGGGAGAGAGAGGGAGAGAGAGAGAGAGAGGGAGAGGGAGAGAGGGGGGGGAGAGAGAGAGGGGGAGAGCGCTCCTGGCGGGTCCTTCTCTCTGTCCTTCATGAGTTTAATGATCCACAGAATGAGGCCAGATATCCCATCCCCCCCGCCCCCCCCCCCCCCCCCCCCCCCCCCCACACACACACACACACAAAAAAACACACGCCTGCTTTTGTGTTTGTGCTTGTGTGTTTGTGCTTGCGTGCGCGGGTGTGTATGTGGGTGCGTGCATAAGTGCGTGCGTGTGCGTGTGTGTGTGTTCTTTGCGTGTATGTGTGTGCGTGCGTGTGTGCGTGTGTAAGTAAGTACATTTAAAAACAGTTTTCACTGGCCAAAGTGCCGTACATGGTGCAAAAAGGCATGTTAAAGAACACATACTGTGCATGAAAAACATAAAAATAAACAACCTATCACAAAAGGGGAGGGAAGGCGGGAGTAGGGGTGTGGTTTGAGCCTCCATTTAAAAATGGTGACGGAAGGAGGGTCCGTTCCAAAGGCGGGGGTATGTGTGTGCGTGTGTGTGTGCGTGTGTGTGTGCGTGTGTGTGTGCGTGTGTGCATACCCATGGTCCTGCTGGCCTCCAGGGGGTCGGAGGTCAGGATGGGCGCGGTGGGTTTGGACCAGCGCCCAGCGCCCGCTTGATTGACAGCACACACCCGGAAGCGGTAGGAAGTCCCGCCCCTCAGCCCGGACACTGGGAAGTGACACGCCTTCTGCAGGGCGGGACTACAGCGTTCCCATTGGCCGACAGCCACATCACATCTGAAGGGGGAGAGAAGGAGGGAGGGAGGGAGGGAGGGAGAGGGGGAGGGAGGAGAGAGAGAGAGAGAGAGAGGAAAAAAAATCCTTTGAAAACGTAATACCTGAGCCAATAAAGTAATAATTGAGGTATCACTTCATTTTATTTTCAATTTCTGGAGAGAAATAGGGGTAACACTTTATAATAAGGTGCCATAATAAATAGCAAACTAGTCATTACCTTACCCTTTGTTAATATTTGTTAATTGTTACTAAAATATCTATTTGGCACAAGTTAATAGTTATTTCATCATTAATTAAATATTAGTTGTTTGCATAACCCTAACCCAACCCTAACACACGGCCCTAACCCTAACCCTAACCATAACACACGGCCCTAACCCTAACACACGGCCCTAACACTTACCCTAATCATAACACACGGCCCTAACCCTAACCCTAACCATAACACACGGCCCTAACCCTAACCCTAACCATAACACACGGCCCTAACCCTAACACATGGCCCTAACCTTAACACACGGCCCTAACCCTAACCCTAACCAGCGACACTCTGTGGTCAGTGAAAAAAACCGATTAACTTGTGCCAAATAGATATTTTAGTAAAAATTAGAAACTATTAACAAAGGGTTATGTAATGACTAGTTTGCTATTTATTATGGTACCTTATTTTACAGTGTTACCGAAATAGGATACTATTCGATTAGTCGCAATTAAAACTTTCAATCTTTGCCCAGCACTAATTATTACATTATCGGCTCCGTTTTTTTTTTTCAGCCAAATCTGCAAGCGGTCTGCAGATCAGGCTGGCCCCAAAGCTGTTCTGGCCGATTCAAGAATCCTAGAGTAAAAGTAAAGCTTAGTTTATGAAACTGCGTCAAGTGCTCTCCGTAGCCACTCAGAACGATGGAGACCGCGGGGCTTTCATTGGTCAGCTAACGTCTCATTCCCGCAGCCCGTAGCGTTCCAGCGGTGAATACCATACTGACAACTGCCACGCAGAACTTCGAAAGGCTCAGGACTCCGTCGAAGCGTCTGCGTGGTCACGGAGTTGGATACACAGAGTACTATAACAGAACCCTAAGAGTTACATTTAAATCCAAATTGACCAGATATTTAAGCATGTGTCACAAGCTGCAATATTAAGACTTATTGTGACAGTTTCTCTACAGAAATTGAACATGAAATAAAGCGATAACTCAGTTATTACATTATTGGCTCAGTTATTATATTTTCGAAGGATTTTTTTAATGCAAAGCCAATAACGTAATAACCAGTCAATAACGTTATACGTTATTACATTATTGGCAAAAAGTCATTACGTTATTGGCTCACAAACTTTATTACATTATTGGCAAAAAGTCATTACGTTATTGGCTCACAAACTTTATTACATTATTGGCAATTCATTACGTTATTGTCTTTATTACATTTTCATTATTACGTTATTGGCCGTCATTACATTATTGGTTGCTACAAGATGCAAACCAGATTAGCGGCAGAGGGATATGGGCTACAGTGTATGTACTTCACGTTCAGAATGTCCTATATTTCTTTTTAATGCATGCCTTCACCCCATGATGATCTGCCGAATGTCCTGCCAAATAAATCCAATGTCAGGCGAGGAAGAAGCAGGTCTTCCTGCCACCGATCGTCGGCCTCCGCAGTGCCAGTGCATTCCTCAGCTTTCCCCTCCAGTGATTAAGTTATGATTGCCCGTCTTAACTTGTCTCATCTTGTGTTATCTTAACTATTACAGACCATACGACAACATTTTTCTTACCATAGGTGCCACTACACAGCGAACCCTGACAAACTTAACACATCACAACTGAACATTAAGAGCTGAACGTATAGAACTGAACTCATCAAACCAACGATATCATACTAAACATGTTGATCAGAGCGTTTAAAAACGTATTTAACCCAATTTATTTTTACAGAAACTGTAGCTCCGTCGAAGCGTCTGCGTGGTCACGGAGTTGGATACACAGAGAACTATAACGAAACCCTAAGAGTTACATATGAATCCAAATTGACTAGATATTTAAGCATTTGTTGCAAGAAGCAATATAAAGGCTAAGTGTGACAGTTTCACTCCAGAAATTGAAGTTAAAATACAGCGATACCTCAGTTATTACATTATTGGCTCAGTTATTACATTTTCAAAGGATTTTTTTATACAAAGCCAATAACGTAATATGTTATTACATGGCAAAAAGTCATGTCCTTTATTTCTTTTTAATGTCTGCCTTCACCCCATGATGACCTGCCACATGTCCTGCCAAATAAATCCAATGTCAGGCGAGGAAGAAGCAGGTCTTCCTGCCACTGAACGTCGGCCTCCGCAGTGCCAGTGCATTCCTCAGCTTTCCCCTCCAGTGATTAAGTTATGATTGCCCGTCTTAACTTGTCTCATCTTGTGTTATCTTAAAGTGTAAATCCGGTGAAAATTGAACCCAGGGACTTTGTTTTGGCATGTATACCCATAAAATAAGCCCTCCAGATACTTTTTTCATTGGAAATTGAGCATAGAGTTTGGCTGCCATGTTATTGTTTAGGGGCACCGCGAACGCTTCTAAATCTGCCTTTTTTAACCACCAATATTGCTCAAAATAGCACCAAACCTCTGCAGTAGCATGATAAGGGTCCCTACACATAAAACTAAGCATCAACAACTTAGTTATCGTACCAGGAGTTTATTAAAAAAAGACTGTTTTCCAAGTCTGAGCCTTATTGGTAGGTCCATGTTTCCAGGAAGTCCATACAAGTTGATTACCTGCTACCGTAAATAATATAATAGAGACGCATACAAATTTAAAACAGCCAAGTATCAAGAGGGTTTTTGTTGGCGCCTCTATTATATCATATTGTAGAACTGTTTCAGGAAGTATGCAGGAGCAGTTAACTTCCCAAAAATTGAATAATACTTCCCGGGCAAATAGAATAAAGACAACTCATGAAGAACAGTAGATGTGCTTGCAGTCGCAACCACACTAATTATTCCATTAAAAGGTGCTTATTTTGGGTGGAGGTGCAACAGGAACTTGGCACACACAGAGCATCCGACTGAGTGTACTTAAGGTTACATACCTTAATACACAAGTATAACACGGTGTGATGTGGATGTGACTTGTGATGTGTGATGTGTTTTTCTGCAACCCAATCATCTCACCACCTTTAATTCCATGTGTACACTCATCCTCTGTGTCTTTCTGTGTGTCTCAGGACTTGCAGGCACCTGGTGCCTAGCCCGGACCTCCGAAGGAGAGCCTGTCCCTGAAAAAAGTTTTCGATAACCAAGCTCTATTTTTGATGCTTTGTAATACACTCTGGAACTTGAATCGCTTTCAAAGTACGCGTCGTAATCATTGAAGAATGTAAATGTGTACCTCCGAAAGTGTTTCCAGATTATTTAATTATGTTGTTGAAAAATATTACTAGGCTCTATTTGTTAGTAAGTATTATAAGTATTGAGTATAAACAGAATACTTCTCCACTCCAATGCTATTATTATGGTAGGCCACCAGTCTATAGAAAAAAACTTAAATGTATTGATAACACTTTATAATAAGGTGCCATAATAAATAGCAAACTCGTCATTACCTAACCCTTCGTTAATATTTGTTAATTTCTACTAAAACATCTATTTGGGACAGGTTAATACTTTTTTTTCACTGACCACAGTGTCGCTGGTTAGGGTTAGGGTTAGGGCCGTGTGTTAGGGTTAGAGTTAGGGTTATTATAAAGTGTTACCAATGTATTTATATTAAACATTAGTTTGGACATTAGTTACATGATTTTCACTCCCCCCCCCCCCCCCCCCCCCCATAGCAATATTGAGCGAGATAGATCTACATATAATGTTTCATTTAGTTATGAATACTCTAAATCAAGCATTAATAGGATACAAGTCCTAATACTCATAAAAACATACATCTACATCTTCTTTAAACAAGAACAAAATGAAAATAAAAGTTATTGGGACCACAATCCCTCCTGTCCTCGCGGGTACATTTTTCAGGTGTAAACCCATGGCTACTTTGATTTCTGCACCGGTAGCCTTGGAATTCGATCTCTTCACAGCAGCTGGAAAAAAGGCACAACAAAAAAATGATATTCATCTTAACAGAGCACCTCTTCTGATGATCCAAAGCGACTTACATCAGTTAATATACACATTGACACACCGACGGCAGAGTCAACCATGCAAGGTGACAGCCAGCTCGTCAGCAGCAGTTAGTGTTAAGTGTCTTGCTCAGGGACACATCAACAAACAGCTTGGGATCGAACTAGCGACTTTTCGGTTACAAGGCAACTAATCTACCTCCTGAGCTAAGCCGACCTGATGTTGGAGCATGTTTAGCCTGTCAACCCGCGAAACAAAGATTTCTTGCCATTGATAATCTTCGATGGCATATAAACACCAGTATCAGGATGGAGGAGGGTGAGAAGTTTGACTGCCAAAATACACAAGGGTTTGTCAATGAGCCCCACAGAGATAACGAAAACCAGCTATCCATGAGAATACGCCATGTAGCTTCAAATTCAACAGTTTATCATGCAATTAATAAATGGATAATGTCTTTCGAAATAAATTTGCATTTCAAATAAGAGAGTCTTTCCGAAACTCACTTGCAACTCGCAGGCCTGTCGAACTTGACGGCCACCTGCTGCGCATGTGTTGGAGGCCAAAGGATTTTTTTTTTTCCTAATTGGAACTCGAGGTAAACCATATACGTTTGGAATAAATAACACTCTTCAATAACACAATTCATGTGTAAAACATTACCGTTCACACTCATGCTACAAAGTTATATCCTTTTTAATTTAAACAGTGTTTATTCAGTTACAACACTGTCAAACAAGCTTTCCTCAAAATAACCAATTGCCTAGACATGTTTTCATGTCGGCAAATGGTAGAAATAAAGTCACGTATTGACTCGGTGTATATTAGACTTGTTGGATGCAGACATTTACATTTAGCAGAGTGTTTATTCGGTTACACCACTCTAAAATGAGTTTTCCTTTAAATCACCATTCCTCTAAGATTATGTTTTCATGTGGGCAAATGCTCGAAATTAAGTCCTGTTGTGACTCGACGTCTGGAATGTTTGCTAGGTAGGATCTTTTGTCTGAATATCTCGCTGAAAACGTCACTCATTTTGGACAACATGAGCGGAGCGCGTCTCGCTATAAATACCCTCCCAGCAGGCAGGACTCTGATCTGCTGCCTCCCCTCCTACCTGCGCGTAAACTCAACCGATCGGACGGCAACATGGCTGTAAGTATTAAGAAACAAGCATTTCCACTGATCGCGGCAGTGTTTCTCTGGACATCAGTTGTGTTTGTTTCATTCCGCGTGGTTTTACTGCTGCTCTGCTCTGAATGGAGTGACAGCTGTCATTACGCGTGTCATTACGCCTGGTTTAAATGTGGGCACCTCTTATACGCGCGGATCAGAACCAATAGTTGTCTCTTGTGGTGATGGGATCACTACTGTATATCATTCATAACTTTTCATAACCTGTTGTGCTTTTGTGCATTCGTATCAAATATTATATATATATATATATATATATATATATATATATATATATATATATATATATGGCCGGTGAAAACTCAGAACATGTTTGTGCGACTTTTTAAAGATAGTTTGACGAAAGTTATATTTAAACCATATTCATTAAAGGCAACTCTCGTAGTCGTGCGGTGTAAGGGGCGCGAGAGTTGCGTAACCGCTTAACCTGGGCTCCCGTCTCGTCCTCCCGCGCGGCTCGCCACGATATGTTGGTCTGAGGCGGTGGTGGACACAGGAAGTCTGCTGGTCAAACCATATCTCAACCTGTAATAAACCAGTGTATTTTTTTTATATAAAACAGCTCAACTGTCCGTTGCTCTCCCGCTCTCATTCTCTCTCATTCTCCTGATTATTTTCTCTCTCTCTCTCTCTCTCTCTCTCTCTCTCTCTCTCTCTCTCTCTCTCTCTCACCCACCCCCCCCCCCCCCCCACACCCCACCCCTAACAGGACATGCTGGTGAAGAACAGGCCCCTGAGGGTGGGCGAGACGTTGACCATCACCGGGATCCCCAAGACTGGTGTTCAACGGTGAGCATCAGTGGATCCACCGTCCCGTCGCGCTAACACTTTCACCCACTAGGGGGCGGTGTCCTCCACGCGCAGATGGCCCATGAATCTGTCCTCCTATACGTTCAAAAAAAAAAGCTTGGAACGTTTCCTTGTTTGATTATTTCACTTTACTGATGGAAATTGAACTGCAATAGAAAAGTCCAGTTCTGGAGTTGAGAGGTTAATCATGAGGGTGGGGGCCGAATGCAGGGGCCAAAGGTTAATCATGAGGGTGGGGGCCGGGTTCAAAGGTTAGTCTTGAGGGTGGGGGCCGGGTTCAGGGGCCAAAGGTTAGTCTTGAGGGTGGGGGCCGGGTTCAGGGGCCAAAGGTTAGTCTTGAGGGTGGGGGCCGGGGTCAGGGGCCAAAGGTTAGTCTTGAGGGTGGGGGCCGGGTTCAGGGGCCAAAGGTTAGTCTTGAGGGTGGGGGCCGGGTTCAGGGGCCAAAGGTTAGTCTTGAGGGTGGGGGCCGGGTTCAGGGGCCAAAGGTTAGTCTTGAGGGTGGGGGCCGGGTTCAAAGGTTAGTCTTGAGGGTGGGGGCCGGGTTCAGGGGCCAAAGGTTAGTCTTGAGGGTGGGGGCCGGGTTCAGGGGCCAAAGGTTAGTCTTGAGGGTGGGGGCCGGGTTCAGGGGCCAAAGGTTAGTCTTGAGGGTGGGGGCCGGGTTCAGGGGCCAAAGGTTAGTCTTGAGGGTGGGGGCCGGGTTCAGGGGCCAAAGGTTAGTCTTGAGGGTGGGGGCCGGGTTCAGGGGCCAAAGGTTAGTCTTGAGGGTGGGGGCCGGGTTCAGGGGCCAGCTGTAAAGGCTCCTCCCCTTTAGTTTGCCTCTCTATTCAAAGCCTTGAGTTAGCCTAGCCCACATACAAGCACACCTGCTAGTCTGTTCTCCTGGGTTTGAATGTTATTTGAAGCTGTTTCGCTGTAATGATTCAGATTAATAGAATCCCCAACCCTCACGATAATCTCTCCACAAAACTCCTCCTCCTCCTCCTCCTCCTCTCCCTCCTCCTCCTCCTCCTCCTCCTCCTCCTCTCCCTCCTCCTCCTCCTCCTCCTCCTCCTCCTCCTCCTCTCCCTCCTCCTCTTCCTCCTCTCCCTCCTCTTCCTCCTCTCCCTCCCCCTCCTCCTCTCCCTCCTCCTCCTCCTCCTCCTCCTCCCCCTCCTCCTCCTCTCCCTCCTCCTCCTCCTCCTCCTCCTCCTCTCCCTCCTCCTCCTCCTCCTCCTCTCCCTCCTCTCCCTCCTCCTCCTCCTCCTCCTCCTCCTCCTCCTCCTCCTCTTTTCCCTCCTCCTCCTCCTCTCCCTCCTCTTCCTCCCCTCCTCCTCCTCCTCCTCCTCCTCCTCCTCTCCCTCCTCCTCCTACTCCTCCTCTCTCCAGCTTTGTGGTGAACATCAGCTCCGGGGTTGACCATGCGCTCCACATGAGCGTTCAGTTCCACGGCGCGGTGATCTACAACTCGTACCAGGGGGGGGTCTGGGGGGAAGAGGTCCGCCAGGGGGGGTTCCCCTTCAAATACGACAAGCTCTTCAAGGTGAGGGGGGGAGAGGGGGGGAGGGAGAGGGGGGGGAGAGGGGGGGAGGGAGGGAGAAGGGGCAGGGAGGGGTGAAGAAGAGGGGGAGAGGGAGAGGGGGTGTATGAACATACATTTTCTTCATGCTGCTTTCTCTCTCTCTCTCTCTCTCCCTGTGTCCCGGTGTCTCTCTCTCTCTTTAGTTCACCGTCACCCTGACCCTTGAGGAGTTCCTGGTGGTTCTGAGCGATGGCTCTGAGATCCACTTCCCCAACCGCCTGGGGGCGTCTGAGTACAAGGACTTCTCCTTCGACGAGGGCGTCCTCATCCGCAGCTTTGAGATCAACTAACCCTGAGGTGGATCTCCTCCTTCAGTCTGGTGTCCTGTGGTGTGCAGGCCTCTCCTCACAGTAGACCGGTTCACAGGCAGAGGAGAACCACTCGCTACATCAACCTCTGACATCCCTGTGTTGCATGTTCTTTACAATGCTTTTTCTGCAGTGGTAAAACGGATTGATTTGTTTTGTTCAGGCCTTTGTATCCCTTTGGGAACATCGGCCACGATGAATTGCTTCTACCCTGGCCTGTCTTGGCCGATCTTGTCCAGCTGTTACCACGTCAGCCCTTCCTCCTTGAGTCGTACAACTGATGTGTATTAAAAATGTTTTTTTAGCAATGATTATCAGCATCTGGTGATTTATTTGTCAAGTTGTCGTTGTCCAACATTTTGTGTGTGCTTGTGTGTGTGTGTATGTGTGTGTGTGTCTGCTTGTGTATATTTGTGCATGTGTGTATGTTTGTGTGTGTGTGTGTGCACGTATATGTGTGTTTGTGTGTATGTAGATGTACATGTGTGTATGTGTGTGTGTGTGTGTAGTATATGTTGCTAATGGCATGGAAAAATAAGCATTTCCATTGGTGTGGCAGTTAATATTCTGTATATTCTTAACTTAAGCTGCATATAAGGGAAAGTGTTCCTTAGTAGTATTAATACTTCTCACAGAATACTTGTTTGATGCAGTGCATGAGTTGGCCTTTTGGGAATCAAACCCACACCTTGGTGTTCCAGCCCTAGCTGGACTCCAGGCCTTGATACATCTCTATCTCACGCGCTTGTCCGGCCTGCAAATAACATGATGACCATGCCATGAGAAATAATACCAATTATAATAACTAGCTAAAAATATAACTTCATAGTTTCATACTGTGTATAATTCTGCAAGGATGATCTGTTGGTGGCGCTAGAGCTCTTGACCTAGAGTTGCCTATATCACCACTTGGTAATAACTTCCCTTTAATGTATCATAGACTTTATTACATTATTGGTACAAAGATTATTACGTTCCTGGGAAATGCACTTTATTACAATATCGGGGAAGATATTAAATTATCATACAACATAACATGCTTATAAGGAAGTTCTCTATGTGCTCTGACTTTTTGAAGTGCTCACTGTTTATAACCTTCATCACACCGTTGTATACTGCTCAATTGTGGTCTAACTATAAAAAAAGAGTATGCATAGGCTCAAGGTAGAATAAAGCAATGCAATGAGGCTGCTACTTCGTGTCCCTAGGTGGCATAGTGCCAGTCAACTGTTTGTGTCCACTAGAGTGCCAACCTGTGAGGCACTAGACAGCTGTTGTTTAGCATTATGTTTCGCCTGGACAAGTCAGAGGACCTCATAATGGATGACCAAGCAGCTTTTCAGCTCTCTGAAAAGCTGCTATAGATTCACGTCTAGGTTAAGACAGCATTGGCGCAATAGCCTGGATCTATTTTTGTAACTCCTTTTTTCTTTATACTATTTATATTTATGATGTGTTATATGGACCTGTGTCTGCAATAAAGCTTTATTATTATCATGTTTTATTACAATTTCAAAGGGATCAAGTGCAAATTTTTATTACATTATTGGGGTTACTACATCATCGGGAATTTATTACATTATCAGGTTCTACACGTCTCGCTATAAATACCCTCCCAGCAGGCAGGACTCTCATCTACTGCCTCCTCTCCTCCCTGCGCGTAAACTCAACCGATCGGACGGCAACATGGCTGTAAGTATAAAGAAGCAAGCATTTCCACTGATCCCTGCAGTGTTTCTCTGGACATCAGTTGTGTTTGTTTCATTCCGTGTGGTTTTACTGCTGCTCTGCTCTGAATTGAGTGACAGCTGTCATTACGGCTGTCATTATGCGTGTCAGTACGTGTTGTTTAAATATGGGCTATGGCAAGCCAACCCCGAAAGAAAACGGGGTTGACATTTTACGCACTCTTGAAGGACTTCATTGCGGCGTAAAAAGCGGGGCATTTTTTGGGCATTACGGCGTAACAAACACAGTTTTTGAGGTCGATTACTGGCGGGGTTGGCATGCCATATATGGGCACCTCTCCAGACACGCGCACATCAGAACCAATAGTTGTCTATTGAGGTGATGGGATCACTACTCCGGGCATCATTCATAACTTTTCAGAACTTGTTGTGCTTTTGTTTATTTGTTTAATACGTTTGTGCGACTTTTTAAAGATAGTTTGAAGAAAGTTATATTTAAACTGTAACCTATTTAAAGTGAGTGTAGGATTACTCTATCAATTGTAAGGAACATGCCACACCTATTCGTTCTCATGTCGATATACTGATACACAATTTGTTAAATAATGTTTGTAAAAGTTAACCTTTTATAAAAATGTACAAATTCTAATCTAAACAAAAGGTGCCAACATCTTACTGAGACCATATTACCTTCCTTCTTCCAGTACAACATGAGTATGTGTGACCAGTAGAACTATAGATTAGCAGTTGCAGAATCAGGAAAGAGTATTTTCAGTATGAGCAGGCCTCAGTTTAGAGGCCAGACCCCGCCGAGGGAAGCCAGCAGACGGACTGAGAGGCTCCATGTCTGCTAATGGAGAGCACATGTTGGTCTGAGGCAGTGGTGGACACAGGAGTCTGCTGCTCAAACCATATCTCTCTCTCTCTCTCTCTCTCTCTCCTCTTTCTCTCTCCCTCTCTCTCCCACTCTCTCTCTTTCCCTCTCTCTCTCTCTCTCTCTCTCTCTCTCTCTCTCTCTCTCTCTCTCTCTCTCTCTCTCTCTCTCTCTCTCTCTCTCTCTCTCTCTCTCCCTCCCTCCCTAACAGGACATGCTGGTGAAGAACAGGCCCCTGAAGGTGGGCCATACGTTGACCATCACCGGGATCCCCAAGACTGGTGTTGACCGGTGAGTATCAGTGGATTCACCGTCCCGTCGCGCTAACACTTTCACCCACTAGGGGGCGGTGTCCTCCACGCGCAGATGGCCCATGAATCTGTCCTCCTATACGTTAAAAAAAAAAAGCTTGGAACGTTTCCTTGTTTGATTATTTCACTTTACTGATGGAAATTGAACTGCAATAGAAAAGTCCAGTTCTGGAGTTGAGAGGTTAAATATGAGGGTGGGGGCCGGGTTCAGGGGCCAAAGGTTAATCATGAGGGTGGGGGCCGGGTTCAGGGGCCAAAGGTTAGTCTTGAGGGTGGGGGCCGGGTTCAGGGGCCAAAGGTTACTCTTGAGGGTGGGGGCCGGGTTCAGGGGCCAAAGGTTACTCTTGAGGGTGGGGGCCGGGTTCAGGGGCCAAAGGTTAGTCTTGAGGGTGGGGGCCGGGTTCAGGGGCCAAAGGTTAGTCTTGAGGGTGGGGGCCGGGTTCAGGGGCCAAAGGTTAGTCTTGAGGGTGGGGGCCGGGTTCAGGGGCCAAAGGTTAGTCTTGAGGGTGGGGGCCGGGTTCAGGGGCCAAAGGTTAGTCTTGAGGGTGGGGGCCGGGTTCAGGGGCCAGCTGTAAAGGCTCCTCCCCTTTAGTTTGCCTCTCTATTCAAAGCCTTGAGTTAGCCTAGCCCACATACAAGCACACCTGCTAGTCTGTTCTCCTGGGTTTGAATGTTATTTGAAGCTGTTTCGCTGAAATGATTCAGATTAATAGAATCCCCAACCCTCACGATAATCTCTCCACAATCTTAAAGAGGCTGTAAAGTAATATCAGCGTAAAGTCGATGAGTCGACTCATCGATGGATCGGGGTCTGAACCGGAGCCTTGAGCAGCTTCAGTCCCGTGCGTGACGCGGTTATTGTACTGCAGCTGTAGTGACTAATGAGTACCGGGTGGTCCTCCTCCCCCTCCTCCTCCTCCTCCTCCTCCTCCTCCTCCTCCTCCTCCTCCTCCTCTCCCTCCTCCTCCTCCTCCTCCTCCTCCTCCTCTCCCTCCTCCTCCTCTCCCTTCTCCTCCTCCTCCTCCTCCTCCTCTTCCTCTTCCTCCCCCTCCTCTCCCTCCTCCTCCCCCTCCTCTTCCTCCTCCTCCTCCTCCTCCTCCTCCTCCTCTTCCTCTTCCTCCCCCTCCTCCTCCTCCTCCTCCCCCTCCTCTTCCTCCTCCTCCTCCTCCTCCCTCCAGCTTTGTGATGAACATCGCCTCCGGGTCCGACATCGCGTTCCACATGAGCGTGTGGTGGAAAGGAACATCAGTGGGCTACAAAGACGAGGAGATGGTGGTCTACAACACGAACCAGGGGGGGGGTCTGGGGGGAAGAGGTCCGTCACGTGTTGTTCCCCTTCAAACACAAGGAGCTCTTCAAGGTGAGGGGGGGGAGAGGGGGGAGGGAGAGGGGGAGAGGGGGGGTTCCCCTTCAACTACGATGAGTCTTTCAAGGTGAGAGGGGGATGGAGGGGGGAGCTAGGGGGGGGGAGGGAGGGAGAAGGGGCAGGGAGGGGTGAGGGAGAGGGAGAGGGGGTGTATGAACATACATTTTCTTCATGCTGCTTTCTCTCTCTCTCTCTCTCTTTCTCTCTCTCTCTCTCTCTCCCTGTGTCCCGGTGTCTCTCTCTCTCTTTAGTTCACCGTCACCCTGACCCTTGAGGAGTTCTTGGTGCTCCTGAGCGATGGCTCTGAGATCCACTTCCCCAACCGCCTGGGGGCGTCTGAGTACAAGGACTTCTCCTTCGACGAGGGCGTCCTCATCCGCAGCTTTGAGATCAACTAACCCTGAGGTGGATCTCCTCCTTCAGTCTGGTGTCCTGTGGTGTGCAGGCCTCTCCTCACAGTAGACCGGTTCACAGGCAGAGGAGAACCACTCGCTACATCAACCTCTGACATCCCTGTGTTGCATGTTCTTTACAATGCTTTTTCTGCAGTGGTAAAACGGATTGATTTGTTTTGTTCAGGCCTTTGGCCTTTGTATTCCTTTGGGAACATCGGCCATGATGAATTGCTTCTACCCTGGCCTGTCTTGGCCGATCTTGTCCAGCTGTTACCACGTCAGCCCTTCCTCCTTGAGTCGTACAACTGATGTGTATTAAAAATGTTTTTTTTAGCAATGATAATCAACATCTGGTGATTTATTTGTCAAGTTGTCGTTGTCCAACATTTTGTGTGTGCTTGTGTGTGTGTGTATGTGTGTGTGTGTCTGCGTGTGTATATTTGTGCATGTGTGTATGTTTGTGTGTGTGTGTGTGCACGTATATGTGTGTTTGTGTGTATGTAGATGTATATGTGTGTATGTGTGTGTGTGTGCAGTATATGTTGCTAATGGCATGGAAAAATAAGCATTTCCATTGGTGTGGCAGTTAATATTCCGTATATTCTTAACTTAAGCTGCATATAAGGGAAAGTGTTCCTTAGTAGTATTAATACTTCTCACAGAATACTTGTTTGATGCAGTGCATGAGTTGGCCTTTTGGGAATCAAACCCGCACCTTGGTGTTCCAGCCCTAGGCTGGACTCCAGGCCTTGATACATCTCTGTCTCACGCGCTTGTCCGGCCTGCAAATAACATGATGACCATGCCATGAGAAATAATACCAATTATAATAACTAGCTAATAATATAACTTCATAGTTTCATACTGTGTATAATTCTGCAAGGATGATCTGTTGGTGGCGCTAGAGCTCTTGACCTAGAGTTGCCTATATCACCACTTGGTAATAACTTCCCTTTAATGTATCATAGACTTTATTACATTATTGGTACAAAGATTATTACGTTCCTGGGAAATGCACTTTATTACATTATCGGGGAAGATATTAAATTTTCATACAACATAACATGCTTATAAGGGAGTTCTCTATGTGCTCTGACTCTTTGAAGTGCTCACTGTTTATAACCTTCATAACACCGTTATGTACTGCTCAATTGTGGTCTAACTATAAAAAAAGAGTATGCATAGGCTCAAGGTAGAATAAAACGATGCAATGAGGCTGCTACTTCGTCTCCCTAGGTGGCATAGTGCCAGTCAATTGTTTGTGTCCACTAGAGTGCCAACCTGTGAGGCACTAGACAGCTGTTGTTTAGCTTTATGTGTCGCCTGGACAAGTCAGAGGACCACATAATGGAAGACCAAGCAGCTTTTCAGCTCTCTGAAAAGCTGCTATAGATTCACGTCTAGGTTAAGACGGCATTGGCGCAATAGCCTGGATCCATTTTTGTAACTCCTTTTTTCTTTATACTATTTATATTTATGATGTGTTATATGGACCTGTGTCTGCAATAAAGCTTTATTATTATCAGGTTGTATTACATTTTCAAAGGGATCAAGTGCAAATTTTTATTACATTATTGGGGTTACTACATCATCGGGAATTTATTACATTGTCAGGTTCTACACGTCTTGCAATAAATACCCTCCCAGCAGGCAGGACTCTCATCTACTGCCTCCTCTCCTCCCTGCGCGTAAACTCAACCGATCGGACGGCAACATGGCTGTAAGTATAAAGAAACAAGCATTTCCACTGATCCCTGCAGTGTTTCTCTGGACATCAGTTGTGTTTGTTTCATTCCGCGTGGTTTTACTGCTGCTCTGCTATGAATTGAGTGACAGCTGTCATTACGCGTTTCATTATGCGTGTCAGTACGTGTGGTTTAAATATGGGCTATGGCAAGCCAACCCCGAAAGAAAACGGGGTTGGCTTTTTACACACTCTTGAAGGACTTCATTGCGGCGTAAATAGCGGCGCATTACGGCGTAACAAACACCGTTTTTTCACATTTTACGGCGTTTTTTACGCCGTGATGAAGGTGATTGGTGACTGAATGAGGACGATTACTGGCGGGGTTGGCATGCCATATATGGGCACCTCTCCAGACACGCGCACATTGGAACCAATAGTTGTCTCTTGAGGTGATGGGATCATTACTCCGGGCATCATTCATAACTTTTCAGAACTTGTTGTGCTTTTGTTTATTTGTTTTATTCCTTTTTATCGTCAAACTATACTGGCTTGGCCATTGATCGAGACGTCCAGTCTTATCATTGGTTAGACAGCTTAAACATGGGATATTAAATGTTATGTATATTCACCTGGCTGGTGAAAACTCTGAACACGTTTGTGCGACTTTTTAAAGATAGTTTGAAGAAAGTTATATTTAAACTGTACTCTATCCATTGTAAGAAACATGCCACACCTATTCGTTCTCATGTCGATATACTGATACACAATTTGTTAAATAATGTTTGCAAAAGTTAACCTATTATAAAAATGTACAAATCGTAAGGTGCCAACATCTGACTGAGACCATACTGCCTTCCTTCTTCCAGTTCAACACGAGGAAGTGTGACCAGAACTATAGATTAGCAGTAGCAGAATCAGGAAAGAGTATTTTCAGTATGAGCAGGCCTCAGTTTAGAGGCCAGACCCCGCCGAGGGAAGCCAGCAGACGGACTGAGAGGCTCCATGTCTGCTAATGGAGAGCACATGTTGGTCTGAGGCGGTGGTGGACACAGGAGTCTGCTGCTCAAACCATATCTCAACCTGTAATTAACCAGTGTATTTGTATCAAACAGCCCAACTGTCCCTCGCTCTCCCACACTCTCTCAATTCTCCTGATTGATTTTTCTCTCCCTTTCTTTCCCTCCCCCATATTCTCCCTCCAACATTCTTTCTTTACTCCATTCTCTCTCTCTCTCTCTCTCTCTCTCTCTCTCTCTCTCTCTCTCTCTTTCTCTCTCTCTCTCTTTCTCTGATGGAGTTGGTCGTGTTGAGAGCAGTGCGTGATCAGTTCGGTTTTTTGCAAATTCAGATGTTTTTTTTTCTTTACTAAACAAGTAGCTGTCTTAAACCAAGTGTAACATCGTTAAAAAAAGGCGATTTTGACCGGTTTGGTGCATCGCCAGCAACAGTTTTGCTGCTAACAAACAGTTGGCCGCGGGGTGGGATGGCCGGGCCAGGTGATCCAGGTGATGTGCAAAGCAGTTGGTAGTGGAAAGAACATCAGATCTGCCTCCTGCATGAATATAGCCATTGTGGTTTTCTTATCTGAAACTGCGATGGTGGATAAACTGATCGAGGAAGGGCTTGTTATTATGGATTCATTCGTTCAAGTTTTGCCTCTATCTTCTCCGGCCAAGAGGCTTGTTCTCTCCAATGTATCCCCGTATTTCGAAAATTAGATTTTGGAGAGGATCCTCTCCAGATACTGGAAACAAACGGCATCGATAAGGCTGGTCCTAGTCGGCTTTAAACAGGATAGGGGACGTTTTTTTAAGAACGGTATCACCCCAATGGGCCTGTATGAAAATCATTTGCCAACACTGTCAAGTGCCACCACACTATATAAGCCGAGAAGCCCATACCGGCGTTTCAACATTAGGCTACTTCAAGATCATGGGGTTGTGAGTTCTTTCACCTTTTTTGGAATAACTGGAGGGTGGAGAAAGCACAACACAAGTCCCTAACACAGTGGTGGGACCTTGGGAACGTCCAGATCAGATTGTTTTGTCAACAATAAACAGCAAATTCCACCCGAGCTGTAAAGACAAAACTTGAAGCTCTAGAGCAAGAGATCTTACTTATATCTGCTAAGGCCAGTGGTCGGGATATAGCAGGGTTTGAGACCTATTTAAATCAGAATAAGTTGCAACTCAGGAGATTTCTGGAGGATAGGGGGGAGGGGTCACTAGTTAGAGCCCGCTGTTAGATTCATGCAGACATGGATGGTCCCACTAAATTATTTTTTGGACTAGAGAAGCGGACATTAGAAACTGAACACATGCAGTGACTCAAGGTCCCAGGTGGAAGAGAGACAACTGACCCAGCAGATATTAGGTCACTTTCATTGTTGTTTTGAAGATCTGTTTAGAGCTGAGGATTGTGATAAATCTGCGGGGGATGAGCTCCTGCAAGATTTACCACGATAAGGAGAGGAGGAGGCCGTGAGGCTAGAGCACCCCCTTTTCTACAGTGAGCTCACCCAGGCAGTACAACAACAGAACTCTGGCCGGTCACCTGGTTTAGATGGCTGTCGGGGAGTTCTGTAAGGCTTTCTGGTCTCTTTTAGGGCCAGACCTGCATACCGTCCTCCAGGAGTCTATTGGACAGGGAAGTCACCCTAAGTTGTCATAGGGCAGTCCTGTCTTTGCTGCCCAAAAAAGGGGATTTGGGATGCTTAAAAAATTGGCGCCCTATCTACCTCCTATGCGTGGACACAAAGATCTTCGCCAGAGCACTCACAAATAGGTTAAAGGCTTTAGTAGGTTCAGTAGTTCATAGCGATCAAACATACTGCATTCCAAATCGATCGATTCTTGATAACCTGTTTCTGGCTCTTGACATCATAACCACTGCAGCCTATCATAAGCTGAACCTGGGCCTTCTCCCCTTAGACCACGAGAAGGCTTTTGATTGGGTCGACCATGGCTTTCTGTTTAGAATTTTAGAGGCTTTTGGGTTTGGTCCAGTTTTCATAGGCCTCATCAAATTGCTATATAAAGACATTTTTAGCATCCTTAAAATAACAACTCACTCACCAGACCTTTCTCTGTTTCCAGAGGAATACGGCAGGGGTGTGGCCTCTCTGGGCTACTTTATGCCATCTCTATTGAACCTCTCCTTGTTTTGCTGAGGGCACGCCTGGGCACCATCGCTGCACTAGGGATTCCACAGGCCCCTACCGTGTCACTCACAGCCTATACGGATGATGTAACTGTGATTCTGCAGTCGCAGGAGGATGTGAAGGTGCTCTCTCAGGTTTTACAAACCTACCAAAGCGCTGCGTCTGCTAAGATTAACTGGGAGAAATGTTCTTCCTCTTAATTGGAGACTGGCAGGACTCGACACCACCGGTATTGCCACAACGTTGTGTCTGGAATTTTGATGGCTTTAAGTTTTTTGGGTGTATATCTAGGAACTGTTGCATATATGCATAAGAACTGGGAGGGAATGGAAGAGAAAATAGCAGGTCGTGTGGTAGAAAATAACCGAGTTCTATCACTTCAACTAACTAAGAGAGCATGAGGAATCGGGGAGTCCTGATCGAGTATGACAAGAGACTTTATTGTTACCTGCGAAAAAGCAACAATGAAGCCGAGTGAGGTTTGCAAAGACACTGCCGGGTCATCTGATCCCGGTCTTTTTATTGTCCTAAAATAAGCTGTTTCTCCATATGGTATGACCGCCCTCCGCATGCTCATAAGGTCTCCTTATATGGTAAGGACGGTCAGACATCCATTCCTTTAAGTATGTGGTCATCATCCGCAGTTAATCTAATTAGGCGGACATCAGTACGCCTTGGCCCCAGACTCTCTGGCGCCGTGTGAGGCTCTTCTATGAATTCAGAGGCGATTTTGCCGCTTTCCACTATTAATGTATCTATATGATGTATAGGCCTGATAATACTCATAGTTAATATAAAAAGTAATGGTTAATTTCGCCCATAGTCGGTTGCAACGCTGGAGGTGGATATTACCACAGCTCTCGTATAGAGGGCGGGTGCTGGTGGTTAATAACCTGGCGGCAGCGATGTTGAGGCACAGAGCGTTCGTAGTTTACCCCCCCGTCTCCCTCCTCACTAGTCACCAGAAAACTATTGTACATTTATTTTGGTAAGGGAATCCTTGGCTGGCCCCGGGGGTTTTGTGCCTACGAGTGGCTAGTGATGGGTCAGTCGCGACCGAATCAGTTCGAATGAACGAATCTTAAACAAGAACGAACCGAACTGATTCTTCTCTCTCATTCGTCTCAGTCGTTCTCAGACTCAACTCCTACCAGACCCACTAGTCGCTGACTCGCTGACTCGCTGTTCGTTCACTGACTGTGAGTGGTGAAGAGGGGAGAGGCTTAGTGAGCGAGCGTATGATAATACGATTCAATATCAGTGAAATGCTAAATGCATGCTGTCTTTGTACTTTCTGTGTCATGCCAGATCAAATCAAATCAAATATTTGAATGTCTTGTCAATCTGTCTCATTCTTTCATGGTTCGTTCAACACCGGGACCCCCACCATCATTGCTAAATCAAGCCTATTATCTTGCTGATATGTTAAACATCCAATAATCAACTACACCCCCCCCCCCATCCCACTGCGTTTGGTTAAAGTTGTAATGTTGATTGATGACCGACTTCCACGATCGCTTGAGAATTTGAAGGAGGAGCTGTGTCTGACTGACTGACAGCTGAGAACCGTGCATTCCATGATTCGATTCACCGCTACCGGAAACTCGGCTGAACGAATGAATGAACAAATGATTCTGAATGACTGTTCTTGGTGAACTGACCGACGCAAACTGAGACAAGGAAAATAATCATTAAATCCATCAATACCAGTGGCTGAAGGAGAGCAGGGACTGATTCACCTGGCAAATAAGGTCGCTTCTATGAGACTACAGACGGCCCAATGTCTCCTCTATGCGCCCGAAAGTGTGCTTTGGGTTTCCTTTGCGCGGTCAGTGATGCATGGCATTGTGGCTTTTTCACTGGACAAACATTTTTTTCTGTTGACGAACAACCGATGGATACAAGGGTTTCATCCCCCATATTCTATAAATCTGTCCTGGAAGCAGGGAATATACTAACTGTGTCTAGTACTCCAGATGAACATGATGTTACAGAAGAATGTTTTTTTTAATTTTCTCATGCCCACCCAGGAGAGAGTCGGGGATAGCGGTTTTCATGGGAGCAGGTATGACCAAGTTGGGACACCTGCTGGACAGTGAGAACGGAAGGTGGAAGTTGGCACTCGAAGTCAGTGCCCAGACTGGACTGAGGTCTCTGCGCCTGGTGGCTGAGCTGTTGGGCAGGCTAAGAGTCTCGCTCCCGACCAGTCTCAGTGCTGCAGCAAG
>NC_136934.1:52696682-52699182 GCF_949987615.1 Pollachius pollachius | reverse complement strand
CAGCATGCACCTCTTCACGGCCCAGCATGCACCTCTTCATGGACCAGCATGCACCTCTTCATGGACCAGCATGCACCTCTTCATGGACCAGCATGCACCTCTTCATGGACCAGCATGCACCTCTTCATGGACCAGCATGCACCTCTTCACGGCCCAGCATGCACCTCTTCATGGACCAGCATGCACCTCTTCACGGACCAGCATGCACCTCTTCACGGACCAGCATGCACCTCTTCACGGACCAGCATGCACCTCTTCACGGACCAGCATGCACCTCTTCATGGACCAGCATGCACCTCTTCATGGACCAGCATGCACCTCTTCATGGACCAGCATGCACCTCTTCACTTCACCATCAGGACCAGCATGCACCTCTTCACTTCACCATCAGGACCAGCATGCACCTCACCATCAGGACCAGCATGCACCTCACCATCAGGACCAGCATGCACCTCACCATCAGGACCAGCATGCACCTCAACACACTCCATTCACCCATTCATTCACACACACATTCCCCCCCTCAGGATCCTCCCACCTCCTGATGCCCAGGCTGTGGAGGCCAGAGGCCTGGGTAAGGCTGTGGGTCCAGGGCTGGTCTGAGGTCATCTCCTCCCCGTCCTTATACCTGAGAGGAGGAGAGGAGAGGAGGAGAGGAGAGGAGGAGAAGAGAGGAGAGGAGAGGAGGAGAGGAGGAGAGAGGAGAGGAGAGGAGGAGAGGAGTAGAGGAGGGGAGAGGAGGAGAGGAGAGGAGGAGAGGAGAGGAGGAGAGGAGGAGAGAGGAGAGGAAAGGAGAGGAGGAGAGGAGTGGAGGTGAGGAGGAGAGGAGGAGAGGAGAGGAGAAGAGAAGGTGAGGAGGAGAGGAGAGGAGGTGAGGAGAGGAGGAGAGGAGGAGAGGAGAGGAAAGGAGAGGAGGAGAGAAGAGGAGGAGAGGAGAGGAGGAGAGGAGAAGAGGAGGTGATGAGAGGAGGAGGTGAGGAGAGGAGGTGAGGAGAGGAGGTGAAGAGAGGAGGAGAGGAGAGTAGGAGAGGAGGGGAGGAGAGGAGGAGAGGAGAGGAGGTGAGGAGAGAAGGAGAGGAGGAGAGGAGAGGAGGAGAGGAGGAGAGGAGAGGAGGAGAGGAGAGTGTAGGTGTGTGTGTCCGGTGTGTGTGTGTGTGTGTGTGTGTGTGTGTGTGTGTGTGTGTGTGTGTGTGTGTGTATCAGGGCCTCACCAGGTGACGTGTGGAGGAGGACAGCCCTGGAGGGTACAGGCCAGCGTGACGCTCATCCCCTCCCAGACGCAGTGCGCCCTAAGTGGGATGGAGAAGGCAGGGGCCCGCCGGCCCTGGAGCTCGAGGCACCGCAGGTGGGAGGCGGCCTTCTGCTCTGCCTGGAAGACACAGCACAGCCCTGATACACAGTCCAAGGACAGCCCTGATACACAGCACTGATACACAGTCTGAGAACAGCCCTGATACACAGTCTGAGAACAGCACTGATACACAGCACTGATACACAGTACTAATACACAGTCTGAGAACAGCACTGATACACAGCACTGATACACAGTACTAATACACAGTCTGAGAACAGCACTGATACACAGCACTGATACACAGTACTTATACACATTCTAAGAACAGCACTGATACACAGTCTGAGAACTCAGTCTGAGAACAGCACTGCTACACACCACTGATACACAGTCTGAGAACAGCCCTGATACACAGTCTGAGAACAGCACTGATACACAGCACTGATACACAGTACTAATACACAGTCTGAGAACAGCCCTAATACAGAGCCTGACAACTCAGTCTGAAAACAGCACTGATACACAGTCTGAGAACAGCCCTGATACACAATCTGAGAACTTAGTCTGAGAACAGCACTGATACACAGCACTGATATACAGTCTGAGAACAGCCCTGATACACAGTCTGAGAACAGCCCTGATACACAGTTTGAGAACAGCACTGATACACAATCTGAGAACTCAGTCTGAGAACAGCACTGATACACAGTCTGAGAACAGCACTCATACACAGTCTGAGAACAGCCCTGATACACAGTCTGAGAACTCAGTCTGAGAACAGCTCTAATACACAGCACTGATACACAGTCTGAGAACAGCCCTGATACACAGTCTGAGAACAGTCCTGATACACAGTCTGAGAACAGCACTGATACACAGTCTGAGAACAACACTGATACATAATTCTGTAGGGCCCCTAACTATCTAAAGCGAGGCCCCTACCTGTGTCCTGGGGGCCCCTACCTGTGTCCTTAGGGTCCTCTACCTGTGTCCTGGGGCCCCTGTGTTTAGGGCCCCTACCTGTGTCCTGGGGCCCCTACCTGTGTCCTGAGGGCCCCTGTGTTTAGGGCCCCTACCTGTGTCCTGGGGGCCCTTACCTTTGTTCTGAGGGCCCTGCGGTCGACCCGGCAGCGGAGGGCCCGCTGGTTCCTGAGGACGGCCACCTCCATCTTCTCGGCCTCGTTCCCGAACATGGCCCACTTGTCC
>NC_136934.1:52694746-52696482 GCF_949987615.1 Pollachius pollachius | reverse complement strand
CTCACAGCAAAAAAGACTGCAGTCTGCTGGGCGTCAAAGCTCAGGGGGCGCTGCTCAGGTCCCGTTTTATGGATGCAATGCACATGGACGCCCCATCACATTATTTCTTCAGCCTTGAGCGCCGGAATGGTCAGAGGAAGATCTTCCATTCTTCCGCACTGACACTGGAGCAACTGTGTCTGATCCTGATGGAATATGCAGGTATGCAGCAGGTTTCTATAAGGAGCTGTACAAAATAATGACAGAGATATTTCTGACAGAGACCTGCATTTTCTTGAGGGTCTTCCTCAGGTCCAACCCAACAAAGCCCTTGAGGAAGTCCTAACTGCTGAGGAGCTGCAGGCTGCAGTTTTGGGTTTGAAAAGTGGCAAGGCTCCTGACATTGATGGTCTGACTGCAGATTTCTGGTCTTTCTGGTCGGTCATTGGAGGAGACGTCAGTGATGTCCTCAGAGACAGTCTGGCAGGGTGTTTACCTTTGAGCTGCAGGAGGGCCGTCATCACGCTGCCTCCTAAGAAGGGTGATTTGCAGTAGCTTAAAAACTGGAGGCAAGTCTCTCTGTTGTGCACAGACTATAAGTTGTTGTCCAAGGCATTAGCTACAAGGCTGGAGAAGGTGATGGTGGAGGTGATCCACATTGACCAGTCCTATTGTGTGCCTGGCAGGCTGATCACTGAAAATGTCATGTTAATTCGGGATTTTTTGGAAGTCTCTGGTTCTTTGGGAGTAGACACTGGTCTTATTTCCATAGATCAGGAAAAGGCTTTTGACCGGGTTGAACATCAATACCTGTGGCACACGCTGCAGGTTTTTGGTTTCAGCCCTGGTTTCATAGCCATGATCCAGGTTCTTTACCGTAACATTGGGAGTATGTTGAAGATCAATGGTGGTTTGAGTGGCCCTTTTGAAGTACAGAGAGGTGTGAGGCAGGGATGCAGTCTTTCGGGGATGCTGTACTCCCTGGCCATAGAACCCCTACTCCATAACATAAGAATGAAATAGTCAGGTGTAGTTTTCCCAGGGGGCAATGGTTGTTTTAAGATTTCTGCTTACGCTGATGATGTTGTGGTTTTTATCAAGAGTCAAGGAGATATTATAAACAACTTCTGCGTAGTTTCGTTCGCAAGGGTCAACCGGGCTAAGAGTGAGGCGTTGGCAGTCGGCGAAGGTGTAGCCACAGGTGTAAAGTTGCCAGGTGGGCTAGTGTGGAAAAGGGGTGGGATAAAGTATTTGGGTGTGTTTGTTGGAAGCAAGGACTATATGAAAAGAAATTGGGAAAACACATTGGAAATAGTTGAGGGAAGGGTCAGGAAGTGGAGATGGATCTTTCCTAAGATATCATATAAAGGCCAGGTGCTGGTTTTAAATAATCTGGTATCATCCATGTTGTGGCACCGGCTTACATGTGTCGATCCCCCACCTGATCTACTGCCCAAGGTGCAGGCTATTTTGGTGAATGCGTTTTGGGATAAACTCCATTGGCTACCCCAGAGCCTCCTGTACCTCCAGAAGGAAGAAGGCGGACATGGACTTATGCATCTGGCCAGCAGAAGAGCCACTTTCCGGCTGGAGAAGAATCATCAGAAGATTTCTAACAGGGCCCAAGGACTTGTTGTGGAAACCCCTGGCATGTTCCATTTGAAGACGTTTTGGTGAATAAGGATTGGATACATCACTGTTTTTACTAGATTTGCGCCCTTGTGTTTTTAACAACATTCCTGACTTTTACCGCAGTG
>NC_136934.1:52682246-52689746 GCF_949987615.1 Pollachius pollachius | reverse complement strand
GACACCCCCTGCTGTGAGCAGCCAATCAGCTCGCACCTCAGCCTCGCCTCGCTGCTGTCTAAAGCCTGTCGCGGCGGTAACGACCACTCAGGACCTCGCTGTCTTGGACATATGGAACATATATATATATATATATATATACAGTGGGGCAAAAAAGTATTTAGTCAGCCACCAATTGTGCAAGTTCTCCCACTTAAAAAGATGAGAGAGGCCTGTAATTTTCATCATAGGTATACCTCAGCTATGAGAGACAAAATGAAAAAAAAAAAATCTAGAAAATCACATTGTCTGATTTTTAAAGAATTTATTTGCAAATGATGGTGGAAAATAAGTATTTGGTCAATAACAAAAGGTCATCTCAATACTTTGTTACATGCCCTTTGTTGGCAATGACAGAGGTCAAACGTTTTCTGTAAGTCTTTACAAGGTTTTCACACACTACTGCTGGTATTTTGGCCCATTCCTCCATGCAGATCTCTTCTGGAGCAGTGATGTTTTTGGGCCTTCGCTGGGCAACACGGACTTTCAACTCCCTCCAAAGATTTTCTATGGGGTTGAGATATGGAGACTGGCTAGGCCACTCCAAGACCTTGAAATGCTTCTTACGAAGCCATTCCTTCGTTGCCCGGGCGGTGTGTTTGGGGTCATTGTCATGCTGAAAGACCCAGCCACGTTTCATCTTCAGTGCCCTTGCTGATGGAAGGAGGTTTTCACTCAAAATCTCACGATACATGGCCCCATTCATTCTTTCTGTCACATGGATCAGAAGTCCTGGTCCCTTGGCAGAAAAACAGGCCCAAAGCATGATGTTTCCACCCCCATGCTTCACTGTAGGTATGGTGTTCTTTGGATGCAACTCAGCATTCTTTCTCCTCCAAACACGACGAGTTGAGTTTTTACCAAAAAGTTATATTTTGGTTTCATCTGACCATATGACATTCTCCCAATCCTGTTCTGGATCATCCAAATGCTCTCTAGCAAACTTCAAACGGGCCCGGACATGCACTGGCTTTAGCAGGGGGACACGTCTGGCACTGCAGGATTTGAGTCCCTGGCGGCGTAGTGTGTTAGTGATGGTAGCCTTTGTTACTTTGGTCCCAGCTCTCTGGAGGTCATTCACTAGGCCCCCCGTGTGGTTCTGGGATTTTTGTTCACCGTTCTTGTGATCATTTTGACCCCACAGGGTGAGATCTTGTGTGGAGCCCCAGATCGAGGGAGATTATCAGTGGTCTTGTATGTATTCCATTTCCTAATAATTGCTCCCACAGTTGATTTCTTCACACCAAGCTGCTTACCTATTGCAGATTCAGACTTCCCAGCCTGGTGCAGGTCTACAATTGTGTTTCTGGTGTCCTTTGATAGCTCTTTGGTCTTGGCCATAGTGGAGTTTGGAGTGTGACTGTTTGAGGTTGTGGACAGGTGTCTTTTATACTGATAAGGAGTTCAAACAGGTGCCATTAATACAGGTAAACAGCCTCTTAAAGAAGGAGAAGTTACAGGTCTGTGACAGCCAGAAATCTTGCTGGTTTGTAGGTGACCAAATACTTATTTTCCACCATAATTTGCAAATACATTTTTTAAAAATCAGACAATGTGATTTTCTAGATTTTTTTTTTCATTTTGTCTCTCATAGCTGAGGTATACCTATGATGAATTACAGGCCTCTCTCATCTTTTTAAGTGGGAGAACTTGCACAATTGGTGGCTGACTAAATACTTTTTTGCCCCACTGTATATATATATATATATATATATATATATATACATACATGTATATAGATATGTATATCTCACCAGCTACCACGAAAGACTGAAGACTCACTTGTTTAAAGTTCACCTAGACTCTGCATAGCATCCTCCCTCACCACCCCACACCCCTCTTATGCACTTATTGTATGTTGTACGTCCTGGCACTTAAAGTATGCACTTATTGTATGTTGTACGTCCTGGCACTTAAAGTACGCACTTATTGTATGTTGTACGTCCTGGCACTTAAAGTACACACTTATTGTACGTTGTACGTCCTTGCACTTAATATATGTACTTATTATATGTTGTGCGTCCTAAATAACACTTGTGTAGCATCTTATCCTAGCTATCTCTGTTGCATACGGGGAATGGGTTAACCTAGTGATGGTTAGTGCTTGGCACTTGGTTCTATGAACATCCATACTGTACCGACAGCGAAATATTTTTGCTTCTCTTTCTTTTGACAACGGTACTTATTGTAAATACCTTTGTCAGGATGAAAGTTAATGTAAATGTAAAGCCGCACAATTTGAACTTCTCGCTCCATTTGGGGTGCGGCTAGAATGATTGTTACCTTCTTACCCAAAAGGGCTGAGAAGAGGCAGCTCATGTAATAGCCCATGTTAACCCATAGAGGGCGATTTCAGTCCATCTTAACATCATATCCATGTTTTTTAAAACCAGTATGTAAGTCGACGTTGGACCGGGAAAAACCAATAGCGCTAGGATGTTACTCATTAGATCACTATTCATCTAAAATGAGTTTTTAACGCTTATGGCTTTAGGGTTTCGTTTGCTAGCCGTCCTACAGGGCGTGTCCATCGGCACGACACCTCCAGACGGCCTCCATTTTGGAAGCCGAGGAGTGTTGGAATGTTGGTTATTAAGATGGTCGTCATGGTTTCTAGGTCGTCGTTTTGGAACGAATCGTGAAATGGGAGGAGAGACATTGTTGTGTTTTAAACTCCAAAACGGTTTCTGATCGAAGACACGGCAGCATTTTACTGAACTATAACCCTCTAGTCCTCTTAAAATGGTGTGTGTGTCGCAAACAACATATCCCAAGATGCATCGGGGCGTATTCTGTGGGTAGCAGCTGAACGTCTCCTCCCGCTCGCTGCAGATAGATGAGATGCTAAATGAGTGCGTTGTTCGCGGGCCACTGGGTCACTAATAATACATCAGATGAAGCAGGAGAGACCTGACCCTTCATTAGTCAGCGCGTCGCTCCCACGAGCTAACCGCTAAACTGGGCCGTGCTGAGCGATGCCCCCCCCCCCCGGGCCCGCTGGCTCACACCTGCGCTAGCACCATGTCTCTGCTCCTGGCTCCCGTGCAGGCGGAGGCGAAGGGCTTCCCGGCTGCTACCCAGCCGGTCGGTGGTTAGCTCAGCGTGCGGCGCGGAGCGCTGGTTCAACCGCGACGTCTGCTCTACGAGGAGGTCGACGATAACCCAAAGGTCAGGGGGGGGAGGACCCAAAGGTCAGGGGGGGAGTCTCTCCATCAAACACCCGGAGCAGTTCTCCCTCTGCTGCTCCTCAGAACAAATGAACTCTGAGTCACACGCCCAGAAGGAGGAGAGCAGGAGAAGAGGAGGAAAGGAGAGGAGGGGAGAGGAGAGGAGAGGAGGAGAGGAGAGGAGAGGAGAGGAGGGGAGAAGGTAGAGAGGAGAGGGGGGAGAGGAGGGGGGAGGAGAGGAGAGGAGAGGAGAGGAGAGAAGAGGAGAGGAGAGCAGGAGAAGGAAGGAGAGAAGAGACAGGAGAGGACCTAAGAGGAGATGAAGGAGGGGGGAGACAGAGGAGATGAAACAAAGGAGAGGAGATGAAGGAAGAGCAGAGAGACAGAAGAGAAGAGAGGAGGAGAGGAGAGGAGTGGGGATGGGGGATGGACCAGAGGCTAATTTTTTAACAGGCCACAGTGAGGAGAGAAGGTTTACTGTTCAAACATAGATCCACCATCACCAGCCTGACTGACACACACACGCGCACGCACGCACGCACGCACACACACATACACCTGGGGTGAGGAGAAAGTATCGACTCACCTGTCCTGCAGAGAAGTAATGGCTGTCTAGCGTATTCCCGTTCTCCCTTTCTGTCTGTATGTTTCTCTTTATTTTTTTTCTTTCTCTCCTTTAATCTGTATGTCTCTCTCTCTCTCTGTCTGTCTGTCTCTCTCTCTGTCTATCTCGCTCTCTCCCTCTCTTTCTGTCTGTCTGTCTGTCTGTCTGTCTGTCTGTCTGTTTCTTTGTTTTTTCTGTCCGTCAGTCTGTCTATCCCCTTGTTGGAGTCCCCTCTCTTCAGTACAATAGTTCTTCTCCCTCCCTCCCTCCCCCCCCCCTCTCTCTCTCTCTCTCTCTCTCTCTCTCTCTCTCTCTCTCCCTTCCCCCCTCCTGACCCTGGGGAGAGGGTGACCTTGAGATATACAATGTGTTCTTTCAGTCGCCAGGTGGTAAATTTAGACTGATGACACACAACTGTATGTCCACACAAATACATCCACACATGCATGCTGAAATACACACACACACACACACACACACACACACACACACACGCATACACACACACAAACACACGCATACACACACAGGCACGCTGAAATGCACACATACACACACACACACACACACACAGACACACACGCATACACATGCATACACACAGTGATTGATGCCAGCTTGTCAGATCCAGGGAGAACGTTCCTGGACAATAGAGCGTTCTGGAATAACATCTGGACCAGGATAGACCGCCCCACAGGCTGACTCTTCCATTCGCTGACTGACTGGCGGGCTGGGCGACGGCCTGGCTGATTGTTTACATGATTATCAAGCTGAATGACTGTTAGGCTGACTGACTGTTAAGCAATCATGTGTCCAGGACCGGAGGAGCGGAGGGAACGTCCTGGCGCCGGCAGATGTTCTATCTGTCCGTAGAGTTCAGGCAGCATATAGCAGGCTCCTCAGAGGAGAGAGGGAGCCTTTAAACAGCATCCTGAACCAGAGCACCCTTCTCTCCCCCCGCCCACCCCCTCCTCCTCCTCCTCCTCCTCCCCCCGCGCACCCCCTCCTCCTCCTCTCCAGCTCGTCTCCTTTTAGAGTGATCTTTGATGAGCACTCCTTGGAACTCGTTACACTGCTGCTCAAACACACTTCATTAAGACACCCTGAGTGTGTGTGTGTGTGTGTGTGTGTGTGCGCGTGTGTGTGTGTGTGCCTGCGTGTGTGTGAGAGTGCATGTTCAGGGTGTGCGTGGTACTTGTGTGTACACGTGTGCATTTCCATATACGTCTTTGTGTGCGTTCATGTACGTGTGTGTATGTGTGGTAGGGAAAGTGTGTGTGTGTGTGTGTGTGTGTGTGTGTGTGTGTGTGTGCGCGCGTGTTTGTGTTTACTGGTCACACCTGCCTCTAGAATCCCACCACACAATAGATGCCAGACCTTGAGTTCTGCTGACAGACACACCAGGAATAACTACCATCAATACAGCAATATACAGCAATATACTGGCAATATACCACAACTTTAGTGGTAATATACCACCACTATACTGGCAATATACCACAACTATACTGGCAATATACCACAACTATACTGGTAATATACCACCACTATACTGGCAATATACCACAACTAAACCGGCAATATACCACAACTATACTGGTAATATACCACCACTTTACTGGCAATATACCACAACTAAACCGGCAATATACCACAACTAAACCAGCAATATACCACAACTTTACCGGCAATATACCACAACTATACTGGTAATATACCACCTCTATACTGGCAATATACCACCACTGTACTGGCAATATAACACAACTAAACCGGCAATATACCACAACTGTACCACAAATATACCCCAAATATACTGGCAATATACCACAACTATACTGACAATATACCACAACTCTATCACAAATATACCCCAAATATAGTGGCAATATACCACAATATACTGGTAATATACCACAACTATACTGGTAATATATGTCGCAACTAGAATGGTAATATACCTCAACTATCCTGGCAATAGCTACCAACATGACCAACAATAAGCACCGCTAATCCGCTACCAGCTGACCAGCCCGTCCTCCACCGGGGAGGTTCATAAGGCAGGTGAACTGTGAGCAGGATTATCATGAAGTGCTTCAGTCTGTTGCCAAAAGAGTCCTCACCTGTTAGTGTGATTACAAAGACGGTACTTTAGTTCTTAACATGCTTCCTAAAAGAGTTACTTAGCCGTTTGCATCCTTATGAAAAGCAGTTGATTTGCTGTTCATTCGTTCTATAATTGTTAGCTCTCACCATGTTTCATAAAACAGCAGTTTGGCGGTTATCTTGTGCCAGAGCTGAAACTGCTAGTGTGTTTGTTAAAACAGTGCCAGGGCTGCTAGTTAACAGTAGTTTGTTAGTTTGCTTGAAGAGCAGCAGTTAAGCTGTTAGCGTGCAGTGTTGTTAGCATGGACTGAAGGAGTGTAGACACTGCAGTAGAACTGTCTTTCTCATTAGCATCAAGCTGTCCTTAAAGAGAAAGACAGAGAGAGAAGGACTGACGGATAAAGAGTGACAGTGAGAGACAGATCTATTTATGAAAAGAGAGAGAGAGAGAGAGAGAGAGAGAGAGAGAGAGAGAGAAGGATAGAAAGAGAAAGGCGCAGAGAGAGAAAGAGAGACAGACAGAGAGAGAGAGAGAGAGAGAGAGAGAGAGAGAGAGAGAGAGAGAGAGAGAGAGAGAGAGAGAGAGAGAGAGAGAATCTGTAAATTTTCTGTAGCGGTAGCACCTGCCATCCTGGGAGGTGGATCCGTCCTCAAAGTGACCCCCAACATCCTGCCCCCCCCCAGGCCCCTGCAACCAGATTGATTCGGGTATCAAGCAAACATCATAAAGTTTGTTTCCGTGGCGCCCCCCAGGTGTGAGCGGGCCTGGAATAGACCTGATGGAGACCGGAGTCTCAGAGAACATCCATCACTACCAGGCCGGCCGCACCAGCAGCTGCTCTAGCCAATCAGGGAGCCATTAGGAGCTCATTAGCATGATAGAGGCAAAGGGGGTGGGGCTAGGAGGGCATCCAATTAGAGGGGGACATGAGTCCATTAAGTTGTTGATGGTTGCTGGAGGAGGGGGGGGGCGGGGTCCTTGGAGAGTGATGTATGGCGTTGTGATGCCGTGTTCGTTCCAGGCAGCGAGGACAGCGAGGCAGTACTGCAGACCAGCCCATCATTAAGAAGATGATATTACTGCACTTGTTTTGGTCGTTTATGCAGAGCCCCGTTTAGCAGCCAGCCGCGATGGGGGCCACTTGCTCATCTCGCCTTAAAGGAAGGGTGGCGTGATCTGGGATCGAATCCAGACCCAAAACGTGCCGCCCTCGCCATGACACTATGTCCCTCGATACCAACTCACATGACGTACAACTGTTGTAACTTAACCATCCTGTAGAACAGGCCCATCTATCCTGGGTGAAACCCATCCTTTCGTTTGTCCTGACTGTCAAACATAACACGTCCTGATCGTCTCAGGCCCTCTATCTGCTAACTCTCAGATTATCTCCCGGATCAACAAGCAGCATCGACACACCAGAGAGATTCCTGGTTTAGTCTGCAAGACGGAGCTCAGCAGAACTTCATTAGCGGGGGTTTGTTTCAATCGAACCTCTGGAGGAATCCTGTCCACCTTATCACCGGAGATAACCGGGAAATGCAGACAGAGAGGCGAGATGTTCCGATAGGGAGATGGAGCGA
>NC_136934.1:52584746-52674746 GCF_949987615.1 Pollachius pollachius | reverse complement strand
CCGGGACCAGGACTAGACCCCCGGCCAGGAGGACCCAGGGCACCTCCGCCCATCGGCCTCCTGGGTAGGGGGGAGGGGAGGGGGGAGGGAGGGAAGGGAGGGGGAGAGAGGAGGAGAGGCAGAGGGGGAGAGGAGGGAGGGGAGGGAGAGAGATTTAGCATGGTGAAACACACACGCTTGCCTTTCAGACGCAGGCCTAGAGGGACGTGGCACCTCCGAGAACAGGTCCGGGAGGGGCCCCGGCCGATGGGAGGGGGACTTCCAGTAACCTCGCTGACGGTGCGTATGAGGCCAGGGGGAAACCCAGCAGTTCTAAACAGAACCGTTGGTTCTCCCCCCCAGACTCTTGTGTAGCAGAACCTGTTGGAATTGCACTTATCGTATGTCGTTCGTCCTGGAGCTTAACAATGTAACTTATTAATGTGTTGCGTCTTATCCTAGCTATCTGTGTTGTAAAAGGGGAATGCGTTGACCTCGTCATTGTTGGTTCCGTGAACATCCTTACTGTACCCACAGCGATATATTGTTGTTTCTCTTCTTCTGATTAATGTACTAATTGTAAGTCGCTTTGGATAAAAGCGTCCGCTAAACGCAGAGTCGTAGTTCCTTTGAACATGACGACCGTTGAGAAGAAGACACCACTCCTTCTCTCACTGAACCGCGTTGTCGTGGTTCTGTATTACTGGAGCGCTGGAGACTCCTCGAGTGTGAATAAACCTGTCCTAATGAAACTGCCCTAGCATGAGAGACACTGGGCAAACACAACAATGTCTCCCCATGATGACCAATCATTTCAGGATTAATTACTAAAAAATGACAGAAGTATCATCATGACTACCAACTCAATAGCTAGTGTGCAAAGGCTGCTGTTTCCATCATTATGGCACGCGGCCACGACTGTATTCAGAGGGTGGGGCCGGAAACATTCTTGGCAACTCATTTACAGTCACTCGGCCTTTGACAGTCCATGACACATTCTAGAACCATCCCAGTTATCAGCTGTGACACACGTACGCACGCACGCACGCACGCACGCAGGCACGCACACACACACACACACACACACACAGGCACCGTGATAAGAATGATCTGTTGTCTACAAGGCAACAAAGGTGTTGATTGTCTCAACTATTCGTCTGTCTCTATATGAAATGTTACGAAAGTAAAGTATATAAATGACTCAGTCTTCAGGGATTTCTGAACACCTTCACATAATACTAATGTCTCTACATGATTAATTACACGATGAATGTAATTAATCATGCTTATCTTCTGTCTGTCATTTGAATTTTTGTATTCTTGCAATAAAAAATTCATTTAGTGTTTGGGTGACCATTGAGGAGAACATCGAGAGTCTATCAGGACAGCCGATGTGAGGAAGGTCCCCGTAGTATACTGCATCCATCAGACCCTCACTCCTCAAAGACCCCCCCCCTTTATACCGCATCCATCAGACCCTCACTCCTCAAAGACCCCCCCCCTTTATACCGCATCCATCAGACCCTCACTCCTCAAAGACCCCCCCCCTTTATACTGCATCCATCAGACCCTCACTCCTCAAAGACCCCTCCTTTATACTGCATCCATCAGACCCTCACTCCTCAAAGACCCCCCCCCTTTATACTGCATCCATCAGACCCTCACTCCTCAAAGACCCCCCCCCTTTATACTGCATCCATCAGACCCTCACTCCTCAAAGACCCCCCCCCTTTATACTGCATCCATCAGACCCTCACTCCTCAAAGACCCCCCCCCTTTATACTGCATCCATCAGACCCTCACTCCTCAAAGACCCCCCCCCTTTATACTACATCCATCAGACCCTCACTCCTCAAAGACCCCCCCCCTTTATACTGCATCCATCAGACCCTCACTCCTCAAAGACCCCCCCCCTTTATACTGCATCCATCAGACCCTCACTCCTCAAAGACCCCCCCCCTTTATACTGCATCCATCAGACCCTCACTCCTCAAAGACCCCCCCCCTTTATACTGCATCCATCAGACCCTCACTCCTCAAAGACCCCCCCCCTTTATACTGCATCCATCAGACCCTCACTCCTGACAATCAACATTCACCTCTGCCTCTTTCCTCGGCTTCCTTATGCACTTTTATTCTCTTGACCTCCATCGCTTAATTTATATATATATATATATATATATATATATATATATATATATATATATATATATAAATATCTGTTTGGTGTCTGGTGTGGTATATTTGTTTACAAAAAGACACCCTTGGAAAGTATTATTATCAAAGCGTTGTTTGTGTTTAGTTGAAGATTGTTATTATTAAAGTGTTTGTGTTGTTGTGTTTACTTGAACATTGTTATTATTAAAGAGTTATTTGTGTTGTTTGTGTTAACTTGAACAGTGTTATTATTAAAGAGTTGTTTGTGTTGTTTGTGTTGTTTTTGTTGTGTGTGTTGTTGGAGTTGTTGTGCTGATTGTGTTGTTGTCGTTGTTTGTGTTTACTTGGCATGAGGATGCAGAAGGTCTCGGGGTCGCTGGGCGGGCGTCCGACCGGGAAGCTGGGTCTGTAGACCACGCGGCCGCAGTACCGAGTGCCGTTGTTCTTCAGCTGCACCACGTAGTGCCCCGTGAGGCTGTCGTTGACCTGGGGACGAGACGGGTGGGTCAGGGTCAGGGGTCAGGGGTCAGGGGGTCGGACTCTGGAGCTGGCCTCGTATTGCCTCGCTATCTTGGGGACGACTGCTGATGGTCTGACCAATCAGAGCCTCGGAACCAGCCAATCACAGGTGTTGGGGCGGGAATGTGTCTCAGGAGGCAGAGCGGGTCGGCTGGTCACCAGGAGGTCGCTGGTTCGATCCCCGGCTCCTCCTAGCGGAGTGCGGAGGTGTCCCTGAGCGAGACGCCCCCCCCTGACTGCTCCTGACCAGCTGGCTGTCGCCTTGCGGGGTTCATTCTGCCTTCTGGGTTTGACTGTGTGCATGAATGGGTGAGTATGTGTACGAATGGGTGAGTGTGTGTATGAATGGGTGAATGTGTGTACGAATGGGTGAGTGTGTGTATGAATGGGTGAGTGTGTGTATGAATGGGTGAGTGTGTGTATGAATGGGTGAGTATGTGTATGAATGGGTGAGTGTGTTTATGAATGGGTGAGTATGTGTATGAATGGGTGAGTGTGTGTATGAATGGGTGAGTGTGTGTATGAATGGGTGAGTGTGTGCATGAATGGGTGAGTGTGTGTATGAATGGGTGAGTGTATGTATGAATGGATGAGTGTGTGTATGAATGGGTGAGTGTGTGTATGAATGGGTGAATGTGTGCATGAATGGGTGAGTGTGTGTATGAATGGGTGAATGTGTGTATGAATGGGTGAGTGTGTTTATGAATGGGTGAGCATGTGTACGAATGGGTGAGTGTGTGTATGAATGGGTGAGTGTGTGTATGAATGGGTGAATGTGTGTATGAATGGGTGAGTGTGTTTATGAATGGGTGAGTATGTGTACGAATGGGTGAGTGTGTGTATGAATGGGTGAATGTGTGTACGAATGGGTGAGTGTGTGTATGAATGGGTGAATGTGTGTATGAATGGGGGACTGTGTGTATGAATGGGTGAGTGTGTGTATGAATGGGTGAGTGTGAGGCAGTGTTGTAAGGCGCTTGGGGGGCCCCTGGGTAGGGTAGTGCCGTATGAATGCAGTCTGTTTGAAGTGGTTCAGGAGACTTCCTGCCCTGACGTGTTGAGGGGGAGACCCACCTGCGCAGCCCAGCCGGGGTGGGTGACCGTCAGGGTGTACCCCACCACGGGGTCCGCCGTGCTGCGGGTCCGACTGCGCTTCAGCAGGTCCTGGAGGGCCTCGCCCCCGGGCCCCAGGGGCAGGGTCACGTCCAGGTGGAGGGAGGAGCCAGAGACCCTCAGGGACAGCAGGGGGGGCCCCAGAGCCGCTGGGGGGGAGGGACAGAGAGAGAGAGAGAGAGAGAGAGAGAGAGAGAGAGAGAGAGAGAGAGAGAGAGAGAGAGAGAGAGAGAGAGAGAGAGAGAGAGAGGAGAGTGAGGGTGGGGGGGAGGAGAAGGGAGAGAGAGAATGAGAGAGGTATAATAGAGAGCAAAAAATAATGTTTGGGTGACATAGGAAGAGAGGGGGACAACCTGTTATTTCACAATTTTATTTTTTTCTTCCAAACGTCATATGATAGACACGTTTACGTTTTTGTCTATGAAAGCACAACAGATGAGTGCAACCAGCGCGCGTTAGCGGTGAGCACTCTTGTGCTCGCTGCTGACGCGTGCTTGTTGCGCACTTGCGCAGAATCAGAACCTATTGAAATTCACATAGGCCAACAAAAAAGTCCACGACAATAAATTCCACAAAATGACACAAGAGGTGCTGAGGTTCTGTAGGACAGGTAGCATATGACATTCAGATGAACACGAGTTTTATGTAAAAATTTGTGTTGACACAAATGCAACGCCGAAGCCAACCAACGCCTTATCGCGCAGACGTGACCGAGCGCGACCCGAACCCGAGCAACAATTCTAAATATTTGTCCGAGCCCGAGCCAGCCCGTCAGGTACCGTCGGATCCCATCAGGCTCGGGTCGGGTTTCCATGCTCTAGTCTGTGGGGGCGTGTCTGTGGGGGCTGTTTGGGGGCGTGTCTCTGGGGGGGTGTCTGTGGGGGCGTGTCTGTGGGGGTGTGTCTTACTGTCGGCGACGGGGTTGAAGCGGACGCTCTTCTCCAAGAAGTGCCCGTTGGCGAACAGCAGGGCGTGGTACTCCACACCAGGCAGCGGCGGCGTCTCTGCCGTCAGGTTACATGACCGGGCGCTGATGTTCTGACAGCCGCTCTTGGGGATCAGGGGCGCTCCATCCACGGTGCTGCAACACAGACTGACCAATCAGCCGCTGTTTGGCGCGGACGCCGTTTGAGTGTCGAACATGTTTGCAGTTCACTTCTGCTTCCCAACACGACGTCAAACCCTGTCTGTCTCCCAGTAGACGTATGAACCAGCGGGGGTTATCAGTGGATCCCTCCCTCCGACTATCAATCAACAGGAGTAGAGACAAACCTTAAGGTCATCACCGTTCTGTTTTATCTCGTACGTTTAAACGTAGAGCTTTTCAGTATATTAGCGTCGCCTGAATGTCAAAATGTAAACCCCTCACGATCCAATATGCATATCAGGCGACCCAGAGTAGGATCCTGACCCCCAGGCAGGAAGACCCTGTTCTAGTGTTCAAACCCAGAGCCCAAAGGCTCTGAGTCTGGTATGGGTCTGGTATATCAGTCCTCAATGTCTCTGAACTCAACGTCAGTGGCTCTGAATACGAGTGTCCTTAGGTGTCCTTAGAAACGCCGTCTCCATCCTCCCTTGTGCTCCTTAGGAACACAAGGGAGGATGGAGACGGCGTTTCTCGCCGTGTAGCTTCATGCTTTGTGGGGAGAGGCTGTTTGTAGCTTCACTCCCGTCCTGGTTGGCGGGATGACCAACACTACAAGGTTCAGACCTTGGACTCAAAGTTCACACCTCATACATCATGAATCAACTGTAATAAATACACTTGAGACAGTAATTTAAATATTATCTAATTTCCCAAGAAGCTGATTAATAATTATTACTGTAAGCATCATGGCTTTATCCCAAACTATTTGCTTGTCTTTTCTCCATTGAGTAACTCTGAATTCAAGTATATAGTCACAGTGCACACATTCTCAGCATGTGGAAATCCAGTGGAATTAGGAGGCAGTATTGTCATTTGAAGTTCACTAACAGTGCATAAATAATTTAAAATCTATTCATGTCAAATGCATAATAACCTAATAATGAATGCCTAACACATGGTTTGGTTTTTAGTGAGCAGCACCAGACAGGATGCTGAGGTGGTGACTTTAACTAGAAGGTTTAGAGGTCTGACATTCAGACGTCTTCATCCCCCAAACAGACGGTCTGTGTTACAGATTTACGGACACTGTGGTATTCTGGGCCCCCCTTACTAAAGCAGGACAGCCCTTACTAAAGACACCCCTTACTAAAGCAGGACAGCCCTTACTAAAGACACCCCTTACTAAAGCAGGACAGCCTTTACTAAAGCAGGACAGCCCTTACTAAAGCAGGACAGCCCTTACTAAAGACACACCTTACTAAAGACAGCCCTTACTAAAGACACCCCTTACTAAAGCAGGACAGCCCTTACTAAAGACACCCCTTACTAAAGCAGGACAGCCCTTACTAAAGACAGCCCTTACTAAAGACACCCCTTACTAAACCAGTACAGCCCTTACTAAAGACACCCCTTACTAAAGACACCCCTTACTAAAGACACCCCTAACTAAAGACACCCCTTACTAAAGACACCCCTTACTAAAGCAGGACAGCCTTTACTAAAGCAGGACAGCCCTTACTAAAGCAGGACAGCCCTTACTAAAGACACACCTTACTAAAGACAGCCCTCACTAAAGACACCCCTTACTAAAGCAGGACAGCCCTTACTAAAGACACCCCTTACTAAAGCAGGACAGCCCTTACTAAAGACAGCCCTTACTAAAGACACCCCTTACTAAACCAGTACAGCCCTTACTAAAGACACCCCTTACTAAAGACACCCCTTACTAAAGACACCCCTAACTAAAGACACCCCTTACTAAAGACACCCCTTACTAAAGACAGCCCTTACTAAAGACACCCCTTACTAAAGACAGCCCTAACTAAAGACAACTCTTACTAAAGACACCCCTTACTAAAGACAGCCCTTACTAAAGACACCCCTTACTAAAGACACCCCTTACTAAAGAAGGACAACCCTTACTAAAGACACCCCTTACTAAAGACACCCCTTACTAAAGACAGCCCTTACTAAAGACACCCCTTACTAAAGCAGGACAGCCTTTACTAAAGCAGGACAGCCCTTACTAAAGCAGGACAGCCCTTACTAAAGACACACCTTACTAAAGACAGCCCTTACTAAAGACACCCCTTACTAAAGCAGGACAGCCCTTACTAAAGACACCCCTTACTAAAGCAGGACAGCCCTTACTAAAGACAGCCCTTACTAAAGACACCCCTTACTAAACCAGTACAGCCCTTACTAAAGACACCCCTTACTAAAGACACCCCTTACTAAAGACACCCCTAACTAAAGACACCCCTTACTAAAGACACCCCTTACTAAAGCAGGACAGCCTTTACTAAAGCAGGACAGCCCTTACTAAAGCAGGACAGCCCTTACTAAAGACACACCTTACTAAAGACAGCCCTCACTAAAGACACCCCTTACTAAAGCAGGACAGCCCTTACTAAAGACACCCCTTACTAAAGCAGGACAGCCCTTACTAAAGACAGCCCTTACTAAAGACACCCCTTACTAAACCAGTACAGCCCTTACTAAAGACACCCCTTACTAAAGACAGCCCTAACTAAAGACAACTCTTACTAAAGACACCCCTTACTAAAGACAGCCCTTACTAAAGACAGCCCTTACTAAAGACAGCCCTTACTAAAGACACCCCTTACTAAAGACACCCCTTACTAAAGAAGGACAACCCTTACTAAAGACACCCCTTACTAAAGACAGCCCTTACTAAAGACAGCCCTTACTAAAGACACCCCTTACTAAAGCAGGACAACCCTTACTAAAGACACCCCTTACTAAAGACAGCCCTTACTAAAGACAGCCCTTACTAAAGACACCCCTTACTAAAGACAGCCCTTACTAAAGACACCCCTTACTAAAGACACCCCTTACTAAAGACACCCCTTACTAAAGACAGCCCTTACTAAAGACACCCCTAACTAAAGACAGCCCTTACTAAAGACAGCCCTTACTAAAGACACCCCTAACTAAAGACAGCCCTTACTAAAGACAGCCCTTACTAAAGACACCCCTTACTAAAGACACCCCTAACTAAAGACAGCCCTTACTAAAGACAGCCCTTACTAAAGACACCCCTTACTAAAGACAGCCCTTACTAAAGACAGCCCTTACTAAAGACAGCCCTTACTAAAGACAGCCCTTACTAAAGACAGCCCTTACTAAAGACACCCCTTACTAAAGACACCCCTTACTAAAGACAGCCCTTACTAAAGACACCCCTTACTAAAGACACCCCTTACTAAAGACAGCCCTTACTAAAGACAGCCCTTACTAAAGACACCCCTTACTAAAGACAGCCCTTACTAAAGACAGCCCTTACTAAAGACAGCCCTTACTAAAGACAGCCCTTACTAAAGACAGCCCTTACTAAAGACACCCCTTACTAAAGACAGCCCTTACTAAAGACAGCCCTTACTAAAGACACCCCTTACTAAAGACACCCCTAACTAAAGACACCCCTTACTAAAGACAGCCCTTACTAAAGACACCCCTTACTAAAGACAGCCCTTACTAAAGACACCCCTTACTAAAGACACCCCTTACTAAAGACACCCCTTACTAAAGACAGCCCTTACTAAAGACACCCCTTACTAAAGACACCCCTTACTAAAGACAGCCCTTACTAAAGACACCCCTTACTAAAGACAGCCCTTACTAAAGACAGCCCTTACTAAAGACACCCCTTACTAAAGACAGCCCTTACTAAAGACACCCCTTACTAAAGACAGCCCTTACTAAAGACAGCCCTTACTAAAGACACCCCTTACTAAAGACACCCCTTACTAAAGACAGCCCTTACTAAAGACAGCCCTTACTAAAGACACCCCTTACTAAAGACAGCCCTTACTAAAGACACCCCTTACTAAAGACACCCCTTACTAAAGACACCCCTTACTAAAGACAGCCCTTACTAAAGACACCCCTAACTAAAGACAGCCCTTACTAAAGACAGCCCTTACTAAAGACACCCCTAACTAAAGACAGCCCTTACTAAAGACACCCCTTACTAAAGACACCCCTTACTAAAGACAGCCCTTACTAAAGACAGCCCTTACTAAAGACAGCCCTTACTAAAGACAGCCCTTACTAAAGACACCCCTTACTAAAGACAGCCCTTACTAAAGACACCCCTTACTAAAGACACCCCTAACTAAAGACAGCCCTTACTAAAGACACCCCTTACTAAAGACAGCCCTTACTAAAGACAGCCCTTACTAAAGACACCCCTTACTAAAGACAGCCCTTACTAAAGACAGCCCTTACTAAAGACAGCCCTTACTAAAGACAGCCCTTACTAAAGACACCCCTTACTAAAGACACCCCTTACTAAAGACACCCCTTACTAAAGACACCCCTTACTAAAGACACCCCTTACTAAAGACACCCCTTACTAAAGACAGCCCTTACTAAAGACAGCCCTTACTAAAGACAGCCCTTACTAAAGACAGCCCTTACTAAAGACAGCCCTTACTAAAGACACCCCTTACTAAAGACAGCCCTTACTAAAGACACCCCTTACTAAAGACAGCCCTTACTAAAGACAGCCCTTACTAAAGACACCCCTTACTAAAGACAGCCCTTACTAAAGACACCCCTTACTAAAGACAGCCCTTACTAAAGACAGCCCTTACTAAAGACAGCCCTAACTAAAGACACCCCTTACTAAAGACAGCCCTTACTAAAGACAGCCCTTACTAAAGACACCCCTTACTAAAGACAGCCCTTACTAAAGACAGCCCTTACTAAAGACAGCCCTTACTAAAGACAGCCCTTACTAAAGACAGCCCTTACTAAAGACAGCCCTTACTAAAGACAGCCCTTACTAAAGACACCCCTTACTAAAGACAGCCCTTACTAAAGACAGCCCTTACTAAAGACAGCCCTTACTAAAGACAGCCCTTACTAAAGACAGCCCTTACTAAAGACACCCCTTACTAAAGACACCCCTTACTAAAGACACCCCTTACTAAAGACACCCCTTACTAAAGACACCCCTTACTAAAGACACCCCTTACTAAAGACAGCCCTTACTAAAGACAGCCCTTACTAAAGACAGCCCTTACTAAAGACAGCCCTTACTAAAGACAGCCCTTACTAAAGACACCCCTTACTAAAGACAGCCCTTACTAAAGACACCCCTTACTAAAGACAGCCCTTACTAAAGACAGCCCTTACTAAAGACACCCCTTACTAAAGACAGCCCTTACTAAAGACACCCCTTACTAAAGACAGCCCTTACTAAAGACAGCCCTTACTAAAGACAGCCCTAACTAAAGACACCCCTTACTAAAGACAGCCCTTACTAAAGACAGCCCTTACTAAAGACACCCCTTACTAAAGACAGCCCTTACTAAAGACAGCCCTTACTAAAGACAGCCCTTACTAAAGACAGCCCTTACTAAAGACAGCCCTTACTAAAGACAGCCCTTACTAAAGACACCCCTTACTAAAGACAGCCCTTACTAAAGACAGCCCTTACTAAAGACAGCCCTTACTAAAGACAGCCCTTACTAAAGACAGCCCTTACTAAAGACAGCCCTTACTAAAGACACCCCTTACTAAAGACACCCCTTACTAAAGACAGCCCTTACTAAAGACAGCCCTTACTAAAGACAGCCCTTACTAAAGACAGCCCTTACTAAAGACAGCCCTTACTAAAGACACCCCTTACTAAAGACAGCCCTTACTAAAGACACCCCTTACTAAAGACAGCCCTTACTAAAGACAGCCCTTACTAAAGACAGCCCTTACTAAAGACACCCCTTACTAAAGACAGCCCTTACTAAAGCCAGCCCTTACTAAAGACAGCCCTTACTAAAGCCAGCCCTTACTAAAGACAGCCCTTACTAAAGACAGCCCTTACTAAAGACACCCCTTACTAAAGACAGCCCTTACTAAAGACACCCCTTACTAAAGACAGCCCTTACTAAAGACAGCCCTTACTAAAGACAGCCCTTACTAAAGACACCCCTTACTAAAGACAGCCCTTACTAAAGCCAGCCCTTACTAAAGACAGCCCTTACTAAAGCCAGCCCTTACTAAAGACAGCCCTTACTAAAGACAGCCCTTACTAAAGACAGCCCTTACTAAAGACACCCCTTACTAAAGACAGCCCTTACTAAAGACACCCCTTACTAAAGACAGCCCTTACTAAAGACAGCCCTTACTAAAGACACCCCTTACTAAAGACAGCCCTTACTAAAGACAGCCCTTACTAAAGACAGCCCTTACTAAAGACAGCCCTTACTAAAGACACCCCTTACTAAAGACAGCCCTTACTAAAGACACCCCTTACTAAAGACAGCCCTTACTAAAGACAGCCCTTACTAAAGACAGCCCTTACTAAAGACAGCCCTTACTAAAGACAGCCCTTACTAAAGACAGCCCTTACTAAAGACACCCCTTACTAAAGACAGCCCTTACTAAAGACAGCCCTTACTAAAGACACCCCTTACTAAAGACAGCCCTTACTAAAGACAGCCCTTACTAAAGACAGCCCTTACTAAAGACAGCCCTTACTAAAGACACCCCTTACTAAAGACACCCCTTACTAAAGACACCCCTTACTAAAGACACCCCTTACTAAAGACACCCCTTACTAAAGACACCCCTTACTAAAGACAGCCCTTACTAAAGACAGCCCTTACTAAAGACAGCCCTTACTAAAGACAGCCCTTACTAAAGACAGCCCTTACTAAAGACACCCCTTACTAAAGACAGCCCTTACTAAAGACACCCCTTACTAAAGACAGCCCTTACTAAAGACAGCCCTTACTAAAGACACCCCTTACTAAAGACAGCCCTTACTAAAGACACCCCTTACTAAAGACAGCCCTTACTAAAGACAGCCCTTACTAAAGACAGCCCTAACTAAAGACACCCCTTACTAAAGACAGCCCTTACTAAAGACAGCCCTTACTAAAGACACCCCTTACTAAAGACAGCCCTTACTAAAGACAGCCCTTACTAAAGACAGCCCTTACTAAAGACAGCCCTTACTAAAGACAGCCCTTACTAAAGACAGCCCTTACTAAAGACAGCCCTTACTAAAGACACCCCTTACTAAAGACAGCCCTTACTAAAGACAGCCCTTACTAAAGACAGCCCTTACTAAAGACAGCCCTTACTAAAGACAGCCCTTACTAAAGACACCCCTTACTAAAGACACCCCTTACTAAAGACACCCCTTACTAAAGACACCCCTTACTAAAGACACCCCTTACTAAAGACACCCCTTACTAAAGACAGCCCTTACTAAAGACAGCCCTTACTAAAGACAGCCCTTACTAAAGACAGCCCTTACTAAAGACAGCCCTTACTAAAGACACCCCTTACTAAAGACAGCCCTTACTAAAGACACCCCTTACTAAAGACAGCCCTTACTAAAGACAGCCCTTACTAAAGACACCCCTTACTAAAGACAGCCCTTACTAAAGACACCCCTTACTAAAGACAGCCCTTACTAAAGACAGCCCTTACTAAAGACAGCCCTAACTAAAGACACCCCTTACTAAAGACAGCCCTTACTAAAGACAGCCCTTACTAAAGACACCCCTTACTAAAGACAGCCCTTACTAAAGACAGCCCTTACTAAAGACAGCCCTTACTAAAGACAGCCCTTACTAAAGACAGCCCTTACTAAAGACAGCCCTTACTAAAGACAGCCCTTACTAAAGACACCCCTTACTAAAGACAGCCCTTACTAAAGACAGCCCTTACTAAAGACAGCCCTTACTAAAGACAGCCCTTACTAAAGACAGCCCTTACTAAAGACAGCCCTTACTAAAGACACCCCTTACTAAAGACACCCCTTACTAAAGACAGCCCTTACTAAAGACAGCCCTTACTAAAGACAGCCCTTACTAAAGACAGCCCTTACTAAAGACAGCCCTTACTAAAGACACCCCTTACTAAAGACAGCCCTTACTAAAGACACCCCTTACTAAAGACAGCCCTTACTAAAGACAGCCCTTACTAAAGACAGCCCTTACTAAAGACACCCCTTACTAAAGACAGCCCTTACTAAAGCCAGCCCTTACTAAAGACAGCCCTTACTAAAGCCAGCCCTTACTAAAGACAGCCCTTACTAAAGACAGCCCTTACTAAAGACACCCCTTACTAAAGACAGCCCTTACTAAAGACACCCCTTACTAAAGACAGCCCTTACTAAAGACAGCCCTTACTAAAGACAGCCCTTACTAAAGACACCCCTTACTAAAGACAGCCCTTACTAAAGCCAGCCCTTACTAAAGACAGCCCTTACTAAAGCCAGCCCTTACTAAAGACAGCCCTTACTAAAGACAGCCCTTACTAAAGACAGCCCTTACTAAAGACACCCCTTACTAAAGACAGCCCTTACTAAAGACACCCCTTACTAAAGACAGCCCTTACTAAAGACAGCCCTTACTAAAGACACCCCTTACTAAAGACAGCCCTTACTAAAGACAGCCCTTACTAAAGACAGCCCTTACTAAAGACACCCCTTACTAAAGACAGCCCTTACTAAAGACAGCCCTTACTAAAGACACCCCTTACTAAAGACACCCCTTACTAAAGACAGCCCTTACTAAAGACAGCCCTTACTAAAGACACCCCTTACTAAAGCCCTGATGATTCAGAATTAGAAATGAAGGAATAGTTGAAAGCCCTCAGTCTGCTCTCTCACTAGACTACCTCACTATACTACCTCACTATACTACCTCACTATACTACCTCACTATACTACCTCAGTCTGATACCTCAGTCTGATACCTCGCTAGCTCGCTTTTTAGAACACGGATGTGGAGGACTGAAACACAGCGCGGAGCACGCCGGGAGAAGTCAAAAGCACAGTTTGCAGGCACTTGACATTTGTCTGGGAGAGACGCTGGGGATAATTACAGCAGCTGGCATTTCCACTCGCTCCCGTCGTCTGAGGAAAGAACGCTCCCTGGATCCTGAAGACAGACCCAAAAGTTCTCCTGTTCCATCACCATCACCACGGGAACGATGCTCAACCTTTAGAACCGGCTGCCACGGGCCAATCACAACACAGGATGCTGGCCAAACAGAACTCGGTATGCTACCCTAATACATAACTGTGTGAACCTCAAAGGGTGATGGGAGGTGTTTGATTGAAGTCACAATAACCAATATGGCTTGAAATGTCTGAGGAAGTGTCTGAGAACGGAACAAGAAAGACTCAGTCTTGTGGGAGATCCCGGTGTAGTGGAGTGACGTGATTGGCCGAGGTACAGGTCGGGTGGAGATAGGGTGACGGGGTTACCTCCGGGTCATGACGGAGTAAAGCACCCCTTCTTCCTCCTCCGTCTGGTTCCAGTGCAGCACGTTGTAGAAGTTTCTAGAGACAAAGTAGGGCATCTTGTCACCGACGGAGGGGCTGCCATCACTGCGGGAACCTGCAGGATGAAGAGTTACCAGTCATCAGCATTCAGAGCGTACGGCGTCTGTCTGAATCTATACGCTCCTATGCAAACATGGTATGGAATATTTATACTCTGCCTACGGCCTCGGCATAGGGAAGCAGCGTCACTTCTCTTCCCTTCACCACAGATCTAACTTCCTCTACAGTGTGCTCTTTAGCTCTTTAACAACAAAACAACAGACTATTGTGTTATTGTTTGTCCTCTCTGGCTACGTGGTTTGTGTTCGGGTGAACCTTAACCTTAACCCCCCCCCATTTGCCATTTCTCTTCATCATTATTTCATCGTATTCTTTTGAACCAGTGCAGCACAGCCAAGATGTTCAGAATGGGTTCAGAACGGTTCCATTGCTAGGCCTCCTGGGCTTTCACCTGGACCCCCTTTCCCCTCAACCCTGGACCCCCTTTTCCCCAGGACCTTCCCGGTGCAGGCTCCGTCCCCCTTATCTCTGGCCCAATAGTTCAGGTAGTCTTTGTGAGATAACTAATGTTCTTTAAGAGAGAGTAGAAGCATTACGCTGCCTGGTCCACTTACTGCTCTGTCCATATATATACAATTTATATATATATATATATATATATATATATATATATATATATTTACCATGTATAAATAATGTATATACCATGTATATATTTAACAATTGCTCCCCGAGAGCGAAGTGAATAGTTCGGTCTCGGGGGCTATTCCCCACTATTCAAGGAGCCTGAGGTGAATAATTGTTTAAGTATATACAACAAGTGAACACTATAACGAGTTTGAGATCTCAATCTCACGATATTGCCCAATATCCCGAGATAGCGAACCAAACAAATCGTGGCATCTTAGGACGTTCACGTGTAGCATATATACGTGTAGCACATATATATATACATATATATACATATATATGTGCTACACGTCGACATTATTTATACATGGTGTATAAATATAAATATATATATATATATATATATATATATATGTGGGGGGACGTGCGACGTCTGGCCTGCAGGGGGAGTATGGACAGGTTGGGAGCGCACGGGATTGGCCGGGGGGGGGGGGATTGAACCTGGTGGTGAGCAGGTGTCTGCACTCAGGTCAATCAGGGAGGGTGTACTTATGTGCCTGCTTTCTGTTATAGTGAAGAGAGACCAAACCCAGGAGCGAACGGACCACGGAGGTCCGGAGCGAGTGACACTTACCCAGAACCACCGCGAGACGGCTCTGAATGGACCCTTTTTGTTGCATTTTGAATATTTCTGTTCCGTTTTGAAGCAAATAAACCGATCTCCGGCGGAGAGAACGACAACCCCGCCTGCTCTCATTGCTCGAACCTGCTACAATATACCATGTATAAATAATGTATATAGCATGTTTATATATATATATATATATATATATATATATATATATATATGTATATCTCCGACCTCCTGCCGTGTCCTTAAAGAAGAATGAAGCCGTCTCACCATAGCACCACAGCACACAGAGAAGGCTCCTCAGAAACCACATCCTATCAGTGCTGGTCCCGGTCTCTGGGTCTCTGTGCTTCAGGAGGGGGAGGTAGTCCACATTAAATCCTCATGGGTCTGCTGTTGGCTCTGCACAGATCCTCAGGGCGACAAACAGGTGTTCCATGGAGACGATCCAACAGCCGAGTGAGACGTACCCCGGGAACAGCTCACTCACTCCTCCCCCCCACCCCGCCCTCACCCACACCTCGCCTCAGGTGTGCTGGCTCGGGGCGGGACCAGGTGAACTTTGTAACGTTTACCTGCTTGTTCCTGTTTCCCCTCTTTGGATCTCTCTCTCTCTCTCTCTCTCTCTCTCTCTCTCTCTCTCTCTCTCGCTCTCTCTCTCTCGCCCGCTTTCTTACCTCTCTCTTTCTCCCTTTGTTTGTTTACCTTTACCTCACTCGCTCTAACTCTGGCTTCCCCTCTCTCAATCACGTTCTCAATCACGTTCTCTCTTTTTTTTTTCACTGTGTGTGTGTGCGTGCGCCTCTCTCTCTCTTCCTCTTTCTGTGTGTCTCTGTCTCACCTAGAGTGTCTCTCTCCTCTGGGGTGTGTGTTTCTCTCTCACCTGGAGTGTTTCTCTCTCTCACCTGGAGTGTGTGTCTCTGCGACGCCCACAACCTGTATGTCTGGTTTGGGCTGATGGTGGGAAACAATTGCCTGAAAGAACGGCCAAAACATAGAAACCCAAAGAACGCAGGGTGCGTGTTATACACACACACATTTCAATGTCTTTATTTGTGTCCGCATTTATAAAAGACATTGCAGGGGCACAAATATTTTCAGCTGCTTTTGATACCCTACATCCTCGAAACAACATGTTGTAATGCTTGAGTCAAACATGCACAGAGTAGACAATACGTACACATGAGCTTATTCAATCAACGTTGGTTGCACACAGTCTGTTAACATACAGAGAAAATCTATGGGTACAGAAAACACCTCCTCCTCCAAATAGCTCGGCTGCCTATAATGGAGGAGATTGAGCAATATGTTGCAAGCTGCTTTGCTTTACATTTGGACAACCTCATAATTCTCAAGCCTCTGACCACCAGCCTGTGGACATGACCTAGGCTGCCGAAAATAAAAACGATGAGCTGGCATTTATAGCCTCTAAACTTGAGTCACACACACACACACACACACACACACACACACACACACACACACACACACACACACAGTATCACAATAGCTTGAAAATAGGGCAACTTTTGGTTGGGCACTGCTGGCCATCTGTACTACAATACTCAACCAGTTACTACACATTCCACTAGAGTGGAAAGTGGGTGTCTGTGTGCGATGGCGTGGTTAGTATAATAACCTCCTCCTGGTTCTCCTCCTCCTCCAGCAGGACGTCCAGACCTCAGTGACCTCCTTCACATCTGGAGGCTCCTGTTGTCCACGGTGCACCTCCTCTACTCCTCGTCTTTAAACCACCTCCTCTATAGGCGGTGGTGGTGAGGAAGGCGCCGTTCTGCGGTATGTTGGAGCGTTTCTGGTGCTCAGTGAGTTTAGTAAAGCGGTGACTGGACCCTGACTAGGGTTATCTGGAGGAAGAGACAATTCACAATTCAAATCAATAAATCCAACACTACTGGCCAGTTCACAGGATATTCATTTCAAATGAGTGAGGTGAGGTGTGAGGGTGGGGTGAGGTGTGAGGGTGGGGGTGACGGTGTTGTGAGAGAGCGCTGGCAGCAGTACAGGACACGATGGAGTCGATCCCGGGAGCTGAAGGGAGGGACCGGTCTGCCGGTCTCCTAGAGACTAATCTCGTTGTGGGGGGACGTGCGACGTCTGGCCTGCAGGGGCAGTACGGACAGGTTGGGAGCGCACGGGATTGGCCGGGGGGATTGGACCTGGTGGTGAGCAGGTGTCTGCACTCAGGTAAATCAGGGAGGGTGTACTTATGTGCCTGCTTTCTGTTATAGTAGGACCAGACCCAGGAGCGAACGGACCACGGAGGTCCGGAGCGAGCGAGTGACACTGATCGAGATCCACCACGAGACGGCTCTAAATGGACCCTTTTTGTTACATTTTAGATATTTCTGTTCCGTTTGAAAGCAAATAAACCGATCTCCTGCGGAGAGAACGACAACCCCGCCTGCTCTCATTGCTCGATCCTGCTACACTCGTATTTCAATAACCTTGCATTCTCAGGGACTATTAACACAATAAATTTGTCAATATCGTGCGACATTTATGATGTGTGTATTGAACCGAGCCCTGTTTCCTCACCGCTGATAAGCTCAGAGCTGGTGTTTAAGGTCAGCTAGTTGATAAGCGGCAGCAACCGGACTATCAGGCAAGGTTAATTAGCAATAGCGACCGGGCTAGCAGGCTAGGCTAACTAGCAGACACGGTGGCAGCCTCCTGGGTGTAGCCTATTAGCATCGAGATGTCAGCGAGGGGGAGATCCGGTAGAATTGATGGGAGACCACAATCAGAACTCTTTACCGTCCAATTGGAAACGAATTAGGCGATCTGGGAGTGATGAAGGGGAACGCCCATGAATATTATAAACCCATTTAGCCGTCGCACTTTGAACCAGACGTGCGTCGTCAGGCGATGCTGCGTGACCGCGCTGTGTTTAAATAAACAGGACGCCATCTATGATCATCAACTAAACAAACCGCCGCCGTTACCCTGGGAACCGCCCCCCCATCTCATTATGGGTTGGATCCTCATCTGCATGGTGAGGAACATAACGGGTCCTCTGAATTACTGTTGCCGTGCCAACGGGCCATCAGCGGGAGGAGGATAAATCAGGGGGCGGAGTGTCGTCAATCTGCGGTCGCCGCGTCCCGTGACGGACCGGGGCTGGCGGTGCTTAGCGGCGGGCATCGAACCGACGACCCCGCTGGGACATTACTCCCACGTTATCCACTTAGGACCTGAAGGAGAGGGTCGGACCGGGGGGTGAATTTCCCGCCTGGGATCACCAAAGTACCATCTTATCTAATCTCATCTTCTCTTATATTAAATATACATTAACATTCAGGGCGTTTAGCAGACGCTTTTATCCAAAGAGACTCACAATAAGTGCATTTGTCAGAAGAAGAGAAACAACAATATATCGCTGTCAGTACAGTCAGGATGCTCATTGAACAGAGTGCCAAACATTAACAGTCACTAGGTTAACCCATTCCCCGTATACAACAATGATAGCTAGGATATGATGCTACACGATGCTAGGTACTATTATTTAAGTGCCAGGACGTACAACATACAATAAGTGTGTAAGGGGTTGTCGGGGTGAGGGGTAAGGGGGGCGGCTATGCACTCTAGGTGAACTCCGAAGTGAGTCTTGAATATTATATTATCTTAAATACACACAGGAATGACTTTAGGACTGGGCTTCGAGGTTTAGGGTTCCTGACTGACTGCTGTTCTTCTCTGATGCCCACAGTGAACGTCACGCGCTCACTGCGACGTTCACACGACAGCAGTCAGAGCTGCTAATTGTTCCTCATAATTCACTGCTACATAGCATGTAATAAAACTGCAAGAGGATCGGCAGTTTACTTTATTTCAGATATTTCTACTTTCAAATGCATGAGTATTTCAGGGGCAACCCCATCGCGGCCTTCCCAGATCTCCGCTGGGTGTTCCACCTCGTAAACTCACACTGCTGCTCTCCATAAGAGCACCGGCATCGCGTTAGTCATCTCTCTGCCTCTAGTGCTGCTTTAATCCTCGAGTCACACAGGTCGGAGCAAAACAGATTCACTAAATAACTATAAAACCAAACAGCCAATAGTTGTTACCGTCAGCAGAGCGTATAGCGCGATGAGTTTAAGCTCATTTTGTTTATTTTCTGAGACTAAAAAGTGTATATTCTGAGTCGATTTGGTCGGTCTCAGTTATTATTGTATTCCTTAATCCCATGACGCTCTCAGCAAGGAGAAGTCGTTTTGCCGTGCCGGTAGCTAAGGTTGGGAGGCGGTGCGCTTATAAATTATGGAAGATCGCGGCTTCGCTTCCATCCAGAAACCAACGTGGCTTTGTGAGAATGTTATTTTTTCCCTTTTCTCTGGCGATTCGCTGCCTGCAGAAGGAGAGCAGTCTGACAGCTCCACAGATTGGAAATCAGGTGCTGATGTTGCGTCAGTCTGGCGGCCAGATGGACTCATACACACACGAGTAGAATTACACGTGTTAGGATCTAGTACTACATTGAGACATATACCTGTGTAGAAGTACTCTCAGACAGATACCTGTGTAGACGTACTTTTATAAAGATACCTGTTTAGAAGTACTCTCAGGGAGATAACTGTGTAGTAGGACGTAAATCCAATAAATGCCTGTGTAGTTGTAAACAGAAATTATGTATGTATGTACTTAGTATATATATATATATATATATATATATATATATATATAGTACTTATAGACAGATACCTACATCATAGTTCTGTAGTATACCTTACAGACAGATACCTGCATCTTAGTTCTGTAGTAGTACTTATACACAGATTCCTGTATAGAAGTACTGTATAAGTACTTATAGATACCTGCATAGTAGTATTGTAGTAGTATTTAGACAGATGCCTTCTTAGTCCTAAAGTATAATGAATAGTAAACGTGGGCAGATACCTGCTAGTACCTCTTACGGTGAGACACCCCCATCCATCTCGTGTGACTCACTCTCAGGAGAGGCAGATGAAAGGCGATCCGTATTCAGCAGCCTCCTCTCTCTCTGGTCCTCGTCCGTCTGTTGGTTCGTCTGGGGTTCTGAATCAGGGCCTCTGCTCCTCTGCTGTTGTTGTTGTTGTTGCTGTTGGGATGGATTCACTCTGCTCTAAATAAACAATCAGAATAAACCGATGTACCAATCACGCTCCAGCGAACTGTATATCAGCCCCTCATCAGGGGACGTTGTTCCCTGAGTGTCTCCGAGACCGCTGGGGGGCAGACAGCAGGCTGAGGGGTCTGGTCCCCTCCACTCTTCCCCGGGTGAGGTGTTAGGGTTAATATTGTGTTGAGGAACGTGAAGGACTGACCTTAATGGGTCTTAATCAGAGCGTCTCAACTAGCCCTTCACCCCCCCTCCCCGACGGGACGTGTCCACATCCTCAGCAGACAGCGCCACGTTGCTCCTCCAATCAGGGGTCCGGAGAACGCTGAAGGGGGTGAACTGAGGTCTTCGTCGTCACAAAGCGACACCTAGGGCAACCGAAAAACAACTTCACACAATCGACTTTTCAAAGGATTTTTGTTTTCTCTTCTAACTAGTTTGATTAACTGATTGGACAGTCTTATTACAGGCCCGCGGCATCCAGACACTACATTATTGTTCTGTTTCTGTCATTTTTTTATTGAATGGGGGGCGGCAGTAGCTCAGGAGGTGGAGCGGGTTGGCTTGTAACCGGAAGGCTGCTAGTCCGACCCCCGGCTCCCCGTGTCCCTGAGCGAGACGCCTCACCCTGACTGCTCCTGACGAGCCGGCTGTCGCCCTGCTTGGTGGAATCCTCCGTCAGGCGTCAGCAAAATCCCCTAAAGGTAAATAAATGATGTAGAGAGAATCTAAACAAGCACGACAAAAGATGCTTCTAAAGCAAACGGCCCACACCCTATCGCTCTGGCCCCTGAGCTCAGAGCTGTCTCTATCACCCCGCTGTTGGGAGCGCGGATCTGGTTCTGGTTCCCGTTCAGAACCGCGACTCACCCAGGAGCAACCCTGGAGCGTCCCTGGAAACAGTCTCCCTTTCACGGGTCACACAGAGCAGCACAGAGGGGCGGTGGAGGTCCCAGAGGGGCGGTGGGGGTCCCAGAGGGGCGGTGGGGGTCCCAGAGGGGCGGTGGAGGTCTCAGAGGGGCGGTGGAGGTCTCAGAGGGGCGGTGGAGGTCTCAGAGGGGCGGTGGGGGTCCCAGAGGGGCGGTGGGGGTCCCAGAGGGGCGGTGGAGGTCTCAGAGGGGCGGTGGAGGTCCCAGAGGGGCGGTGGGGGTCCCAGAGGGGCGGTGGAGGTCTCAGAGGGGCGGTGGAGGTCCCAGAGGGGCGGTGGAGGTCTCAGAGGGGCGGTGGAGGTCCCAGAGGGGCGGTGGGGGTCCCAGAGGGGTAGTGGGGGTCCCAGAGGGGCGGTGGAGGTCTCAGAGGGGCGGTGGAGGTCCCAGAGGGGCGGTGGGGGTCCCAGAGGGGTAGTGGGGGTCCCAGAGGGGCGGTGGGGGTCCCAGAGGGGCGGTGGGGGTCCCAGAGGGGCGGTGGGGGTCCCAGAGGGCGTGTTGGGGGGAGGTGGGTCACTGGGTCAGCTGGTTTGACCCTCGTCCGGAAGGCAGCGTCATCAACACATGGCAGGGTGGCTCCTCGCCGATATGAGGACCTGATAGAGGACCGGGCCCGCGAACAGAGCGAGCTGAGGCGGATAAGATGAGGCGATAGACAACAGAGCATACGGCCGGGGTGCAGCTGAGCACCAGACCAGGCTGAGGCCGTCCAGGCAGAGCACCCCAGCAGTGGACCGCTGAGATCCCCGAGCTGCCAAGCCAACCCCAGTCCTCTCTAACGTGGAGCCACTAAGCAGAGGCTGGGCTCCAAAGTGCCTTACTAGTCTCCCAGCTGGGATTCATAAAGTTCACCTCGTCTTCCTTTATCTTTAACAATCTATCTTTAACAAAGCGTCCAATTGAAAGTGGAGCAAGGATAAATTAAAGTCCAAAGTGCTGCACGGCCGAGACTTAAAAACTAAAACAACGTGAGGAGGAGCAGAGGAGGAGCAGAGGAGGAGGAAACGGGGTTACCTGACATGTGGGCTCTGTTGGAAGGCCTTAGTAGACGCCGCCTGGCCGTCCCCATGCCAACGGAAGTCTCCATGAGCGGGTTCGACTATCAGTCCCCATCAGGATTTATGAAGCCAACGAGGCGGCGCGATAAACAGCTCCATGCTCTGGACAGTAACCACGATGACGGGGGGCGGGGGAGACACCTCGGATCGAACTGCGTACTTGACAGAACTCGTTTCTTACGGGCCACCTTTTGTCGCGTCTCTTCACTGTCGTTTTCTCATCTTGTGTTTTTATTTGTTGCCTTTCTGAGGATTTATTTGGCCAGCAGCGGGTCCTTGTACTAGTGTTACGCAGCCTCTGCTGTTTCTGGTTTGCTGCCGTCAGGAGGGAGGCTTTACAGCCCTGAGCCGGAGAGTTACCAGACACTCACACACTCCTCAGCCTGTCTCTTTAGATGAAGGTCGTCTTTGAAACTTTCTCAACTCGCAGCAGATTTAAAACCTCAGCACAATATGCAAGAAATCCATTGTCTTGTGAGCAAGGTCTGGGTGTGTTTCCAAGGCCTTTCTCTGCCGCAGCTTTCATACCTGAAGGAGCTTTATTGTGATAAAGATTCCTTTCTAAAGCAATCCTCTGTGAAGGCCCCACCGGAGACAAAGCAGGGCTTTGATTCTCTGGATAGAAACTAAGGACACAGTATATTCCTGTAGTCTCTCTCCCCTCATGAACATCATCCGTCAAACATCAGTGGAAACGTTCCGCACCTCTCGTGAAACACCACCATGTCCTCTGATCCAACGCTGCAAAACACACTTCAGAAGACAAACTCCTTTCTAGTGTTTGTCTTTACAACTTTGAAGATTGATTTCTCTCTCTCTCCCTTGATTGACCAGTATAAACCTGTTTCAACCAGAATCAACCAGTATCAACCCCTATGTAAAACAAGTTGTTTAGTGGTTGGATTAGACGTTAAACTATTGGCTTGTTGTATACCAGATCTGTCTTTACCTTTTATCTATAATCGTGTTGTTCAACTATAGAGCTGTACATATCTGTATTTACCTTTTGTTTCTACCTGTACAGGTCTATAGACCTGTACAGGTCTGTCATTACCGCTTGTTTAAACCTATACAGATCTATAGACCTATACAGATCTGTCTTTGCCTTCTGTTTAGACCTGTACAGATCTGTCACTACCTTCCGTTTACATCTGTACAGATCTATAGGCCTGTACAGATCTGTCATGACCTTCTGTTAAACTGTTCCTGTAGATCTGAGTGCTGGGGAACAAACTCTGGATAGATCTTTCCGTCTGTCTACCTCACTGCCTACATGCCTGTCCTGCTTTCTGCTAACCTGCTAGAAGACATCCTGTCTCTTATAAAATAATCTCCCAGCATGCACCTGGCTGGGCCCTAGAAGCCCATCAGAGCTGCGTCGCGGTCCACCGGTCACACCGCTGCCAGAGGAGCTCATGCGGTGCGAACGGCCGCATTAAAGCAGGGGAACGACGCAGATAAATCAGAGGTCTGGTGATTCTGTGACGACGACGGCCATAAAGGCTCATTAAAGCACGAAGAGGAGGAGGAGGAAGGGCTGCTCTTCATTATCATCAACAAACTGAGGCTCTGCTGAGCTCCACGCTAACGGCCTGCTAGCCAATCACCTCCCACCTCCTCCCCCGCTGAAGGGGAACTGATGTAACAGCGACAGAGAGAGGGAGTACAGAGCTGCCCGGCACAGGTTAGAACAGGAAGCAGACCCCCCCACCCCTCCCAACCCCAGGCGAGATGTGCCCTTTTCGCCAGTTAATGAGAAATGATTTCCAGCGCCGCGTTCCGGATGGGCTGCATGTCTGAGCACCGCCGCCGCAAAGTCGTTAGCGTTGCCGCGGCAACGTTATTCAAATCCATCTGTTAGCCGCCGCTCGTTCTCGTTTACTCGCCGCCGCTGAACAAAGGGCAGCGAGTCAAACACAGATCTATGAATAACAACTCTGTTGTTCATGAGGCCGCCGCCGCCGCCGCCGCCGTGGAAACAACAGCAGCAGCTCCTGCTGTCGTTGGGGGCCGATGGCTAGCTGCGTGCTAGCTGCGTGCTAGCTGCGTGCTAGCTGCGTGCTAGCTGCCTGCTAGCTGCCTGCTAGCTGCCTGCTAGCTGCCTGCTAGCTGCCTGCTAGCTGCTCTAGCACAGAGCGCTTCTGACCTGGATCATTCTGTGGCGCAGTACCCCCCCGTTACTACCCGCCGACTCCCCTCTTTCTCCCCCCACCCTGACTCACCCATACCCTTGACTCCCTGACACCCCCCCCCCCCCCCCACACACACACACACACACACACACCCTCCATCCCCTAAATCATCCAAACCTCTTGACTCCCATAACTCCCAGCAAACGTACCCCCCCCACACACACGCCCATAACCGCTGACACAACAACCCAGTCCCACAGAAATACGTGACACTGTCCCCTCACGTCATTTCATCTATTCATTCATGATCTGGGACACCGCATTTCAATTTTTTCGTGCCAAAAGCAGAAATTTCAAACTCATTCTAAAAAGAAGAGATGAAGCAGCTTCCGTTTTTTTCCGTCGCGGTTTTCCTACAGAGCAGCGCACCTGCATTAAATATATCCCTGAAATGTCACAATTTCTCAGAATCCCAAAAAGTTGGCAACCCGTTCGAAAGTAGAAACGGGTGGCCGAAATTTGTGCTTTTTGGCACGAATAAATTGAAATTACGTGTCCCAGATCACGAATGAATAGATTAAATGACGTGACAGTCTCACGTATTTCCGTGGGACTGGGTTGTTACCCCAGGCCCCGCCCCCCTCCCCCCCCACACACACACCCATATCTCCCAGCACCCTTACACCTGACCTGAAATTGTGACGGTGACTCTATTGCAACATTAATATTATATTATATTACGATATTATCGCGGCTGTTTGTTGATGTGTAAACGTCTCCTCTCTTCATTCCCTTCCTCTGATCAGATGGGTGGCATCTCAGCGCCGTCGGGGCGTTGGTTTAGCGTGGCGGTAACGCTCTCTCCCTCTCGCCATCGGGGCGTTGGTTTAGCGTGGCGGTAACGCTCTCTCCCTCTCGCCGTCGGGGCGTTGGTTTAGCGTGGCAGTAACGCTCTCTCCCTCTGGCCGTCGGGGCGTCTCCCTCTCGCCGTCGGGGCGTTGGTTTAGCGTGGCGGTAACGCTCTCTCCCTCTCGCCGTCGGGGCGTTGGTTTAGCGTGGCGGTAACGCTCTCTCCCTCTCGCCGTCGCGGCGTTGGTTTAGCGTGGCGGTAACGCTCTCTCCCTCTCGCCATCGGGGCGTTGGTTTAGCGTGGCGGTAACGCTCTCTCCCTCTCGCCGTCGGGGCGTTGGTTTAGCGTGGCGGTAACGCTCTCTCCCTCTCGCCGTCGGGGCGTTGGTTTAGCGTGGCGGTAACGCTCTCTCCCTCTCGCCATCGGGGCGTTGGTTTAGCGTGGCGGTAACGCTCTCTCCCTCTCGCCATCGGGGCGTTGGTTTAGCGTGGCGGTAACGCTCTCTCCCTCTCGCCGACGCGGCGTTGGTTTAGCGTGGCGGTAACGCTCTCTCCCTCTCGCCATCGGGGCGTTGGTTTAGCGTGGCGGTAACGCTCTCTCCCTCTCGCCATCGGGGCGTTGGTTTAGCGTGGCGGTAACGCTCTCTCCCTCTCGCCATCGGGGCGTTGGTTTAGCGTGGCGGTAACGCTCTCTCCCTCTCGCCGTCGGGGCGTTGGTTTAGCGTGGCGGTAACGCTCTCTCCCTCTCGCCGTCGGGGCGTTGGTTTAGCGTGGCGGTAACGCTCTCTCCCTCTCGCCGTCGGGGCGTTGGTTTAGCGTGGCGGTAACGCTCTCTCCCTCTCGCCGTCGGGGCGTTGGTTTAGCGTGGCGGTAACGCTCTCTCCCTCTCGCCGTCGGGGCGTTGGTTTAGCGTGGCGGTAACGCTCTCTCCCTCTCGCCGACGGGGCGTTGGTTTAGCGTGGCGGTGGAGCCGCTTCCAGCTGAGCGGTGGATCCTTCATGGCAGAACAGTTTCCCCCCACACCGGACCTCACCCGGGGCTGACAGCCACCATCCCTCACCGCGGCCCACCGCGGCCGCCATATTGGATCTGTCTCTGAGAGATGAGAGGCGGATCCATCAGAGCGCCTCTAATGCCAGAATGAACAGCGGCCCTGCCGGCTCCACATCCACCAATCAAAAGGTGACACTCTGAGAAGGGAGGGAGGGGGGAGGGGGAGGGAGGGTGAGGCAGCCAGTGGCTCTCTCCTCCTGACACACGCCTCACCTTGGAGCTAAATCAAACCGTAAACCTGTCATCCCAGAGAGAGAGAGAGAGAGAGAGAGAGAGAGAGAGAGAGAGAGAGGGAGAGAGAGAGATAGAGACAGACTCCATTTGTTGTCATTATTGGATCTCGGGGCGGCCGGTGGATTCACTCCGCCGGCGTTTTCCCGCTCTCCCGAGTCACTGTCAGCGGCCATCTTTAGGAACATCCGTCTCCGTTAGCAGTAGCCGCGGCGCAGAGGACTGTTCCGCTAACCGCCTTAGCGCTGCCCACGGTGAGCGGCCCTAAACGCCTTGACCCCTGAACACCCACCCTGACCCCAGCGGGGGGGCGTTTAATCACCGGACCGCCGGCACAGAGGCAGGATGAAGACGGACGGCTCGGAGCGCCGGCAGGAGCGAGGCGGAGAGGAGAACGGCTCACACCCCCGCCACAAAACCTCCAGTCAACACAACGCTGGGAACGACTTCTGTACGTTCACCGTCTGGTTCAACACAACGCTGGGAACGACTTCTGTACGTTCACCGTGTGGTTCAACACAACGCTGGGAACGTCTTCTGCACGTTCACCGTCTGGTTCAACACAACGCTGGGAACGTCTTCTGTACGTTCACCGTGTGGTTCAACACAACGCTGGGAACGTCTTCTGTACGTTCACCGTCTGGTTCAACACAACGCTGGGAACGTCTTCTGCACGTTCACCGTCTGGTTCAACACAACGCTGGGAACGTCTTCTGCACGTTCACCGTGTGGTTCAACACAACGCTGGGAACGTCTTCTGCACGTTCACCGTCTGGTTCAACACAACGCTGGGAACGTCTTCTGCACGTTCACCGTCTGGTTCAACCCAACGCTGGGAACGACTTCTGCACGTTCACCGTGTGGTTCAACCCAACGCTGGGAACGACTTCTGCACGTTCACCGTCTGGTTCAACACAACGCTGGGAACGTCTTCTGTACGTTCACCGTCTGGTTCAACACAACGCTGGGAACGTCTTCTGTACGTTCACCGTGTGGTTCAACACAACGCTGGGAACGTCTTCTGTACGTTCACCGTGTGGTTCAACCCAACGCTGGGAATGTCTTCTGTACGTTCACCGTGTGGTTCAACCCAACGCTGGGAACGTCTTCTGTACGTTCACCATCTGGTTCAACACAACGCTGAGAACGTCTTCTGTACGTTCACCGTCTGGTTCAACACAACGCTGGGAACGTCTTCTGTACGTTCACCGTCTGGTTCAACACAACGCTGGGAACGTCTTCTGCACGTTCACCATCCGATAACGAGGACAAAAGGCCTGAAATACAAACGGTTTATACATTATTCCTGATTCAAGATGTCCTTGACTGCTCCTCAGGGAGGAATAAAGAACATGAATTACAGGTTTAACAGCTTTAAGCAAAGAAATATTATATCAGTATGAAATGTTAAATGTTTGTTACTCTTCTTTTTATAGACATTCATTTGGATGAAACCCTCTAAGCTTTTCTGTTTCCACTAATGTGTTTTTATTCAATGATTTGTTTTGCTGCTCTCGTCAATACAGGTTTCACTGCCTGAGCAAGACACCCTCACCTCCTCCTCCATGACATCCACCACTGTGGAGACAACCTGAAGGCACTATATAACAGAGAGAGAGAGAGAGAGAGAGAGAGAGAGAGAGAGAGTGATATGAGAACAGGAGGAGATAAAAATAGAGAAAAAAATATAAAAATATTGAATGAAAGAAGGAGAAAGAGGAAGAGATGCCAGAGATTGATACAATTGAGAGAGAGAGAGAGAGAGAGAGAGAGAGAGAGACAGAGAGAGATTCATATCAGCCGGTTCTTTTGGGTATTTCAGAATGTTTGCAGGTTAGAACAGGAAGCAGACCCCCCCACCCCCCAACCTCTATCCTGCAGAATGTGCCCAGATGAATCCATACACAACCAAGGAGATCAATACGTTTTCCAGCAGATCAATACGTTCTCCAGCAGATCAATGCCCTCTCCAGCTGATCAATACGTTATCCAGCTGATCAATACGTTCTCCAGCAGATCAATGCGTTCTCCAGCAGATCAATACCCTCTCCAGCAGATCAATACGTTCTCCAGCTGATCAATACGTTCTCCAGCTGATCAATACGTTCTCCAGCAGATCAATGCGTTCTCCAGCAGATCAATACCCTCTCCAGCAGATCAATACGTTCTCCAGCTGATCAATACGTTCTCCAGCAGATCAATACGTTCTCCAGCAGATCAATACGTTATCCAGCTGATCAATACCCTCTCCAGGGTCCTCTGCTGTGATTGGTGGAGCCGGAGGAAGGGTGAAGGAGGAGATGGATCCTAGTTGCTAAATCAGTTCTATTATCCAGTGAGCGGCGCGCCTCCTGCTCCATAGATCTCCTCCGGCGGTGGACGGCCGTACACCAGCACCAATGTTCCCGCTCATAACTCCCAGGCTTTATGGAGCTGGATCCACCGTACGGACACGACCCATTAACCCCCCTCTGCACCGCACAGGAGCTCATCTCTGGGGGCTTCTCCTATCTGGGGGGCTCTCCTCTCTTGGGGGGGGGGGGGATCTTCTATCTGGGGGCTTCTCCTCCCTGGGGGGGGGTTCTCCCATGAGGAGGAACACCCTCAACATGGGAGAGGGAGAAGTCAGCACCAAATGTTCCTGACTCTTTTCTGACAAATGTACTTTGTAGGTCGCTTTGGATCTGCTGAACGCCCTGAAAGTTAATGCAAGAGGAGTACAGAGGAGGAGAGAGGAAGAGAGATGGGCAGAGAGGAGCAAAGAGGAGCAGGCAGGAGGAAAGAAGAGCACAGAGGAGGAGAGAGGAGCAGGGAGGAGCAGGGAGGAGGAGTGAGGAGGAGAGAGGAGCAGGGAGGAGCAGGGAGGAGGAGTGAGGAGCAGGGAGCAGCCCGGGGCGTTGGCGTCCGGTCCGACCGAGAGACCCATAGCCCTCCAACAAACGATGGCTACAGCTCCCTCGAGGCTCTAGATGTCATAAAATTAAAAACGATAAAATGAAATGGACAACCATAAAATGTAATGCATTACAAGGGAGTTCAAATGGATGGGACGAGAATGGAACCAGCAACCGCCCCTGATAGAGCACATTTGCTCCTGAGCAGACGTCATTTGTCCTGTCTGTTTACAGACATCAATGTGACTGTGGCATCCCGCCCGCTGACCCTCGGACCGGGCGGGTCCGAGGATCTGTAGTAGACGGGGTATACCATCGCCACCCCCCAGCCGACGACAGAGAGCACCACGTCTCTCCCCCCAATCAGCGTGATAGGGGACACCTGGCCGGAGGGAGGGAAAGGACCAGGAGCCAACTTAAAAGGAGCACGAGAACGGGAGAAGGGAACGGAGTGACACGGAGGGATTACGCCCCACGCCAGCGGACTAGAGGCTCACGGAGACCCTGGAACGAGGATACCGACTATTGATTCTTGTTGAATAAATGCCGACTGTGGCTTAACCCTTGCTTACCGTGTGATTCATACCGGGAACCTGACATTCGGGGAGACGGGCTTCCACATGACTCACACAGCAATAAAAAGATTCTGTTGTTATTCTTTCATAATTCTTTATTTCCTTGGCACTCTTCCAGGGCTCGGAGACGGCTCTCCTCAGGAAGAACGTCTGAGACGTTTAAAAACAGCTCAATAAAATGGCTTATAAGTGTCCCACACTTAGGAGGAATCATCTCTCTCCACGTCTCCTCCAACTATCTCTTCATCCACCCCTCTCTCCTCCACTCTCCCTCTTCTTCCCTCTCTCGCATGTCCCTCTCTCTTAACAACAACAACAGCAACAACATCAACCCAGGGACTGCGCACTCCTCTCACTCTGGGTGTTTCTGAAGAGTGATAACTCTGTCCCAGGGAGTGAGTCCGAGTGCGCACTCCTCTCTGATGACGTGATGGTTCTGTTCCAGGGAGTGAGTCTTACTGTGCACTCCTCTCTGCAGAGTGATAACTCTGTTCCAGGGGGATGAGTCTGACTGATCTCTGTACGCAGCGCGGTCCATCCTTCCCCCCCCCCCCCCGCCCCGCTCTGCTCTCGCTTCAGCATCCAGACGCCGCTCCGCTTGAGACGCCCTGGACCCCGTCCTCTCAGCTCATCATCACCCTCTGAGGAGAGGCCTTCCACACAGAGCAGGATCCAGATCCAAGGATCATCACCCTCTGAGGAGAGGCCTTCCACACAGAGCAGGATCCAGATCCAAGGATCATCACCCTCTGAGGAGAGGCCGTCAACACAGAGATTCTGCTGAAGGTGTCCTAGCTGACAGGGGAGGAGGGGGGGACCAACAGGAGCCGGCCCCACGCTCAGAAAGAGACGCCTTGGAGACCTCGACAGCTCCACCGTAGAGCTCCTCTAAACACTCCTCTGTCTTCACTCCTCTCTCTCTTCACTCCTCTCTGTCTTCACTCCTCTGTCTTCACTCCTCTGTCTTCACTCCTCTCTGTCTTCACTCCTCTCTGTCTTCACTCCTCTCTCTCTTCACTCCTCTCTCTCTTCACTCCTCTCTCTCTTCACTCCTCTCTCTCTTCACTCCTCTCTCTCTTCACTCCTCTCTGTCTTCACTCCTCTCTATCTTCACTCCTCTCTATCTTCACTCCTCTCTCTCTTCACTCCTCTCTCTCTTCACTCCTCTCTCTCTTCACTCCTCTCTCTCTTCACTCCTCTCTCTAATTACAGCTGCTTGTTCTCATTCTTCAGCCTTTAGTGTGGATATTTCTTATTTAAAACTAAAAAAACGTTTTTTGAATAAACGCATTAAATAAAACCCAGAACAGGACGAAGTGGACATGAGTCCCGACCCCAACATCTGGTGGGTAGCAGGCCGTTGGGTTGGGGGCGTTTAGCCATGAGAGATGGAAGGAGACTCCTGTCTGCTCCCACAGAGAGACCGCCGGGTCGCTTAACACTTTAGAACCAGGTCCATTAACAAACCAAATTAACAACACTGAATCCATCATTAAGTATCAATAAACTAACAGTTAATTAACAGTAGGTATAATCTATTAACTGTTGATTAACATTAGCTAATGCAGTTATAATAATTATTGTAAAGCATGAGCATAGGGTTAGGGGGTTAGTGTTAGGATGAGCCCTTTACCCTAGCCCGTTAAATAATGAATACATGAACAGCATTCCCTTTCTTATCAGGAACACCATTATTGAACATGAACCCCTTTAGTAAAGGACAACTAGACCATTTGTTATTTGCTTGTTAATGAGTATTATGGCACTACTGATTAATTAATTAGTAGTTGTTAATAGTTCATTATTTTACCTTTAATGTAGAGTGTTACCATTGCTTTGCTGCAATAATCTGGGCTCTGCGAAATATGCAACCATAATGTTTCAAAGGCTTTTTATATTATTAAATGATGCTATAAATTGTTATCATTATACCTATCAATGACATTAATAGTGATATTTGCTGTGCTGAGGGTTGCCGTTAGACCTCGTCCCTCGGTGAGGCAGCGGTGGTATCAGCAGCAGGACAACAAGGAGAGCTGGAGACCGGGCTGTGATCCTTAGTTAAGGGATCTATTAACATCAGATAGATTAGCATATTAACGTTCTACCAGATAATCAGCTTCATTCCTCACTGGGGGAGCGGTAATAGGATCAGTGTTCCTGGGTTGACGATACAACCCTCCTCCCAGGGTTTGTACAATAAGGTGGTCTTGGAACTCCTGCTGTGCTTCGTTGGTTCATGACTAACGTTCTCTGAGCTGTAACGTTCTCTCACCTTGGTGGAGATCAGGAGGACCTTAAGAACACGAGGCTGGTCACCACCTATAAATACACATGTGACCATGAGCCGGAGAACGCACTCTTCATCGTCTGAAGGAATGTCAAAGGAAGCTCTGAAAGATGGATGAAAGTCTAGACGCTGGAGAATTGTCACATACGGCAGAACAGACAGTAGGAATATCCGCTGGTTTGAAGTGGATATATTAAAAATACGCGTCTTTAAAGTTTGATTTTTTAATTGCAGAAGGGCTTTCATTGTCTCAGTAGGTATCACAGTAATGTAAAGAGTTACTTTGAAATGCCCGTACTCTGTGCCAGTTCAATCTACTTGTGATGTCACAAATCCTGAACTCATGATACCAGGGCGTAGAAAGTAACTTTTTGTATTCAGCGGATATTGGAAATAAACTCTTGTGGAAGGTCACATCTCTACATCTAAGTCCTGAAGACGCAGTCATAGGTCGTCCAATAAGCAGACAGATAAGGATACACAGAGCAATAACAGGGGCTGTGTGATTGGGTCATTTGATACTGGGTCCATGCAAGACACATCAGCTGGAACCAAATGATTATTTCCCTTCTTTTCTTCACAGACTAATTAACAGAGAGATAAAGGAACGAGGTTTCTGCTATCTCCCCTCACCGACGCCCCATCTGAGACCTTGTTCAAATCAGCGTCTGTAAGGTCGCTTCCTCTCCACTCCTCTTGAAGTAAAGGGCAAAACATCTCAAGTTCTCCAGCTTTGGCAACATGCCTCCTGATTCAACACTATTTAATCAGCCGTCGAGAAGAAGGTTAGATTAAATGAGATGATGTATCTGCTGACTTAGTTCAGTGAACGGATGTTAGTGAAACGCTAACATTCGCTACAAGGAAGGCATGAAAGCTCATTGAAGGTGGAAGCACATTCTCTAAAGAGCAGCCTGAACAACATTTAGTTGACTCGAGTTTCTACATCATCTCTACTTTGTAGCTCGTTTATCTCTCTGTCTATTGGTCCACACCGTGGTGACATCACCACACCGCTAACGACACCGGCTTCATGCTCTGTCTCCTAAGAAAAACTCCTACCTTCAGATTCTCTAAACCCCTCATCTGGGCGCCCCGGGCGGAACAGCGACGCCTGGATGAACCCTCACACATTCCCGTCCCCGTGCTTCAGAATACGAATGTCTGCAGGTAGTCTGTGATAAGGACCTGGGCCTCGAGCGGTGAATGTCGAACACGTTGCCTCGGCGAGGGTCTGTCGGTATTCCGCTCCTCGCCTGGCGGGCCTTCAGATTACAGCGCGTTGCTAAGCAGAGCCGGGCGGAGACAAGGGGCGGGCTCATTAGAGAGCTGCAAGGCGGAGCAATGGATGCCAGAGCCACGCCGGAGCCATGATGTACTCCAGGAGAGACGGCGGCGCGTAGACAGCCGAGCCATCAGTCAGAGCGGAGCAAAACCGAATCTGAATAATAAACATCTCAATCAATACGAGTTCCAGACTTTTACCATCTCTGGCAGACAGCGTTCGATGCTGGCATGTTTCCCCTCATTTATAACCTTCAAAACATCCGGAAAAACCTTTTTACATTTTTCTCCCAATTATTCAAGTCCTTCTGCCCTTCTGTCGGTGCTCAGCCTTGTGTTTTAGAATAATATTGGGCGTCACCAAGTATCTGAAAAAGTGACTGGATCAAACGTGAAACGCGTCCATGTCATTCATCATTTGTAACCTCCAGTAGACCTGAGACCCCCCCCCCCCCAGCTCTGTGTGGAGGGTGTTTGGGTGCATGAATGTTTCTGAGGCCCGAGACATCTCTGTTGTACTCAGGAGACATCAGAGCAGACAGTAGCCGGTCCGGAGACAGCAGGACTGTAAGCACAGCGGACAGGGAGAAATGGGATCACTCTTACCCACGCGCTCTCTAAAACGAAAGTTTTCGTAGGCTGGGAATCTGTCAGAGCCACTAACGCACCAGACAGAGCACGGAGCTCCTCACATGCAGGTGTGTTTGTGTGTGTGTGTGTGTGTATGTGTGTGTGTGTGTGTGTGTGTATGTGTATATGTATGTGTATGTGTGTGTGTGTGTGTGTATGTGTATGTGTGTGTGTGTGTATGTGTCACATTGAGTGTTTTCTTGTGTACTTTTCAAAATAAAGTCTGTTTGACAATATAAATAAATAAACACCACCTATAAACACCATCTGACAACAACTGACCGACATATGAAAAGACGCACAATAAATCACCTCTTTGTTGGGTTAAGCAAAACTTTGACTCAAGCACTGAAACTTTAACCAAGCGTGATACAGGTTGATGTCTCGCCTTGACAAGACTCATGAAAAATACATTAGGTTGTTTCATTATTTCATACAGAAGCATGATCTTATCTGGGTCTGCATGTCCTCCTGAAGAGAGCGAGTGGGCGAGAGAGATAAGCAGTGACAGGCTGTGAATGCGGCCGGTGTTTGCCTGGTGACGTCAGATTGGTGATAGCACGAGGAAGAGCAGAGGGAGTAAGGGGGAGAGCAAAGGAGGAGAGTAAAGGAGAAGAGTTAAGGAGGAGATAAAGGAGAAGAGGGTTAGGGCAGGAGGGAGTGTAAGTCGTTGTTAGTTCTCTCTTTTGACTTGCTAAACACGGATGAAAACACGAGGCCACCACGAGGCCTGTGATGGTGTGATCACTGTGGTTCAGAATGGCGGGGAAAGCGATCCTGTTGACCTGTTCCATGACTTCCTGTCGGATAAACCGGAAAGCACCGCCTCTCTTTCTGGAAGTTATTCCCATGATGCCTTGCTTCTTCCAGACATTCACCCTAACCACAACCACACCGAACCACGAGCTGATGCATCGCTCCTCTTACATCTAATAGTAACCCTCGCTGTCAATCAGGCAGACATTCTGGACTGCCTCTCTTGAACCTATAGAAGGTTCAGCTCTGGACCTCTATGTAGACCTCAACGCGGCGTGTATTAGACCATGGTCCTGGGATGTTTGTAATACAGACGGCGGCCATTGCGCCCCTGAGTTCCTTCTCCAGATTTCATCCTTGATAATTAAGGGAGTTTATCCTTGCCCTCTGGGGGGCCGGGGTAAGGAGGTGTCATAACTCTTTGGCCCGTTAAACCCTTTGAGAATAACTGGGATTAAGGGATAAACAATTAAATTGGATGGACTTGACTCAATGCATTGGTTTGTGATGAGGGATAATTCCGGTGTTGAGAGATCTGAAGACCCCCGCGGGATCTCTCTGGAAGACATGAGGCAGAGAGAGAGAGAGAGAGAGAGAGACGGACAACACAGAGGCAGAGAGAGAGAGAGAGAGAGAGAGAGAGAGAGACGGACAACACAGAGGCAGAGAGAGAGAGAGAGAGAGAGAGAGAGACAGAGAGAGAGAGAGAGAGACAGAGAGAGAGAGAGACGGTCAACACAGAGGCAGAGAGAGAGAGAGAGACAGAGAGAGAGAGAGACGGTCAACACAGAGGCAGAGAGAGAGAGAGAGAGAGAGAGAGAGAGCGACGGTCAACACAGAGGCAGAGAGAGATGGAGGAGACTCTGAGCAGTAGATCAATAATTCACGTTCTAATGACACCTGCTGGCGTCTCCAGAAGCACGTGGACACCCTGTCCCTCACTCATGTCCCCGTCTGATCCAGAACCAAAGACTTCTGCTCTCTCCACCGTCTCCCTCTCTCCTCCCTCTCTCCTCTCTCCTCCCTCTCTCTCTCTCTCCCTCCTCCCCCTCTCCTCCCTCCTCCCTCTCTCCTCCCTCTCTCCTCTCTCCTCCCTCTCTCCTCCCTCTCTCCTCCCTCTCTCTCTCCTCCCTCTCCCTTACTCCGCCCTCCCTCTCTCCTCCCTCTCTCCTCCTTTTCTCTCTCTCCCTCCTCCCTCTCTCCTCTCTCCTCCCTCTCTCCTCCCTCTCTCCTCCCTCTCTCTCTCCTCCCTCTCCCTCTCTCCTCCCTCTCTCTCTCCTCCCTCTCCCTCACCCCGCCCTCCCTCTCTCCTCCCTCTCTCCTCCCTCTCTCCTCCCTCCCTCTCTCCTCCCTCTCTCCTCCCTCCCTCTCCCTCTCTCCTCCCTCTCTCTCTCCTCCCTCTCCCTCCCTCTCTCCTCCCTCTCTCCTCCCTCTCTCCTCCCTCCCTCTCTCCTCTCTCTCTCCTCCCTCCCTCCCTCCTCCCTCCCTCCCACTCACGTCCTCCACCCAAATCCTTTGCTCGCAGGCTGCAGATTTCATATTCAATTCAGTTTTCTAAAAGCAAGAATCGATAACAGCGATTACGCGCATTGAATGAGCAACATTATTCTGAAGTTTACAATTAGTGTTTTTTTTATTTCTATTGTGTAAGCGGCCGCCTATTTTCTTAGCCCCTTCAGAAGAGGCTTCAAAAATGCTTTCATTGTGTCAGACGCACATCGATCGTTCAGAGTCAGGGGCCCGAGGGGCCCTCACAGACGAGCCAGTCCCCAGTGCTCAGATAAGTGTTGCACTCCGACAATGAACGTGGGAAGAGAAAAACACCAAAGGACTTGATAAGCTGCATTTGAGCGTCAAAAACGTCCGACATTACCGAAAGTGCAGACTTTTACAGCGCTTTTCTAACCAGTGGCCACTCAAAGCGCTTCACAATTATTACGTCTTACATTCACCCATTCATACACACATTCATACATTCACACACCGATGGCGGTGTCAGCCATGCAGAGCGACAGCCAGCTGGTCAGGAGCAGTCAGGGTGAGGCGTGTAACAACCAATAATGTAATAACGGCCAATAAGGCAATAACTGGCAATAACGTAATCATTTAAATGTAATAAAGCCAATAACGTAATAAATTGCCAATAATGTAATAACGTATTACGTTATTGGATGGTTATTACGTTATTGGCCTTGTATTAAAAAAATCCTTTGAAAATGTAATAACTGAGCCAATAATTTAATAACTGAGGTATCACTTTATTTTATTTTCACTTTCTGGAGAGAAACTGTCACACTTAGTCTTAATATTGCAGCGTGTGACACATGCTGAAATATCTGGTCAATTTGGATTTAAATGTAACTCTTAGGGTTCTGTTATAGTACTCTGTGTATCCTACACCGTGACCACGCAGACGCTTTGACGGAGTCCTGAGCCTTTCGAAGTTCTGCGTGGCAGTTGTCAGTATGGCTTTCACCGCTGGAACGCTACGGGCTGCGGGAATGAGACGTTAGCTGACCAATGACAGCCCCGCGGTCTCCATCGTTCTGAGTAGATACGGTTTGTCGCTATCCACAAACATGACCTTATGTTGTGTGCATGTGTGTGTGTGTGTGTGTGTGTGTGTGTGTGTGTGTGTGTCTGTGTGTGTGTGTGTCCCTGCTGAGAGACTTGACTAGGACTTTTTGCCGAGAGACTGGACTTACTCGAGACTCTCTTCAGAGACTGGAACGCAAACATTTGGTCAGATTTGGGCTTTGATAAATGATCATTGCAAGCATTGTTTGTTCGCTGCATTGTTATTCAAAACAACAACGCAACTTTAAACGTATTGCTGCTTTGCAGGGATATAGAATGATTTAAACTTTTTACTATCAAGCTCAAGACTTAAAAACAGCCATTTAGTGAAGAAGACATAACAGTGGTGTTTCAGATATCAATCTGCACTCATATCATGAATTTCTGTTTTTGCAAGGTACAGAGTATCTGTTGCGTGGGACAGATGGCGTAATGTGCTTCTCATTGACTTCGGTGGAAAAGCAACATGTCAGAACACATTCAAACTTCTCTTACTCTGTTGGCTTCAATGTGACAATAGGCCATTTTAGTTTGCCATTAGCAATATTTCATATTTCACAGAATCACCATATAAAGCCTAAACAACAGCGAGCCCAAGATGGAACCCTGAGGTATCCTCACATGTTATTACACTTAAATTCACTCATAGCTGATATGTTTATCGTTGTACTTTGTCATACCTCTGGACATTCTGTTGAATTTAATTCATTGAATTCCTTTCGGCATATTGTCAACAGAATTTGTGGTGGAATTATTTACGCATACAATAGAGCTAAATAAGACATTAAAATAATCTGCACAGGCCTGTATCCCTGATTGTCTTTTGAAACATTTCAGGGGTTTCCTCCCGTAGTCGTTGCAGCAGAGTAAAATCACTGTTCTATTTCCTGCTCAACTGCAGAGGCAGAAAAAAACATATGGAACCAAGTACAATCTTGATCTTGTTAATCCAATCTAAGGCAACATTTGTACCAGTTGTCTTGACATGGGCATCAATTGAATCAGCCAATCATTGGTTACTCTGTTTCCAGAGTTCTAATCCTTTCTGCAACGAATAGGCTGTTAGTACGGTAGAAAATTATTGAGGTTTCAAGGAACGTCATGCCCAAGTGTTTGATATCAGAGTGGAAAAAAGCAGAGTTAACAGATGGCCCTGTTACAGGAGAACCCCTTTGTCATGTACCTCTGCTAGGGGCCCTTTGAATTAGGCCCCGTCCACACGGAGACGATTCTTTTGTGAAACCGCATAAGTCTTGTGCGTTTCGGCTGACCGTCCGGACGGAGCCGGCGAATCCGGTGCCTGAAACCGCACATTTCTGAAACCACCCTCGGAGGTGGTTTCAGATCTATCCGGACCTATGCGGTTTCGTGTTAGGATTCGTGTGGACGCCTGAAACGCAAATGATGACGTCATTAGCCCCCCACCAGCTGGGCGACGTCAGAGTTGCATTGAGTTTTTTATTTATTATTTTATTTGTATTATTTTTGTAGCTTTAAATAAAGCCCCTTGATTAATTGAATTACTAACTGTACATTAAAAAGTATTTCTGCTCAATTTGAAAGGTTGAATCTCCTCGTGACTGAATGTTTGTATACAGCGTGCAGGCTGTGTGCGCACAGGCTTGATGCCCTCCACTTTTTTCTGTGGAGAACCAGCGCCTTGACTATTTACGACAGCCTTTCTACAGCTCGATGCGGTTTTGCAGTGACTCCGTCTTTACGGAGATATTCCTGAACCGCATAAAACGAAACCGGATTGCCCGGTGACCACTGAGACAGTTATCCCTCTGAAGTCAGTGACATTAGTCTATTTCTCAGCTCACTTAGACATTAAGGTTAGGTATATAAGTATATAAGGTAAATAGTGTTACAATAAATCCAAACGTTAAACGATGTATTAATATTATCGGTGCTCTTCGAGGGGACTGTCAACAAATGACTACATCCTGACGGACATGTGTCTCTCGTTCATATCATTTGAATTTCAAAAGATGAACCCCAGTTAATTAGTTGATTAAAAAGTGGCCCCTGAGAGGGACGTCTGGCTCCGTCACCGTGAGAGGGAGAAAAGAGGAGGGCTTTGTCAAGATAACGCTCCTCCTGCGGTTTCTCTAACCTTATGGTGCTTATTCGAACTCAGAAGTTGGATTTAACTAGTCAATACTCCAGTTAGAGTCAGACACTGCCAGCTTTATGAATATATAACACAGGCAAATATAATGGTATTGTTAGGTATTTCAATGCATGTTTGATTGATGAAATAAACGGTCGGTTTAAGATCAGGTTGATAAACAGGGCGATGAGTCACATAGGATATAAATATAATGTTTAATATGTCACTTCTTTACACTTTTGAGTGATGGTCTGGGAATATGGGCGGGAAGATAAGTGTGCTAATGGAAAAGGGAATCCCTGTAGGTTAGAGCGTTGTGAATGGATAAGGGTATGTTGGGGAGAGCCACACAATGGGGGATATAACTGGATGCGTCGGGACTCTGCGCAAGTTTTTTGCAAACAAACTCAGGTTTCTTTGCGACATTATTCAAGTATTAATAAAGCCTTAAACTTTCAAGTCCTTCTCAACCTCTCATATTTTGTGAGAGTATTAGATGTGGGTTTTTCAGCTAACGTCTCATTCCCGCAGCCCCTAGCGTTCCAGCGGTGAATACCATACTGACAATGCAGAACTTCGAAAGGCTCAGGACTCCGTCAAAGCGTCTGCGTGGTCACGGAGTTGGATACACAGAGTACTATAACAGAACCCTAAGCGTTACATATAAATCCAAATTGACCAGATATTTAAGCATGTGTTGCAAGATGCAATATTAAGGCTAAGTGTGACAGTTTATCTCCAGAAATTGAAAACAAAATAAAGTGATACCTCAGTTATTAAATTATTGGCTCAGTTATTACATTTTCAAAGATTTTTTTTAATACAAGGCCAATAACGTAATAACCATCCAATAACGTAATACGTTATTACATTATTGGCAAAAAGTTATTACGTTATTGGCAATTTATTACGTTATTGGCTTTATTACATTTAAATGATTACGTTATTGGCAGTTATTACACTATTGCCCGTTATTACATTATTGGTTGCTACAAGGCGTCTTGCTCAGGGACACCTCGACACAGCAAGGAGGAGCCGGGAATCGACCTAGCAACCTTCCGGTTACCATCCCCCCCGCTCTGCCTCCTGAGCCGCTGCTGCGCCGTTAACAGCCCTTCACCTCAACGCCACAGGGACGCTCCGGCCTCGGCCCGGACCGTACCTCCTCAACTCCCTCCTCCAGCTGGAGATAAGAGGAAGAGAAGGAGGTGGGCGTCTCTGTGGGGCACTAGATGTGGAATAGTTTCACAGTTTGATCGACGCAGAAACATCCTGCCTCATCCACAGAACCCCCCTCCACCCTGAACACCTTTCCCAGGAGTGGAGGACCGACTCTGTGGGTCCCAACCCGCCCCGGTCCTCAGGACGGACTCTGGTGGTCCCAGCCAGACCTGGTCCCCAGTCCCCCCTCCTGGGTGTCATAACGACCTCCAGGTCCCAGTAGAGCTTTGGTTCGGCTGTTACTGAAGCCTCCTACTGTGATGACCTTGTAATGGCCTTCGTTCATCAGAGGTCAACCTCACCGACGACGGGCCCAGTGAGAACCCTTGGAATGAGACGGGCCCGAGGGGCGCTGACTCAACACGGCACCACGGACTCTTGTGTATCCAACAGATAACAAAGGCCATTATTAGTATCGGTTGTTTGCACTCCAAGGCGCTGCAGATATGGCACATTGCTCTAAAAGACTTCAGAAGAGAGTGGACTACTGTGATTGTTGAAGCTTTAGATGAGGATGTATTTAACATAATGTAATTTCCTTAACCACACGTCTCTCTGTAGTCCTGAATGCTGAACGCAGGACGCCGCCGCCGGTTGATGAGACTTGAGGCAGGAGGAGGAGGAGGAGGAGGAGGAGGAGGAAGAAGCGTTCATCAGCTTACCAGCACCGCGCCGGCTAGCTCCCGTTGATCTGTGTGGTGCGACTCAGACTAGCGTGAGTGTGAGTAGCGTGAGTTTGATGAGCTTGATGTCTCAATCAGACCGCGGTGATTAGCCACTCAGCGGGGGGGGGGGATCTGCTGAGAGGAACGGCCCGGAATCCACCGGAATATTTTCACAGACGGGCTGACTGCGAACATTAGGCTAAACACTGGGGAAGGTAGGCTGAATGCTTGGTTTAGGCTAGCTGAATGCTACGGAGATGCTAGGTGAATGCTTGGTTTAGGCTATCTGAATGCTACGGAGATGCTAGGTGAATGCTTGGTTTAGGCTAGCTGAATGCTACAGAGATGCTAGGTGAATGCTTGGTCTAGGCTAGCTGAATGCTGTGGAGATGCTAGGTGAATGCTTGGTTCCGGCTAGCTGAATGCTACGGAGATGCTAGGTGAATGCTTGGCCTAGGCTACCTGAATGCTACAGAGATGCTAGGTGAGAGCTACCTGAACCATTTCACGTAGGATTCACGCGGAAGTGACGTTCATTGATTTGTGTTCAGTTTCCTCACTTTTTATTCAGACTGTACAGTGACCATAACAGGAAGGCTGTGTGAACGTTGGATGTGAATGTCCTTTAGGGAAAGCTAGCTAAATCAAATCAACAATGGGTGAATGCTAAGGGGAAACTAGGTGAGTGCAGTATGAGTGCTAGGTAAACCTGAAAAGCATGCTACACAGATGCTAGCTAATTACTAGGTGACCATTACCTGAAAGCTGTGAGAACGCTAAATCAATGACTTGTGAATGCTAGGTAATTTCCATGGGAATCCTCTGAATGCAATGCTACATTAATGGAATGCTATGAAAATGCCTAACTAAATCTGTTTGCTATGTGGATGCTAGGTAATTGCTATGAGAGTGATAGGTGGGGAGAGAGAGGGGGTGAAGGATTCTCTGGGGGGGAAGGCCTCAAAGAACAGAGCTTCTCATTAGGCCCAAGGTGAAGAGGACCCACCAGATGGGAACATCAATACAGCCGGATCCTGGAAGGGAACCGGCCGGAGACGGACGCTAATTACACCTCTCACACCTCGCTGAAACACAAGAGCCAGAGACCAGGAAGCTTTCATCCACCACCAGAGTTAGAGACGGGAGGACACACACAGGCCTAATGAGGATCTCTTAGACAAACTGTGATGATGAGGCTAAAGAAGAAGAAGAAATCTCTATTTTTACTACGCAGCCTTCCCACCAGGAAGTAAAAAGAGTCTTGTTTGAAAAGGGCAAATGCAAAATTGTTCTGCGCACATTGTGAAAAAGGAACAGCGAACACACAACTTATGCCAGCAAACACACAACCCGAAGCAAACATACAACCCACAGCGAACACACAACCCACGTGAGGTCACTGCCGCTGCCCTGGCAGAGGCTGAAGGATCCAAACAGTGTGCTAATGGAAGCGCTGTGTACCATGCTATGGTAACGGTTATGGCCTCTGGGTATTGAATGGACCGGTTGGCGGTACGCTGCGATGGAACCAGCAGATGGGAGGGGCTGCCTCCCCTCTCCTCCCCGTCTTAAACACTCCACCAAAGCGTCAACGGCTGATACGTCCTTCAGCTCAGCCTGAGAGAGGTCAGCATCACAACGTTGACGTCCACACCAGGGGCCAGAGAGCGGTCAGCATCACAACGTTGACGTCCACACCAGGGCCCAGAGAGCGGTCAGCATCACAACGTTGACGTCCACACCAGGGCCCAGAAGGCGCTGAGCTGATTGAGAGGCGGTCGGAGAACTTCCTTCTGCTGCCCGCTCATCTGGGTTCTCCGTCCCCTTCAGAACCGAGGTTCTCAACTTCAACTAGTTCAACGAACCTCTCCGACAGGAGGAGAACATCATCACAGGACCAGACTGAAGAGGGTCAAACCAGCGTTGACAACAGAAGTTGGGTTGAACTACAACCAAGCACTTAAGAACTAAGATCACAGCATAATTGCAATCTTACATCTATCGTTTGAATATCTACATCTTGTCAGGTACTTGGGACCCTGGGGATCGAACCCTTTTGACAGGGAGTCAAGCTAGACTGTCCTGGCCCAGAGGGAAGTCTGGTTCACCACGCTATCAGAAAGTAGAGCTCTTCTTAGTCTCCGTGGCTCAGAGACCTACATCCTCCCTGCTGCAGGCCTGAGGAGCATCAGAAATCTTTGACTAGGGTCTCCACGGCCACCTGGGAGACGTGGAAGAGCCTCTCAGCCTCTCAGCCTCACTCCCTCATAGCCCCAAAGCCCAACAGCCTCCGATACCTCTTAGCCTCACAGACTGGGACCAAGTTGGTTCCTAGGCCATCAGGACTGGGAACATTTACACACACACACACACATACACACTTATTGTTCTAATTCGTTCATATTTCAACCCATCCAATACTTTGTTAGATCTAGGACTATTGCATCGAAGGGGGGGGGGCTATTGTGCCTGGACTTTTGACCCGTTGCCGTGGAGAAGAGTTGTGTTGCCGTGGAGGAGAGTTGTGTTGCCGTGGAGGAGAGATGTGTTGCCATGGAGGAGTGATGTAACTTTGGCCCTGTGCTGCTGACGTAAGCCGCCAGCCAATAGAATGGCAGAACAGTCCATGAAGACAATCACTTAAACACACAATTGAGTGTGTGTGTGTCTGTGTCTGTGTGTGTGTGTGCACCAATAACACAAACACACATGTATAAATGGGTTTGTGTCCATGCATGCACGCCTGTGTTTGTGTGTGTGTGTGTGTGTGTACACACATCACTTATTGAGAACTCTCTGCTTGTATGTGTGTGTGTGTGTGTGCGTCCATGCGTGTGTGTGTGTTTGTATGTGTGTGTGTACACACACCACTTATTGAGAACCTACCCTTTGAGTGCGTGTGTGTGTGTGTGTGTGTGTGTGTGTGTGTGTGCGTCCATGCGTGTGTGTGATCCCCCAGTGTGAATGGCGTCCCTCTGATTACAGTGGGCCGCTGAATCGAGTGGCGGTCGACAGATTCCGAGCCTTCCCATTGGTCTGTGTCCAGGAAGTGGTGCTGGGCCCATTAGGTTCCCACATGGCGTGGGCACGGGGCAGCTGGACCCACTGATGTCATCCCCCCTCCCCCCCAGCTGTGAGCCTCATCCGTCGCCATGGCAACGGTGTGTGTGGTGGGGAGACAGAAGGCGTGACGGGGCGTGTGTTGCGAGTAGCAACACACGCCCGCTCTTACTATGTTTAGTATGACTGACACACACACACAGACACACACACACACACACACACACACACACAGTTCCCCAGCGGGCGGGCGTTCCAACAGGGCAGATGGCCCCACAAAGTCATGATAAGGCCCGGCTGCCTTCCGCCACACACACACACACACACACACACACACACACACACACACACACACACACACACACACACACACACACACACACACACACACACACACACACACACATTACATTTAGCAGACACTTTTATCCAAAGCGACACACACCCCTTCATCAACCCCTGTGAGAAGGTCCTTCCACACCCTCACCCTGTTAAAGACCCCTGTGAGAAGGTCCTTCCACACCCTCACCCTGTTAAAGACCCCTGTGAGAAGGTCCTTCCACACCCTCACCCTGTTAAAGACCCCTGTGAGAAGGTCCTTCAATCCTCTGAGTGAGGTCCTCCTCGCTCTCCCCTTAGAGGAGTTCTAGATTCAGGCGAGGTCCGCTGAAGCCTCATGAGTCCATCCTGATCCCACCAGTACACAACTCGCTGAAGATCACTATGGCCTTAAGCACCTTGGAACTAACTTTCAGAACCCGAAGAGCGGACCAATCAGAGCGAGGAGGGAGCTGTGGTTAATTACGCAGCGAGCAGCACAGGGTCTGAAGGAGATCAAAACAATGGAAGCGCCTGGGGAGGTGAGGAGCAATCAGGGGAGCAATCCAAGAGAGGGCTCTGAAGAGCGGCTGGAGGCTTCCTCACACTCCTCTGCTTCTGACCGGATTCTGCCCGAGCGAGAGAGCATGAGGGTCACTGAGTCATTGGATCGGATTGGCTGTTGTTTGTGACATCACAGTGAGGCTGTGTGTGCGCAGGCGTTCATTGGGTGTGTGGTTCCACCTCACCAGCGAACACCACCCTCTACACAGCTACCTCCAGCTGGAACTTTATGGAGACAATTAGCAGGATGGATTAATTTAGACGCTCCCGGAGATATGCTCCTATCTCACGGTTACGGATCGCTGTGCACCGTCTTAATTGTTTATCCTAAAAGCTACAATGCCTAAAACGGAAGAGGCATGTTATCTTAGGATTACATGAGTTTCTGTAATGAAGGGCTGGAGGTCCGCAGATTGGAACACATGATGGGGGGGGGGGGGGGGATTTGCCTTTCACCGGTTATTGCGTTTCTCACAGGAATCCAAAGAGTAGGGGAAGAAGATGTCTGCAGAAGAGACATCTGTGGTTAACACTGCACAGTCCTTAACTCTGTGGTGAATAGTCCTTAACTCTGTGGTGAATATTCCTTAACTCTGTGGTGAATGGTCCTTAACTCTGTGGTTAACACTGCACAGTCCTTAACTCTGTGGTGATCACTGAATAGTCCTTAACTCTGTGGTGAATAGTCCTTAACTCTGTGGTTAACACTGCACAGTCCTTAACTCTGTGGTGAATAGTCCTTAACTCTGTGGTTAACACTGCACAGTCCTTAACTCTGTGGTGAATAGTCCTTAACTCTGTGGTTAACACTGCACAGTCCTTAACTCTGTGGTGATCACTGAATAGTCCTTAACTCTGTGGTGAATAGTCCTTAACTCTGTGGTTAACACTGCACAGTCCTTAACTCTGTGGTGAATAGTCCTTAACTCTGTGGTGAATAGTCCTTAACTCTGTGAACACTGAACAGTCTTTAACTCTGTGGTGAACACTGAATAGTCCTTAACTCTGTGGTGAATAGTCATTAACTCTGTGGTGAATAGTCCTTAACTCTGTGGTGAATAGTCCTTAACTCTGTGGTGAACACTGAATAGTCATTAACTCTGTGAACACTGAGCAGTCTTTAACTCTGTGCTGTACACTGAATAGTCCTTATAACCATATGTAATAATGTTATGTGATGAGTGTCGTAACAGATTTATTAGTAGTTGTTTTCCATCTGACTCTCAAAGAGATGACCCCGTCGATGTCCTGCACAGGACAAACACTAACCTTCGTTCCTTGGGTTACGTACACGGTGTTACAGGTTGGTACTGTACCTGACATTATTGCAGGTTCTTAGTGCACGTGTAACACGGACACTAGTGTTGGTCACTGCAGATTCCACCTGAAAATGGCCACTTTTATACCTTCAGAAGAAAGAGAAGACACAGAAGATAAAGAATTAGCAGAGATAATCAACATTGGTGAATGTATTTTCCTTTGCGCCCAACGTCTGCAGTCTGGCGCTCATCAGTCAGTCGTGTTCTCCGTCTGAAAGGCCGCTGCCACCTCGCGTTTTCCTCTCACTCCTTCAGACCCACAACGCATTCCTTCAGATAAATGTTCCTGTTCTCTGGCCATCATTTTTCTCTCTGCAGCTCCATTATAATACTATTAGAAGTGCTGCCTGCTCATTCCATCCTAAAATGAGTTTTAGAGAATAAAACCTCATCCTCCTCCAGGATTCAGGGCTATACACTTTTTATGGAGCATTTGTAATATAGATTTCTGTTGGATTTTCTTCTTTGTACTTCTTGCTTTGTGTTCATGTTTTAAGAAGGCAGTAGGGAGAAAAAGTACTCGTATGTTAAACTTCTGAATAAGTGCAGATCCCTCAGAAGTACAGAAGAGGAAATGAAAATACGCTGTCATTTGGTTTGTTAACTTAGAATCGCCTACTTTGGTCTCACTGTGTGCGTATGCAATCCAGGGCCGGATATCTTAGTAGTTTAGAGGTTTGATCTAGGTATAAACCTAGATGTAGGGTTATGTTCAAATGTGCGTTGGTGTTATATTAACATAGGGTACTTTTGTGACACGCGATTCCAAAAAACCTTTAGAGTTCTGTCGTAATCCAAATGAAACATTTCTGGAGTTTCTGAACACACAGACTCTGACTTACATGACCTCATTTAAGTAGAATATTTACCCAGCTTGTGTAGGTATGTCTCAACTCATCCTGATGTAAGAGCTCCTGTTGGTCTCCATTCTGGTTAGAGTCGGCCCTCTCTCTTCCTGACATGGCATCACCCTGAAGAGCAGCCATGAAATAAGCGTGGAGCTCAGAGGCCCAGCGCTGCCTGGAGAACATGAATATTTAACCTGCAGAGATCAACAACCACGTCTGGTGTCTCCACAGAGGTATCCATATTTATAGCCTCGGTTAGCTATCTCCTTAAGGGTTAGCATTAGTTATCTCGATAAAGGTTAGCTAACGTGATGAGAGCTAGTTATCTCTGTAGAGTTAGAGTTAGTTGTGTTAGTTATCTCTGTAAGATCTGGGTTGGTTGTGTTAGCTATCTCGGTAGAGTCTGGGTTAGTTGTGTTAGTTTTCTCTTTAAGATCTGGGTTGGTTGTGTTAGTTATCTCGGTAGAGTCTGGGTTAGTTGTGTTAGTTATCTCTGTAAGGTCTGGGTTGGTTGTCTGGATTAGGGTTAAAGGTCGGTAGCAGTGATGAGGAGGAGGAGGAGCAGGAGAATGATGATCAGTGGGTGTGAGGAGAGAAGGAGAAAAGATGATCACAAAATGGCTTCCTTGTGTTTCTATTCAGGCTCAGCCCTGCCAGGGAATCTGCTCGTGTAAAACAAACACACATCAGCCCGCAACGAGAGGCGGGTCTCAGGTCAGCACACACCATCCGTCTCCTCTTATGACAGGCTAAAGCGCTAATTAGTTCTGCCACCGCTAGAGCTGCCGTGTATCTTAGCCCCCTGATCAGCTGGAGATGCGGGCTGCGTAGCGCCGCGTAGCGCCGTGTAGCCCTAAGTTAACTTGCAGCTTCACCCCACCATCCATCAGCTCGCCGGCCAGAGGGACGAACGGACGGACGCAGGACACAGGCCGGGGGAGAGAAGAGGAGGGAGATGGTAAAAGAGGAGGAGGAGGGGAGAGATTGAGGTTGAGATTGACCTGGGATAGAAATGTAGAGGAGAAGAAGACGGACGGGAGACGAGAGAGAGAGTGACCGAGAGAGAGTGACCGAGAGAGTGAGAGAGAGAGGGAGAGAGATATTTACGGTCTGTAGACAGGCAGCGAGAGAGGAGCCAGACAGAATGAAGGTTACTACAGAGAGATAGACAGATGGACGGACGGCCACACACACACACACACACACACACACACACACACACACACACACACACACACACACACACACAGCTTCTCAATGATTTGGTTGAGGAGATACCAAAACAGCAGAGGACTGATTAGAGGACACGGAGGGAGGAGGAGGAGAGGTAATGAGGAGGAGCAGGAAGAGGAGATACCAGGAGGAGGAGGGGGAGGAGAGATAATGAGGAGGAGCAGGGAGAGGAGACACCAGGAGGAGGAGGGGGAGGAGGAGGAGAGGTAATGAGGAGGAGCAGGGAGAGGAGACACCAGGAGGAGGAGGGGAGGAGAGGTAATGAGGAGGAGCAGGACGAGGAGACACCAGGAGGAGGAGGGGGAGGAGAGATAATGAGGAGGAGCAGGGAGAGGAGACACCAGGAGGAGGAGGAGAGATAATGAGGAGGAGCAGGGAGAGGAGACACCAGGAGGAGGAGGAGGATGAGGAGGAGGAGGAGCAGGACGAGGAGACACCAGGAGGAGGAGGATGGCATGGAGGAGAGGACAGACAGGAGGATACAGGGAGACCAAGAAGTGAGGAGCAGAGAGCACCTGCTCCTCTCCAACACATTAATATCTTCATATCGCTCCATGAGAAATATTATGATTACAATCTGATTAACATTTAGATAACATTTAAATGTAATTAATAACAAAATACTAATATTTCTTACCCTTTGGGATTCATGATCTAGTCTTCATCAATCCGCCCTTCTCTCCAGCTATTCTGCGAGCCGCAGGAAAACTCAGGATGAACTTTCTACCAGAGGACGACGTTTGTTTTATTAGTAGCCTAAGTTTTTTTCGAGTTCCATTTGTGCTTTATTTGTTTTATTTTGTTCCCTCTCAGACACAGTCCATCGCCCCATATATCTCCTCGGAGATTAGATACTAATCTTATCTCGGCTTTCCTCATAGTTTCAGGACGTATAACGTCTCCATGAAAAATAGTGTTACCATGGAAACACGTCCCGGTACAAAAGCTGCATTTCATAGCAGCCAGTGCCGTCTGCCTTCCTGTTGCCGCGGAGTTCGCTCCTGATTGCGGTTCCAGCCAAGCTTCCAGCAGCTGCTTTAATTGGCCAGTTTGCGTAAAGAAGCTCAACGACAAAAAAACCATTCCATTTATTATGAACGCTAACGTTGATCCCGACAGCGATCCCGGAGCGAAACCTGGAAAGTTCGGCTCCTGCAGCGGTCCTGCCTTCCACCCGGGACGGCGGGATGGGATTACGGAGACTCTCTCCTGCAGCGTTTAAAGTTCTCCTGTTCCTTTATTGATTGAACGCTTTTATTTTCCTCTGCCTCTCTTTGGGCCCAAAGCGTCTGTGAACAGAGTTCATGCAAAAGTCATTACTCCATTAGAACAAACTATTTGCTCGGGCCCTGGAAAAGTTTATTATTGGCGGCTCAATCATTTAAAGCAATAAGCGTAAATATCAGACTGGAGTGCCTGGGAGAGAGCTGGGGGGGGGGGGAGGGTTGGAGGATGGAGGGCTGGAAGCGCTCAACTTCCTTTCATGTTCAGAGAGGAGATCCTGGAAGCTTAAGGCTGCTAATACCTGCCTAGCTTGACACGCTATCACCTTAGCCTCCTCGGCCCAGCCGGAGGAAAGATAAACTCGCTGCAGGTCTGAAACCGGTGAGAGAGACCGAGGGAATGAGGGAGAGAAAGTGAGAGAGAGAGAGAGAGAGAGAGAGAGAGAGAGAGACCGAGGACAAGGGAGAGTGAGAGAGAGCCAGAGTGCAGGAGCGAGAGAGCTCCTATTCACCGCAGTCATCCCTCATTTTTATTTATTTATTCACTTTTCTTTGTGCTCTGATTTGTATTGTTGTGAGTTCACACACCGCTCCACGAAGGATACCAAGAGCGCAGCCTCCGTTCAACCCGGTCGTCATGGCAACCTCAACGCCCCCCCCCCGCCTCTTTATCCTTTGCTTTGATGGCTGATTCCCTCCCTCTCAAGTCACCATCCGCAGGACGCCAGGTGATTAATGGAGATTCGCATGCCAGCAGCGAGAAAGACTGCAGGTATAATAGTTTACATCCCAGCTCTCTCTGTGTGATGTAAACGGCTTTCATGCCTGAAAAAACATCAATGATGAAGAAAAGTATTCCGTGGTGCTTCAGTGATAACACACAATGGTTAGGCCTAATCCATCATTTTAGAAACAACCACAGGGGTCTAGAGAGCGAGATATACACAGGCTTTGGCAGGATTATAATAGTTTACAGAAATGGTTTCCAAGCATCTAAGAAAGAAAACTACCAAACTTCCCCATCAATTTCTACTTAAATATTTTGAGTTGTATTTTTCTACAAGTTAAATATTCATACTGATGACTATGCCCCCCTTTAACTTTAGAGGCAGTAAAATACATCTTCTAAAAGGCACCATTAAAAGATTGGACCTTTTAACCACCAAGTAGTTTGACAGCTCTAAGGACATCTCTGGGCAGCACTACATTACCCAGACATCCATTCTTCAGGGTATTATGGCTCTTCTGGAGTTGGTGGCGTGCCATAGCTCTCACTGGTTCATTCTATGAACACACCATTTTAGTTCATGACGGCCCATCTTGTGGATTAATTAACCAACTCCAAAACGTATTAAAACAGAAGCGTCCTACTTCTAATGGGACTCATTAGGCACAAGATGGCTACTGTCACTGAAGACCTCTGACAGCTTCCAGCGCGGTGTAAACCGCTCCGTGCCATCAACTGGGACCTTCTTACATTCATGCATAAAAAACTCTGCATTTCAACATCGTATCCCCAGCTGAAGAGAAGCTAGAGTCCCCACTTTAGTTTGATATCACACCGTCTAGACTTCAGACCATAAGGCATTTGTTATAGCCTACTTCATGCACAACCTGACATCTTTTGTGGCTTGTGTCATTTTGACTCCACGCTTTGGTTGTCATCAGCCTCACTTGTAAAGTCACTTTGGAGAAAGATTGCTGTGTGACTCAATGTCATGCAATAAAATCAATGTTTAAACAACCCCGTATTCAGTGTTGCTGCATTCAGTGTCAAGCCACTGCATTCTACTTTGTGGTCGTTTTTGCCACAGAGCTTGGAGACTTTGACAAAAACGTAGTGACTCTCTCTCATACATATATACATACATACATACATACATACATACATACATACATACATACATACATACATACATACATACATACATACATACATACATACATATACAGTGGGGCAAAAAAGTATTTAGTCATCCACCAATTGTGCAAGTTCTCCCACTTAAAAAGACGAGAGAGGCCTGTAATTTTCATCATAGGTAAACCTCAGCTATGAGAGACAAAATGAAAAGAAAAATCCAGAAAATCACATTGTCTGATTTTTTAAGAATTTATTTGCATTTATGGTGGAAAATAAGTATTTGGTCACCTACAAACCAGCAAGATTTCTGGCTGTCACAGACCTGTAACTTCTTCTTTAAGAGGCTCCTCTGTCCTCCACTTGTTACCTGTATTAATGGCACCTGTTTGAGCTCCTTATCAGTATAAAAGACACCTGTCCACAACCTCAAACAGTCACACTCCAAACTCCACTATGACCAAGACCAAAGAGCTGTCAAAGGACACCAGAAACACAATTGTAGACCTGCACCAGGCTGGGAAGTCTGAATCTGCAATAGGTAAGCAGCTTGGTGTGAAGAAATCAACTGTGGGAGCAATTATTAGGAAATGGAATACATACAAGACCACTGATAATCTCCCTCAATCTGGGGCTCCACGCAAGATCTCACCCTGTGGGGTCAAAATGATCACAAGAACGGTGAACAAAAATCCCAGAACCACACGGGGGGACCTAGTGAATGACCTCCAGAGAGCTGGGAACAAAGTAACAAAGGCTACCATCACTAACACACTACGCCGCCAGGGACTCAAATCCTGCAGTGCCAGACGTGTCCCCCTGCTAAAGCCAGTGCATGTCCGGGCCCGTTTGAAGTTTGCTAGAGAGCATTTGGATGATCCAGAACAGGATTGGGAGAATGTCATATGGTCAGATGAAACCAAAATATAACTTTTTGGTAAAAACTCAACTCGTCGTGTTTGGAGGAGAAAGAATGCTGAGTTGCATCCAAAGAACACCATACCTACAGTGAAGCATGGGGGTGGAAACATCATGCTTTGGGGCTGTTTTTCTGCCAAGGGACCAGGACGTCTGATCCGTATGACGGAAAGAATGAATGGGGCCATGTATCGTGAGATTTTGAGTGAAAACCTCCTTCCATCAGCAAGGGCACTGAAGATGAAACGTGGCTGGGTCTTTCAGCATGACAATGACCCCAAACACACCGCCCGGGCAACGAAGGAGTGGCTTCGTAAGAAGCATTTCAAGGTCCTGGAGTGGCCTAGCCAGTCTCCAGATCTCAACCCCATAGAAAATCTTTGGAGGGAGTTGAAAGTCCGTGTGGCCCAAAAACATCACTGCTCTAGAGGAGATCTGCATGGAGGAATGGGCCAAAATACCAGCAGCAGTGTGTGAAAACCTTGTAAAGACTTACAGAAAATGTTTGACCTCTGTCATTGCCAACAAAGGGCATGTAACAAAGTATTGAGATGACCTTTTGTTATTGACCAAATACTTATTTTCCACCATAATTTGCAAATAAATTCTTTAAAAATCAGACAGTGATTTTCTAGATTTTTTTTTTTCATTTTGTCTCTCATAGCTGAGGTATACCTATGATGAAAATTACAGGCCTCTCTCATCTTTTTAAGTGGGAGAACTTGCACAATTGGAGGCTGACTAAATACTTTTTTGCCCCACTGTATAGATATACTGTATATTCACAATCACTAAGCCCTAGTTGCCCAATGCACATGTCTGGTCACCGTGACTCGTAACTACCTTTTCAAAATGTGTTTTACATGCACTCTCTCTGTGTGCCTTCCCTGGCGGTTTCACCATAGCAACCTGACCTAAGACACTGTCCAAGTGGTGGCTGAAGATATACTCCTATACTCATATTCTACTCATGTTCCTGAGGTGTGTCTCTGTAGCTCCAGTCGTGCACCCGGCCCCGATTGCAGGGAGAAATGAGGCTGGGGCAGACCTCCAGCACAGGAGAACTGACACCAAGCTGCTCACACTCTACCGTCTCCAAGTTGTCAGAGTGGGTGGGATCACCCCAGGGCTTAAGATCAAGAGCTCCATTACAGAAATTGGAGGACCTATCGAGCCAGGCTATTTTTAACAATAATAAACCTGCAATTTGCCAGTGAGCCGATATTAAATCAAATGGGAGCGTTAGGGAGCAGTAAGGCAGAACACAGTAAGAGTCAGACCGCCCGTGTAATCACCTAATTGACTCTCTCGAATAGCAGCCTTTACAGCATGCAAGGGGGTCCCTGGCCCACGCATTTCATTTACTCATAAATACTCCAGGAGTAGGAGTATTTACGTGAAACCACGCCGTGAGAGGGCTGTATAATCACCCTTCAAATGGGATCATTCTACTCCTAATTAAGACTCTTTTCTCCTCGTCTCAAACAACGATGACTTTGAGATCAAGGTGGGGAGAAGTTTGAAAGACAGAAGATACGTCGTGGTCAAGCTGTAAGCTCTGAACTCCTGGGTCTCCTCCTCGGCCTTCTTCAATCCTTCAATGTTTCGAAGAAGGTTTCCTCCTGTTTAGTGTCTGTTTACTGTATTTTACGGAATGCTGCACAGTCTTGCCCGGACCTCTCTTGTTAACCAACCTGGGTGAATAAAGGTTTAGGTAAGGTTAAGGTTAAGGTAAGGTTATGGTAGAGCCCCTCCCAGCTAGTAGACAGAAGACATCCGAAACAATACAGCTCAATAACAGATTTCTGGCCAACTGGCCGTGCTACTGTAATGCTAACCAGCGTAGCCCGCTCAAGTGGGAGCCATGAGTGGGAGGGAGCGGCGATGAGACAGTAATAGAAGAGAGAGCGACGAGTTGGCCAGCATGTTTTATAAGTGGACACAGTAGATATATCGGTTATGGGATGGGATTTAATAGATAACAGTATTTAAAGCACCATCGATCAGAACAGACAATTCAAAAAATGCTCCGTATTGCAAGTATAATAAAAGTGTATTGAATCAAAGGGGGAGGCAAGGCAGAAGCAGAGCCGAGGCTTATGGGCTTGACTGATGTGAGACGACTCCTCCACTTCTCCATGACCCCGCTCCACCAGGGTGGGGGCTCAGCAGGGTGGAGCCATCCCTCAAAGTGATGGGGTCTGATCTGAGTGACAGACGGTAAACAGTCGTATTTATGGAAATAGCTTTACAAGCAATTAGTCGAGCCGTGAGGATGCAGCACATGGCGGTCTTATCGTCCCACTCTCTAGTGTCAGGTAGGGGTCGTGATTAGCGCTGGAATAACACTGGGTGGTGTAAACAATGTCTCTCACGATGATAACCCCTGAACCCATTAGAGAGGCCATTAAGAGCCCGGTGCGGATTCCCAGAAATTTAAAACAATAAGGTAAATTAGCCATAATGGGATCGCAGTGTCACAAACTGACTTATGTTTCATAGTGTTGCTCGCTTTGCCACTCGGGCTGGAAGTTCTGACCTTTCAAAAGGTTTTTTTATTTCTATCCATCAGAACCGCGGTGCCTGGTGATAAAGTCCTCAACAGAATACTTTAATCACACAGACCACAGGATTCATAACTTGCAAAGACGTTTTCACCCCGGGCGGTCTCTGGTTAACGACCCTGTCTGACCTTCACTCGCTTATCAATTTTTTATCAGCCAAATTCAATTATCTGAAAATGCCGGGAAGTTACATCTCAATTTCAGACTTCAGTGCTTGGACCTCATATCTTAGGTCGATATCTTATTAAAATATATGTATTAGAAGAGATTACATTTAAAACTATGTAAAATGGGAGAGGAGTTTCATTGGAATGAATGGTTAATATCTACAATCTGTAGCTCATTTAGCAGCCTTTCTAGGTAAACTAATGAGGACACAAGTACACTAGCATACTAAAACAAATACTAGCATACTAAGGACCAATACTAGCATACTAAGCACCCTAACACTAGCATACTAAGGACCCTAACACTAGCATACTAAGAACCCTAACACTAGCATACTAAGGACCCTAACACTAGCATACTAAGGACCAACACTAGCATACTAAGCACCCTTACACTAGCATACTAAGGACCTTAACACTAGCATACGAAGGACCTTAACACTAACATACTAAGGACCCTAACACTAGCATACTATGGACCTTAACACTAGCATACTAAGGACCCTAACACTAGCAAACTAAGGACCTTAACACTAGCATACTAAGGACCTTAACACTAGCATACTAAGGACCCTAACACTAGCATACTAAGGACCAACACTAGCATACTAAGGACCCTAACACTAGCATACTAAGGACCAACACTAGCATACTAAGGACCTTAACACTAGCATACTAAGGACCCTAACACTAGCATACTAAGGACCAACACTAGCATACTAAGGACCCTAACACTAGCATACTAAGGACCTTAACACTAGCATACTAAGGACCTTAACACTAGCATACTAAGGACCCTAACACTAGCATACTAAGGACCAACACTAGCATACTAAGCACCCTAACACTAGCATACTAAGGACCTTAACACTAGCATACTAAGGACCCTAACACTAGCATACTAAGGACCTTAACACTAGCATACTAAGCACCCTAACACTAGCATACTAAGGACCCTAACATTAGCATACTAAGGACCAACACTAGCATATTAAGGACCAACACTAGCACACTAAGGACCCTAACACTAGCATACTAAGGACCAACACTAGCATACTAAGGACCAACACTAGCATACTAAGGACCCTAACACTAGCATACTAAGGACCCTAACACTAGCATACCAAGGACCCTAACACTAGCATACTAATGACCAACACTAGCATACTAAGCACCCTAACACTAGCATACTAAGGACCTTAACACTAGCATACTAAGGACCTTAACACTAGCATACTAAGGACCCTAACACTAGCATACTAAGGACCAACACTAGCATACTAAGGACCCTAACACTAGCATACTAAGGACCCTAACACTAGCATACTAAGAACCCTAACACTAGCATACTAAGGACCCTAACACTAGCATACTAAGGACCCTAACACTAGCATACTAAGGACCAACACTAGCATATTAAGGACCAACACTAGCACACTAAGGACCAACACTAGCATACTAAGGACCCTAACACTAGCATACTAAGGACCTTAACACTAGCATACTAAGAACCCTAACACTAGCATACTAAAGACCCTAACACTAGCATACTAAGGACCAACACTAGCATACTAAGGACCCTAACACTAGCATACTAAGGACCAACACTAGCATACTAAGAACCCTAACACTAGCATACTAAAGACCCTAACACTAGCGTACTAAGGACCAACACTAGCATACTAAGGACCAACACTAACATACTAAGGACCAACACTAGCATACTAAGGACCCTAACACTAGCATACTAAGGACCGTAACACTAGCATACTAAGGACCTTAACACTAGCATACTAAGGACCCTAACACTAGCATACTAAGGACCCTAACACCAGCATACTAAGGACCCTAACACTAGCATACTAAGTATCCTAACATGCCAGACATGACGGATTAGTTCAATGCAGGCTAACTAAAATGTACAAATACACATTGACTTTAAAGTGAGGGCCTATTAGTATTCTCCTTTAAGGATCCATTTTGGAAAAGGAAAGAGTATCAACTGATACCTAGCAGTCTCCAGACAAGCCACTGGAGCACAAACAAGGTGCACAAACTATTGAACAAGTCTCCACAATAGTTATGTATTTTAGAATTAATAGAAAAGCAGTTCACTAATATCAATAAGTCATGCTCAGTGCACACTATTCCTGAAGCCAAACAGAATACAGCTTGTATACAGGGAAACACACAAGGAATCTGAACCAGCAACACCGAGCAAGGTGTGGTTAACCATCTACCCTACAATCAGGTGTCTGGCCCACTGTACAAGAGATTTCAAATATCCGGTATCAGGAAGGTCCTCATGTATACACATGATGATCAGGAAACTCATATTGTTGCTCCAATATCAATCACATGCTTCCACAGTTCTCAAAGTCTTTAAGACCCCCAGCTGGGCAAAGCCTTCACTGAAGTAATGCATGACTATGGTTCAACTTTTGTTTAGCGATAGATGTCTCGGATTTCTGCCATCCAAACCAAGGCTGTAGCCACAATAAGCAGTACTGCAGTATAGGAACATCATGAGCCAGCACCAGACTCACCAGGCCTGGGATGATGGGAGGAGCTGGGATGATTGGCCAATGAGCCGCAGCTGTGCTGGTTCAGTGGTTTGTGCTTGGGGTAAGAGAGTCTCTATGGCTCTAGAGAGGCCCATATATTCAAAGACTGCCTTAGCCAGTACATACCACTATAAACCAGTACAAACCAGTACAAACCGTCATATTGGAGATGCAAAGACTGGCCAGTGAAAGAATGAGGCTACATTAAACAAAGGAGCAGTTTGACATTTACATGACATTTACATTACAAACAGTTTTCAATAAGTTATTTTTAATTCATGGGTTTTTGATCTCCAGGGAGCTAAACAATATACGTAAGCAAAATGTTTATATATTGATGTTGTATAAAATATCTATAAGATATGAAATATGAAACAAAGACCGACTCACTGAAATAGGTTGAAATGTGAACGTTATAGACATTATATCCAGATAAACCGAAGCTCCCCTGTTTATTTTGGCTGGTCTTGACCTCTCCAATATGGCAGTGCCGTTAACGTAACTAGGCAACAGGACCAAGTAGTCAATGCATCCTCTATGTATATAGGTCTCTGGCTTCAGGACCCCTATGGATATATTCAACATCAAAATACATTTTCCACTTGCTTGGACGCTCATATCTACATCCTACATGTAGTATGAATCATTCATCTGTTTAATTATGTATGCCAAAGGCTGTATTTCAGCTTTACATGGTGAAACATCACAGAGGTCAAACACAAGTTCAAGTTATCCTTATCTTCCCTTAAGAGGTGGGATGGGTTTGCAGCCAGGGTCACATGACAAACCATAAACACAATTACAGACAGACAGCAACAACACCAATAAAATATAGAGGAAGTCCAGACCGAAGATCAAACTAAAGTGCAACCACAGTGTGCACTACTCAACAATGTATCCCTATGAAGTCCTAGATAACTGATGTATGTTTTGATCTGATGATCTCCTCACCCGATTGAATGTGTTGCAGTACAAATGTCTGCGCTCATCTTGAGGAGGAATTAGACTTGCCAGTTAATCAAATGAGACCAGATACAACAATTATGGCCGAGATGGTGGAGCGAGTGAGAGGAATGTAAGCCTGGAAGTCGGCCCCCACCTTTAATTTAATAAATTGTGTAGCATTTCGGTTGAGAAAAAGTAATTCTAAAGTATTTTATTGGTTCAAAAGCGTTGCTTAATCCTTCATCCGTTGTACACCCCCCCCCCCCCCCACCTTTTATCTGGGCCGTACATATGATCAATTATTCAATATCCTAATCGCTGAATGAGAAAAGAGCGTTTAGTGAGCGGAGGCTCCAGCTGCCTTTCAATTAGGCGAGCGGCTCTCGTTTGAAACCACCGTCGTTCCAGACGCTCCACTGCAGTGATTTAGCTTCTCCTTTCTCCAATCACTTCTCCTCAAATTCATCCTCCGCCCGTGGTCCTGGACTTGGCCTGATTCCTCTCTCTCTTCCTGTGCTCCTCAAAGCCATGTGGTCTTGTCCCCTAAACCGAGGCTGACATCCACACACTTGTTCATTAAGCAGCTTAAAACCCTCTGATTAATTGGCTTTGTTTCGAGCATGGATGTGACCTGCAGCCGACACACACGGGCCGACCGGAAGATGAGTAATGATGAGCAGAGCCGTGCAGCGATTAGGATATCGCCTTATTGATCGTATGAACGCACCCGATGAAAGCTGCTAGTGTATCGCAGAGTAAGGGATGCTCTTGAAATAATAACCATGATTTATGAAGCTCCTGAAAAAAACCTCAAAGTAATCTGCCTTCAACAACACAAAACCTGCAAGAACATAAGGGAATAGAAGGGAGACGGGAACCATCCCATAATACAGGTTCAGGTAGATGTGCTTCCAGCCCAGGGGACCCCTATCTGCCCTTTATTTAAGAACCTGAAAAGAGCCCTCCCCTCTTTTTAAAGGAGATAGCAGGAGAATAAATTGAATTTCCCATGATGCATCATGGCTCTCTCCCGTGAGAGGGAGCTCGCCTCGACAACGTCTCTCTAAACCTCCGTAACGGATGGTTATTGTCCTCTTTATTTACCTTCTTCCTCCTCCCTTCTCTGCGGCTACTCGTCTTGCGGTTCACTTCCCTCATTTGTTTTAAGTTACTGCCGAGCTATTCTCAGTTACTGCCCGGAGTTTAACAGCGTGAGTCCATCTCCTGTGAACAGGACAAACAGAACTAACTTGTGACCTAACCATGACCTGCCATGAACTGACCGTGATGTCACCCAACTCTGATGTCATCGGACATGATATGTCACTGTTAACCAGGTCCATGGCCTTATCATTTACATTTAGGGCGTTTATCAGACGCTTTTATCCAAAGCAACTTACAATAAGTCCATTCGTCAGAAGAAAGAGAATCAACAATATATCGCTGTCGGTACAGTAAGGATGTTCATAGAACCAATCATCATCATGTTGTCACCTCATCATGTGGTCACCTCATCATGTGGTCACCTCATCAGGACCCCATTCATACATCCCTCCAGAGGTCAACAACCATCCAATCAAGCTTTAAGGAAACATCAACATCCTCTGTGTTTTCAATTCCAAAGGCACAGAAATTAGCATATCCAATTAGCACACACACCAACAATAAAAGACTAAAATGTTGATCACAGTTCAGTAATCATGCCAACAATTGAAATTACAATGGTTATATTAGTTCAGCAATAATATCCACAATAAAACATTCCAAGGCAGTGCTTGAGTGATTATAGCAACGCTGCAGGCCGTACAAGACGAAACCATCGTAATGTTCTGCAGAACCAACCTGTGGTGAGAACTACAGGAACAACTCTGGAGGGAGGCGGGAGGGCCACTGGCTGGTCCCCCAGCTCCCCTCAATGATAGAGCGCTGTTCTAACCCGTGGCCCCTCAAAGCGCTTCACAATATCCCCTAACATTCACCCATTCATAAACACACTCGAACACCAGCGGTGGAGTCATCAATGCAAGGTGACAGCCAGCTCGTCGGGAGCAGTCAGGGTGAGGTGCCTTGCTCAGGGCACCTCGACACTCAGCTAGGAGGAGCCGGGGATCGAACTAGCAACCTTCTGGTCACCAGCCAAGCTGCTCTACCTCCTGGGCCACATTCCACCCCTCCTCAATCAGGAGGTGGGGTAGAGGAGGTGAAGAGGAGGGGTGGAGGAGGGGTGGAGGAGGGCTTGAGGTAGACTGGCAGTCCGATCATCTGTCAAACACGCCTTATGGAGAGAAGCTCATGAGAATAGTTTCAAGACTCTCCGCTGGTCTTTCAAGGAAAACAGTTTCCCAAAGCTTTTACCAGGAATGAACTGATCAAACATTTAAAAGCTATGAGTGATGAATTGACAATTGTTATGAAAGCTTTTAACAATTATGAACTGATCATTGAGTAAAGCATTTACTGGTAATTCAGTTCAGATTTGTGTTGAAATATCTTTGATCCGAGCTGTTAAATCTCTTACCAATGATAAAGTGATCTTCATCATCCTCATCATCATGATAAAAGGACGACACAAGCTTTTCCGATGAAATTGGTTTCAAAGTCAGACAAACAACCTTAGCTGTTCAGATTATACCGCGCACACAGCCTTTCCATCGGTAGACACCACACAACCAACCACTCTCACAACGCACCTCCACCTCCTGAAGATAGGGGCTGGGTGGAGGTGGCTGGTTCTGGACTCATCAGAGGTTGTAGAGAGGCAGCCTCAGAAGGAAGGAACCGTGGCCAGTATGTAGAACCAACAGCTGCCTCAGTGGCCAGGCGCCTCCCGCCAGGCCCCAGGGTGGGGGGTCCAATAGTGAGCCAGGCCCCAGGGTGGGGGGTCCTATAGTGAGCCAGGTCTCAGGGTGGGGGTGTCCTAAAGGGTGGGGCTGAAACCTTGACTGCGATTCAGGGCTTTGCTCATAAAGTTAACTTGAATTCAACCTGAAACCTTCACAGCCCAGCGGCAGATCAGAAACACCAGTTCAACCACTGGAGGCTCCAGTCAGAAGATCAGCCCCAACCACCTGACCTTCTGCTGAAGGTCAACCAGTGGGGTCTCCAGTCAGAAGATCAGCCCCAACCACCTGACCTTCTGCTGAAGGTCAACCAGTGGGGTCTCCAGTCAGAAGATCAGCCCCAACCACCTGACCTTCTGCTTAAGCTCCCAAAGCAGGCAGTCAGCTGGAATCAGAAAGTCCTACTGTGCTGACCCATGTTCAACCTCCAGTCCAACGTGGCTGGTTTGCTGTGTTGCTGTGGTCCAATACTGTGCTGCCATGAATTAATGAGTTGTGTGTGTTCTTGTTACCTCTAATCTCTCATATGAATAGACACTTTGAACAAGGTAAAGTTTTAATCTTGTTACATAAGGTCTAAAGGGGGTTCTCTCCTCCACTGGGTTCCTCCAGACGTCTCCGCTCTATCCTCAGTGTTGTTTCAGACCTTATTGAGTCAGGGAGGTTTCGCTAAAGCAATTAGCCTGATCCCATTAGTAACGGCCGGCGTGCCACACAGCAACACCAGGAAGCCGCTAGCGATTAGCTCAGCTAACAGTAGAGTTGGCTGCGTCAGTGCTGGAGGAAGGGGTAAGCAGTGGTCCACTGTAGCATGGGCTAACCTAATGTAGCGTGGCTAAGCTAATGTAGCGTCGCAAACCCTAGCATGGTTAAGGCTGGCAGGAGGACATCTGTTTGTTGGTGAATAAACAAAGGCCCTTCTGATTTATCAGAAGGGCGTCATTTATTCATTTGAGGAGTTATTTTTTGGTGTATTTTGTTATTTGTTCACACAGTTCATGTACTTCCCAGCCGTGAAAAGGGGAGGTGGCAAGTTATCAACTTACCCACAGCACTAAGCCCCGCCCACCAACAAGGTCCAATCAGATCAGTGTGGTTGGGCAGAGAAACAAGGGACTTAATTTTCCTGATTGGTAGCTACAAAACCAGCTGGGATTGGTTGTTTCATGGCCGTCTACCGTGGCCCTGGTTGAATGTATTTTGGCTACATCACAGTATCATGCTACATCATGGTGTTATGCTACATCACAGTATGATGCTGTCGCGCTATTACTCTATATCGCGGTATCATGCTACATCGAGGTATATTGCTACTTGCTACTTACCAATGCTATGATGCTAAATTGCGGTATGATGCTATATCACGATACAATGCTACATCATCAATGATGATACATCGGGGTATCATGCTACATCATGGTATGACGATGTATCGCGGTACGATGCTACAGCGAGGTGCAATGCTACATAGCAGTATGATGCAACATCGTGGTATTATGCTACATACTGGTGTAATGCTACTCGTGGTATGATGCTACATCGCGGTAACATGCTACATACTGGTATCATGCTACATCATGGTAACATGCTACATACTGGTATCATGCTACATCATGGTATCATGCAACATATGGTAGCATAAACCAGCCTGCTGCAGTTCTCCGCAGCCCGCGTGCGACTGCACACTGCCTGCAGAGTCGGTTGTTATTCACCCTCAGAGAGAAACGATCAATGTATGCGAGGTTACGACCTCTGGCTGACTGATAAAGAAGCCAAGGCGAGTTGTAACTATTTACCAAGGGCTTGTTATGAACGATTATGGTATGGCAGCGCCACAGAGTACGTTACCAGGGAAACAGGATCCTTATTATTTCTAGCCAGCCCCGCACAGCGGCAGCAGCGAATCAAAAGTTTTTCTCTGCAGTGATTCTCCGAGTCTAAACTCGGCAAACTGCCGTCTGACACCTTGAAAAAGTGTTATCATCCAGAGTGCTCTCTAATTATCTACTTTTTAAGCATGCTGTCTTTTCCTTTGCGTCAATTTACTTTATTCTTACGTACAAATAGCATGCATGTTTGGAAGACAGATTACTCAAATCACCGAAACAACCTGCACGGAAAATACAGGTCTCTCCTCTCTGTCATCGTTAAGAAGCAGGTAGGGGTTAGATAGTACAGAGACAGGTCATTAAGGAGCAGGTAGGGGTTAGACAGTAGACAGGTCATTAAGGAGCAGGTTGGGGTTAGACAGTACAGAGACAGGTCATTAAGGAGCAGGTAGGGTGAGACAGTACAGACACAGGTCATTAAGGAGCAGGTAGGGGTTGGACAGTACAGAGACAGGTTATTAAGGAGCAGGTAGGGGTTAGACAGTACAGAGACAGGTCATTAAGGAGCAGGTAGAGGTTAGACAGTACAGAGACAGGTCATTAAGGAGCAGGTAAGGGTTAGACAGTACCAATGCTGGTCATTAAGGAGCAGGTAGGGGTTAGACAGTACAGAGACAGGTCATTAAGGAGCAGGTAGGGGTTAGACAGTACAGAGACAGGTCATTAAGGAGCAGGTAGGGGTAAGACAGTACAGAGACAGGTCATTAAGGAGCAGGTAGGGGTTAGACAGTAGAGAGACAGGTCATTAAGGAGCAGGTAGGGGTTAGACAGTACAGAGACTGGTCATTAAGGAGCAGGTAGGGGTTAGACAGTACCAATGCTGGTCATTAAGGAGCAGGTAGAGGTTAGACAGTACAGAGACAGGTCATTAAGGAGCAGGTAGGGGTTAGACAGTACAGAGACAGGTCATTAAGGAGCAGGTAGAGGTTAGACAGTACAGAGACAGGTCATTAAGGAGCAGGTAAGGGTTAGACAGTACCAATGCTGGTCATTAAGGAGCAGGTAGGGGTTAGACAGTAGAGAGACAGGTCATTAAGGAGCAGGTAGGGGTTAGACAGTACAGAGACTGGTCATTAAGGAGCAGGTAGGGGTTAGACAGTACAGAGACAGGTCGTTAAGGAGCAGGTAGGGGTTAGACAGTACAGAGACAGGTCGTTAAGGAGCAGGTAGGGGTGAGACAGTACAGAGACAGGTCGTTAAGGAGCAGGTAGGGGTGAGACAGTACAGAGACAGGTCGTTAAGGAGCAGGTAGGGGTTAGACAGTACAGAGACAGGTCATTAAGGAGCAGGTAGGGGTTAGACAGTACAGAGACAGGCCATTAAGGACCAGGTAGGGGTGAGAGAGTACAGAGACAGGCCATTAAGGAGCAGGTAGGGGTTAGACAGTACAGAGACAGGCCATTAAGGACCAGGTAGGGGTTAGACTGTAGAGAGACAGGTCATTAATGAGCAGGTAGGGGTTAGACAGTACAGAGACAGGTCATTAAGGAGCAGGTAGGGGTTAGACAGTACAGAGACAGGTCATTAAGGAGCAGGTAGGGGTTAGACTGTTGAGAGACAGGTCATTAAGGAGCAGGTAGGGGTTAGACTGTAGAGAGACATTACAGAGGAGATAGGGAGCCTAAAGTGATGTAAACTGAGTCAATATGCCGAGACAAGTATACACCCTCCCTCATCTCTCGAGGTTCACCAGCCGAGGACGTTCTCAGAATAGAGATCTGGACCCAGACCACACAGAGGATGAGTGCAAGTGTGGTTTAACCATCCATCCTGACGTAGAACACCATCAGAGGTCACACGGGACAGGTAGCAAGGGAGACCGTCTCCATTAGACGCCAGCTGGTGGAGAGGAGTGAGTGGATCCAACGAGAGAGGATCGTTTAGCACACGCTCGCCCTCCTCTGGGGTCGCACTTCTCTCTGCTGGCTCTCCTCTCTGCTCTCCTCTCTGCTCTTCTCTCTGCTCTCCTCTCTGCTCTCCTCTCTGCTCTCCTCTCTGCTGGCTCTTCTCTCTGCTCTCCTCTCTGCTATTCTCTCTGCTGGCTCTTCTCTCTGCTGGCTCTTCTCTCTGCTGGCTCTACTCTCTGCTCTCCTCTCTGCTCTCCTCTCTGCTGGCTCTACTCTCTGCTCTCCTCTCTGCTCTTCTCTCTGCTGGCTCTTCTTTCTGCTCTCCTCTCTGCTCTCCTCTCTGCTCTTCTCTCTGCTCTTCTCTCTGCTCTCCTCTCTGCTCTCCTCTCTGCTCTTCTCTCTGCTCTCCTCTCTGCTCTTCTCTCTGCTGGCTCTTTTCTCTGCTCTCCTCTCTGCTCTTCTCTCTGCTGGCTCTTCTCTCTGCTGGCTCTTCTCTCTGCTCTCCTCTCTGCTCTTCTCTCTGCTGGCTCTACTCTCTGCTCTTCTCTCTGCTCTCCTCTCTGCTGGCTCTTCTCTCTGCTCTCCTCTCTGCTCTTCTCTCTGCTGGCTCTCCTCTCTGCTCTCCTCTCTGCTCTCCTCTCTGCTGGCTCTTCTCTCTGCTCTTCTCTCTGCTCTCCTCTCTGCTCTCCTCTCTGCTCTCCTCTCTGCTGGCTCTTCTCTCTGCTCTCCTCTCTGCTCTTCTCTCTGCTGGCTCTTCTGTCTGCTGGCTCTTCTCTCTGCTCTCCTCTCTGCTCGCTGTTCGCTGCCCGGCGTTCTGCTGCCAGGAGGCGGTGGGAGCAGCTAATGGACGACACCTGAACTCAATACAGAGAACACTGGGAGACCGTTCCTCATGTCAGAGGATTAGATACTGAAGGCACTTAATAATAAAATGTAAGCACTTAATAAAACCTAATCCAACCTGCATGGCATCCAGTAGTTAAAACACTAATACACTTATACTTTCAGTCCAATGAAAGTACCTACAATGATGGAAGGCATGTATTAAATAATATGGCCTGTGCTTCGGACCCCTGAACGTGTTCGGGGATAGATGATCTGCTCTTCTCTCTGGATCCCTGGGACTGGTGGGTCATGTTCGGGGATAGATGATCTGCTCTTCTCTCTGGATCCCTGGGACTGGTGGGTCATGTTCGGGGATAGATGATCTGCTTTTCTCTCTGGATCTCTGGGACTGGTGGGTCGTGTTGGGGGGATATATGTTCTGCTCTTCTCTCTGGTTCCCGGGGGTTTGAGGGTCGTGGGCAGAGGGTTTGAGTTATTCCCCTCATCTAAAACCCTTTCCGCTGAAGCGATGCTACAGAGGAAAGGTTGGAGAGCAGAGTTCTACGGTGATCTGGGAGTCCTGCTCTGGTCCTGATCAACAGAAGCCATCGATGGAGGGAGAGAGCTCTGGTCAGACTTCTTCATACTGGTTGAAGAATAAATAACAATATTAATAGTAAAGGCTGTCATGAAGAATGAAATGTAACATAACTTAGTATTAGTATGAGTGAATACTAACACCTACAGATTTACTAGGTAAAATACACAGCGATGTACTTTAAACTACTAATAATAAGTGTGCCTTCCACAGCAGGATTAAAGGCGGGCCTATCGAAGACGGACAATCAACGTTTAAAAAGCGCTCATATCCATGAAACCAGGAATCTATTTAATTATGAAAACGCGTGTAAAGCCTAATAGGAGGCAGTGGGCTGAGGGGGAACATGTATGAAGCGGGGGGCTGATTAGACGCCAGCCATAGCCTGTCGAACACGCATCACTCCACGCGATGGGAATCTAGTTAGCAACCATATTAAACATTTAATAACCATGAAATTGGGTAAAGCGAGGCACCAGGAGAGTCCGTTCTGATAGGATCAGACACCGCGTGGTAATGAAATGTGATAGGCCCATATCTCCCCAAACACACTTTTTATTAAAAGACAGATGCGATGCAACAACTTTATATAAAATAGCCCCTGGCTAAATGTGATCTCTACCTCGCTCTCTCATTATCTCTCTGTTTTTTCATTCTGTTTCTGTAAGCTTTCATTTTCTCTCTTTCTCTTTCTCTTTCTCTCTCTCTCTCTCTCTCTCTCTCTCTCTGTCTCTGTCTCTCTCTCTCATTTTCCCTCTCTCTTTCTCTCTTTCTCTCCCTGTCTATCTGTCTCTCTCTCTCTCTGCCTCTCTCTGCCTTTCTCTGTCTTTCTCTGTCTTTGTCTCTCTCTTTCTCTCAAATGACAATAACTCAGCAGAGACAATTCAATGAGGATATGTCTTCCTGTTCATGTCTAGCTAATAGAAGACAGAGATGAATGATCTGCATTCATACGGCCTGTGAAGGCTGATGTGGATCTATCGATTAATTTATTGATGGATGGTTCTTAGAGAACATCACTTCAACTGCTGGTTTTGTTTTCTGAGGGGACACCATTTATCCAACTTCTGTTACAGCAGCAAATGAGTTTCCCTGTGTAACCACTGGCTTTTAGAGTCCTGTAAATACATTGTTTACTGATTCATTTCACACATGAAGTGACAAATTGCCACAGTGCTGTCGCTCGCGGCAGCTCTGAGCGATAAACTCTCAGGATCCATCCATGGCGCAGGCGTCCATCTTGTATTCATGAGGCAGATGTTTAACGAGGGAGACCGAGCGGGGCTCGGATGAAAGGAATAACGACGCTCCGAACACTTCCTCAACGGGCGGAGAAGCTTCCAGCACAACTGCACAAAGTCAATCCAATATTTTGTAAACCCTCCCCTCTGCCCCCATCTGGTCCATCAGGCTACGGTCGTATGGTAGGATCACTATTTGATCACATGCAGGTGCTTGGTTCTAGGTCTGAGATGTCCTCAGCCTTTACGTTATTTATTGTGTGTACATTGTTTGTAGTTTTCACTTTACATAGATATTCAGGGCGTGAAGCATGCGCTTTTATGCAGAGAGACTTACAATAAGTACATTTTTCAGGAGAAAGAGAAACAACAATATTTCGCTGTCGGTACAGTAAGGATGTTCATAGAACCAAGTGCCGAGCCCTTAACAATCACTGGGTTAACCCATTCCCTGTGTACAACAGAGATAGCTAGGATAAGTCACTACACAATACTTAGTGCTATTTTTAAGTACCAGGACGTACAACATACAATAAGTGTGGGGGCTATACATGTTTTACTCTCTCACTTGTATCTTTTAACACTAATCTGCTGTGCTGTACTTTCTGCTCTGATCCCAGACGTCTCTTCTGGGATCAATAATGCACCACTTACCCGTTCTAATCCGTCTCGTTCCCCCGACCTTCCTGGTGTCTTTCTTACCCCCCCCCCGTCCCGCCCCCTCCTCTCCTCGCTGCTCAGAGACGCTGGTTGGTAAGGACGGGTCAGTAGTGAAATCACCTGAGGAGAACAGGAGCTGTCCTCCAATCTGTTCAGGGGGTCGTTCTCCACGAAGACTGCTCCCTGCACCGCGCTGCACTGCGTGGTCAGAAGACTGTGGGATCTGAGCAGGGGGCTGGGAGAGGGGGAGAGGGGGGAGAGAGGAGAGGGGGAGAGATAGGGGAGAGGGGAAGAGGGGAGAAGGGGAGAGATAGGGGACAGGGGAAGAGAGGAGAGAGGGGAGAGAGGGGAAGAGGGGAGAGGGGGAGAGAGGGGGAGAGGAGAGAGGGGAGAGAGGGGAAGAGGGGAGAGAGGGAGAGAGGGGAGAGGGGGAGAGGAGAGAGGGGAGAGAGGGGAAGAGGGGAGAGAGGGAGAGAGGGGAGAGGGGGAGAGAGGGGGAGAGGGGAGAGGGGAGAGAGAGGGGAGAGGGGGAGAGGGGAGAGAGGGGGAGAGGGGAGAGAGAGGGGAGAGGGGAGAGAGGGGGGAGAGGGGGGAGAGGGGAGAGGGGAGAGTGGGAAGAGAGAGAGAGAGGAAAGAGGGGAGAGAAAGGATCCATTGTATGCTGTACATCCCGGCACTTAATGTACACACTTAATCTACATTGCACTTATTCATAGTACTTAATTGTGTAGCATCTGCAGTAGCTGCTATCACTGCTGTACACGGGGAATGGGTTAGCCTAGTGATTGTTAGTACTTGCACTTGGTTCTATGAACATCTTTACTGTACCGACAGTGATATATTCTTTCACTTCTTATGACAAATGTACTTATTGTAAGTCACTTTGGATAAAAGATAAATGTAAATGTTAAGGAGAGAGGGAGAGGGGGAGAAAGGGGAGAGAAGGTAGAGGGGAGAGAGAGGGGGAGAGAGAGGGGTAAGAGGAGAGAGAGGGGATAGAGGGAGAGAGAGGGGGGAGAGAGGGGAGGAGGGGAACAGCAAGTTTATCCGCGTCAGCCATTTTACCCCTGGCAGGCGGTGCTTCCCAGCGAGCGCTGTCCTACTGAAACACTGAGAGACCCCTGTTAGGAGGGGAGGATCAGGAGAAGGTTGGCACCACCATTTCGCTTTTCCTGCTACACTGATCTAACTTCTGTGGTAGTAGCATCACAATTCAGAGTATTTAAAGTGTGACGAGAAGCTCAGAATCTGGGGTTCACTTTCTTTTGCTTCGTTCAGATTTCAACCGTCTTACGATGGAGGCAAATAAAAATTTCATCCCCTAAATTTAGATTAAGGAGTTTTGGTGACGCTTTCATCCAAAGCTACTTACCACCACTCACACACATAGTCACACAGCGACGGCGGAGTCAGCCATGCAGGGCGACAGCCAGCTGGTCAGGAGCAGTCGGGGGGGGAGTCTCGCTCAGGGACGCCTCCACACTCAGCTAGGAGGAGCCTTCTTGTCACCTTCCAACCCGCTCTTCCTCCTGAGCCGCTGCTGTCCAAAGTAAGCGTCTGTAAAGGTTTTAATCACCACCGTGTGGAGCCGCCCTGTAGGATCACCACCTCCACCTTCTGAAGCTTCGTCCATCCACTCAGGTACATACAGTTACCACCACCACCATCCTGAGACAGGCCTTCCTTCACCCCTTCTGTACAGAAACAGGCCTTCCTCCACCCCTTGCCTTCCTCGGTGTCCGGCTGAGGCTCGTTGCCATCTCCACCCAAAGGTTCTGCTCCATCATAGGACGGCTGGATCCAAGATGAACATCATTTTTCTCCCAAAGGTGCATTTAGTGTGATCAGCTCATAGCTTATTAAAATAATACAACAGAATGAAAGAGACTGGGGTCACACTTCAGCCAACCCGATCGCACCTCCTCCTTGGGAAGGAGGGAGCGATGAGACAGGAAAGGAGGGGAGGTAAACCATCACTAGGGTCCTCTCCTCCTCCTCCCCCTTTATCTCCCCCTAGCTGAGGGGGAGGTAAACCATCACTAGGGTCCTCTCCTCCTCCTCCCCCCTTATCTCCCCCTAGCTGAGGGGGAGGTAAACCATCACTAGGGTCCTCTCCTCCTCCCCCCCTCCTCCCCCTAGCTGAGGGGGAGGAGGGGTAGGCGTGGCGATCCCGGTGGTGTTGGACCGGAGCGCTCCACATGACTCCCGGAGACGTGGAGCAGCGCCGGCCGCTCCTCGGAGCGTCGGGATCAGGACGCTCCTCCGTGACATTTAGAGCGCGTCTGTCCAAACCGCCGCGCCCACGCTGAATGTCCGCCACGCTGTCAGCCGCGCCCCCCTGGAGCCGGACCCCATTAGGACCGGGTTCTGGGGCGGCCAGACGTGTGTTACCCCAAAGGTCCAGGAGAGACCGGACCCCATTAGGACCGGGTTCTGGGGCGGCCAGACGTGTGTTACCCCAAAGGTCCAGGAGAGACCGGACCCCATTAGGACCGGGTTCTGGGGCGGCCAGACGTGTGTTACCCCAAAGGTCCAGGAGAGACCGGACCCCATTAGGACCGGGTTCTGGGGCGGCCAGACGTGTGTTACCCCAAAGGTCCAGGAGAGACCGGACCCCATTAGGACCGGGTTCTGGGGCGGCCAGACGTGTGTTACCCCAAAGGTCCAGGAGAGACCGGACCCCATTAGGACCGGGTTCTGGGGCGGCCAGACGTGTGTTACCCCAAAGGTCCAGGAGAGACCGGACCCCATTAGGACCGGGTTCTGGGGCGGCCAGACGTGTGTTACCCCAAAGGTCAAGGAGAGACCGGACCCCATTAGGACCGGGTTCTGGGGCGGCCAGACGTGTGTTACCCCAAAGGTCCAGGAGAGACCGGACCCCATTAGGACCGGGTTCTGGGGCGGCCAGACGTGTGTTACCCCAAAGGTCCAGGAGAGACCGGACCCCATTAGGACCGGGTTCTGGGGCGGCCAGACGTGTGTTACCCCAAAGGTCCAGGAGAGACCGGACCCCATTAGGACCGGGTTCTGGGGCGGCCAGACATGTGTTACCCCAAAGGTCCAGGGGGGTTTGGAGGCAGACCTCCCTCTCCCCTGACAGAGCCGGTCTACAGGAAGCTCTATCCTGTAGGTGGATGCCCATGCAGTCTTGACCCTATAAGGGCATACACCTTTATGGTGATTACCCTATAAGGGCATACACCTTTATGGTGATTACCCTATAAGGGCATACACCTTTTGAAGGGTAGAAGGTCTTTACCCTATAAGGGCATACACCTTTATGCTGATTACTCTATATGGGCATACACCTTCATAAAGGGTAGAAGGTCATTAGCCTATGAGGGCATACACCTTTATGGTGATTACCCTATATGGGCATACACCTTCATATAGGGTAGAAGGTCTTTAGCCTATGAAGGCATACACCCTTATGGTGATTACCCTATATGGGCATACACCTTTATATAGGGTAGAAGGTCTTTACCCTATATGGGCATACACCTTCCATATTAGGTTTATGCAGAATACCATATATGGGCACACAAACCCAGAACGTTTTGCTGGCACTTCCTGGCTCCCACTCACCAGCCTGCACCCCAGTACAGCATTACTTTGGCACCTCTGGGATTATTAGTACTAGTTTCTGGGATGACTTCTAATACTGTGTATTAGTTAGAGAACCAAGTATCACTTTGAGTGTGGAGAACTACCGGTGATATTGATTAGGACATTTGAGAACCGAAAGAGAAACACTGGAGGAACTAAAATGGTTTCTGACCAATCACACGCCCCAATGGGATCCATGTTAGGATCGATTGTATTTCCCATGATGCAACAGGCCTTATGCATTAAGCGTGTCAGAAATGAAGGGTGAAAGTTTGAATGGTCTCTGAACCTAGCATAGGTCTCCCATGGTAAACATAGAAGTAAAGTAGAACACGATTGGTGTTTGCTAACGTCATGACATGGGTTAGATGGGCCGAGGGGTCATGCTATTGGTCCAGCGGAAAGCAATGCATCGTGGGAATGATCACCAGAACTAAACGTCTGAAAGATGACAGGACAAGTAGGGTTGGTTTAAATGTACAAAGTTGCACAGTTCTTTTATATCAGTATTTGAAAATATCCAACATTGAAAGAAGAATCAAATTAGACGGGTAAGAATAACTAATAACAATAATGAATATCAGCAATAACTAGACTTAAAATTAGGACTGTTTTATAATTCTATACAGAAACACCTGAGGGCAGGAAACAGAGAGAAAAGCATCACTCAAGTTAGAAACTACACGTAGTAACCCATTAAAGAAAGAAAAGAAACACTGAGAATAGAAAACAACAAATAGGGTGTAGATAAGTTTAAACAGGGCTGCCCTCGCTCGGACCACCAGAACTATAGGATGTGGTCAGAGCCAATCTCAGAGCTTTATTGGTCAGCCGTTGAGGTCGTCATGACAGCAGTCATCACATTGGTCCCTCTGCTCTTTAAAGCCAGCGTTTCTCAAAGCGCGTTACGGTACGCTACAGACAGCCGTCTGTACTCAGGGTTCAATGCTTTGGGGGGGAGAGAGAGAGAGTGCTGCCCTGTTCAAAGATATAACACACACAACATGCTGTCAAAAGCAAAACAACCCAAAATCAACTGAGAGAATCAAAGCGCTGTAGAAAATGGTCCCTGGATGCATAAGACTGGCCGGACTGAGCCTCCTCAGCAAGCTTCAACCAGAAACGTGACATCAACATCGGTTTAGTGGGGCGTGCGAGATTCACATTATACATCTGTCTGTACATTAACATCCATCACTAGTGCATCTTTCACTGCCTGGGTCGGCCGTCTCTCGTCCAATCACAGCTCACTACATCACATCACTCGGAAACAAAAGAAAGAAGGAAAGTACAAAACAAACCTTTGGTCCAAACAAGAGAATGCACAAAAGAAGAACAAGAAAAAGAAACCAGGGGGAGGCGAGGCCGTCCAATCTCTGGGCGGGGAAACCAGGAAAATAGAAAGCAAAAATTAAAGAGTTCTTCTTTTTCTTTTTCTATATCTTTCACTCTCATGACGACATGACGGTGACAGACACCCTCCCGACCCCTCCTCCTCCTCCCTCGCCGCGGGCCTGAAGTCTTACTCGGGGGTTTTCCTCACAGAGGACAGAAGGAAGGGGAAGTGCTCTATTTGATTGTCCACAAAAAAATAGTGCCTGCAGAAAGTAGTCCCGGCGCGAGAATATACAATCACAGCGTGAAGCGACGAGGTCCTCCGCCGGAGGGGGGGGGGGTTGTGCCCGCCGCCCGGGACCCTCTGATCTCAACCTTCGTTACCCGGGCAACCCGCTCTGGGTAGGAGGGGGGGAGGTCTCGTCGTCTCGGTGACGGCCGGCGGGGGGGTCTTACGAGGTGGTGGTCTTGTGCTGTTCTGCGTCATCCAATAAGCAGCCGCTGCGGACCACCGGCAGGGGGTGGGCCTCCGTGTTGAACACCCAGTCGTCCAGTGAGAGGAGGTCGTCGTCCGAGAACAGCAGGTACAGGTACCTGGAGAGAGAGAGAGAGAGAGAGAGAGAGAGAGAGAGAGAGAGAGAGAGAGAGGGAGAGAGAGAGAGGGAGGGAGAGGGAGAGAGAGAGAGGGAGGGAGAGGGAGAGAGAGAGAGAGAGAGAGGGAGAGACAGAGAGAGACAGAGAGAGAGAGAGAGAGAGAGAGAGAGGGAGAGGGAGAGGGAGAGAGAGAGAGAGAGACAGAAAGAGAGAGAGAGAGAGAGAGAGAGAGAGAGACAGAAAGAGAGAGAGAGGGAGAGAGAGAGAGAGAGAGAGAGAGAGAGAGAGGAAAGGACACCAGGCTGAGTACTTCATACTGTGTGGAGGTAAGATAGTTATGAGTACTTGTACTGTTTGGAGGTATTATGATGAGTACTTGGTACTGTTTGGAGGTATCTATGATGAGTACTTGGTACTGTTTGGAGGTATCTAGGGATAGTTTCATTTCTCGGTTGTGTTTTTTGTTTTAACTGAACCTAGTAAACACTGTGACCTTGATGAAATATGATCTCCCTTCATGAAACCTTTTTCTATATAGAAGAAATAGCACGATGGAAAACGTGTTAGATTGGGAGAAAATTGGACATTTATTTCACATCAAGCTAAAAAAGAAGACTCACATCTCTTCCTAAAAGGGTTCTATTTCCCAAACCAGACGCGCTGCCCAACATCAACTAAACGGGGTACAGCTCAACTGGATAAATATTTAGGTCTGCCCGGAGAAAAAGCTGAATTATAATTTAAAAGTGTATTTCAGACGGCAGTTTAATGGAGAAACATTTAGGCAGAGAGACAGACGGTACCTCACTTCTTGGAAACTTATTACCAACTTTTGAACTCACCTTAACCACGTTAATAACTGTAAAATATTAAAATTAATAACAACAGCCAAAGCAACAACACTGCTACAGAAACGGCTGTTCTCAACACAGGTTGGATGAGTTGAGGTAAGGTAAGGTAAGGTAAGGTGGACTATCTTAGGGTAAGATGAGATCAGCACCATGAGGTGAAATAAGATGAGCTTAGATGTTCCTTCAACAGAACCACAGGGAGATGAAGAGGAGTTGCAGAATGAGGTAAGGTCAGTGATAGCATTAGCCACCGGTACCAGGTCGGCCCTGCTAGCCAACAGGAAGTAGAACTCACTTGAGCGTCTCAGACAGGAAGAAGCTCTGCTGCATGTTGTCGTGGCCCACGGTGGTGGTGTAGACGTCTCGGATCCCTGAGAAGCCCGACTCCACCCGACAGTGCTGCTCCAGAGCCTACACGAGGTGGAGAGGGGTGGAGGAACACAAGATGATCAGATACTTACATTTTGTTTGTATTTAGGTTTGTATTTAGGGGCTGGATAGTCACTTAGGGTGAGTGGATATTCAGTGAGGATGCTCACAGTCCACCATCAGACTCTGAAGTCTAACCTCCACCAGCTCCTTGAGGTCCTGTACCTCGTGCAACTCTCAGATACTGACATCTACGGTGGAGACAAACTCTCAAAGAGATAAAAGCTATGGTCTCAAAACCAGAGACGCTCTAACCCTCATCTATAGTCTCAAAACCAGAGACGCTCTAACCCTCAGCTATAGTCTCAAAACCAGAGACGCTCTAACCCTCAGCTATAGTCTCAAAACCAGAGACGCTCTAACCCTCAGATATAGTCTCAAAACCAGAGACGCTCTAACCCTCAGCTATAGTCTCAAAACCAGAGACGCTCTAACCCTCAGCTATAGTCTCAAAACCAGAGACGCTCTAACCCTCAGCTATAGTCTCAAAACCAGAGACGCTCTAACCCTCAGCTATAGTCTCAAAACCAGAGACACTCTAACCCTCAGCTATAGTCTCAAAACCAGAGACGCTCTAACCCTCAGCTATAGTCTCAAAACCAGAGACGCTCTAACCCTCAGCTATAGTCTCAAACCAGAGACGCTCTAACCCTCAGCTATAGTCTCAAAACCAGAGACGCTCTAACTCTCAGCTAAAGTTCAAACCAGAGACGCTCTAACCCTCAGCTAAAGTTCAAACCAGAGATGCTCTAACCCTCAGCTCCAAGACCGAGAGGCAAAGAACGAAGAAGCATAGAGAGGAACACCTGCTCCCTCGTACCAGGGAGGGAGCAAAGAGCAGGAGCGAGGGCCAGGAGGAGGAACAGGAGCAGGAACAGGAGGAGGAACAGGAGGAGGAACAGGAGCAGGAACAGGAGGAGGAAAAGGAGGAGGAACAGGAAGAGGAACAGGAGGAGGAACAGGAGGAGGAACAGGAGCAGGAACAGGACGAGGAACAGGAGGAGGAACAGGAGCAGGAACAGGAGGCGGAACAGGAAGAGGAACACGAGGAGGAACAGGAGGAGGAACAGGAGCAGGAAAAGGAGGAGGAACAGGAGGAGGAACAGGAGCAGGAACAAGAGCAGGAACAGGAGGAGGAACAGGAGGGGGAACAGGAGGAGGAACAGGAAGAGGAACAGGAGCAGGAACAGGAGGAGGAACGGGAGGAGGAACAGGAGGAGGAACAGGAGCAGGAACAGGAGCAGGAACAGGAGGAGGAACAGGAGGAGGAACAGGAGCAGGAACAGGAGCAGGAACAGGAGGAGGAACAGGAGGAGGAACAGGAGGAGGAACAGGAGCAGGAACAGGAGCAGGAACAGGAGGAGGAACAGGGGTTTAGACGTGAGACCAGCCTCGCTAGGGGACACCTGCCAGACCTGTGCGTCCGCTAGACCTTTACAGAGGAAGATATCACGCTCCTCTCCTGGCTTCACACTTAAAGCCCCAGCGATGCATAACACCGGGGCTAGAGAGTGTCGAGGCTAGCCGTGCGGATTAGCGCGCTATTAGTACAAAAGGCTACCTCCTTCGTGCTGATTGACTAAGACCCTGGCATGTTAGGGCGGCGGGAGACGGAGGAGCGCCGCGTTCGACCTCCGTGACCAATAATTAACGGCCTGTCAGCACGGTCAGCCATCCCTCCACTCCTGTGACGGCTAAATTAATGCTAGCTCCATCACGCCAGCACGCAGCCTTTAGCTGCGGCTAATCGGCTGACTGTTACTTAGTTAACGGAGGTCCCCCCCTTCCCCTCTAGCCTTAACCTTTACGGCCAGCCCCCGCGGAAGAATCTGGAAGCGGGTGTTTAGCGTGGCAGAGCTAGTAGCACGCTAGTATCAGCTGAACTCCGAGAGGCTAATGCGGGCGCTCACAGGCCTTGACTTAATTAGCTGGCACATTTTACAGGGACTGGGGCCCTCCAGGGATCTCTGCCTCGCTGCTGAACCTCCGCTCAAATTAATGTTATGCTTTTGGTCAAATATGTGAAAATGTGCAAACCGTTGGTTCCCAAAGCCTGGGGAGAGCTCTTAGCGCTTAGCTGTTAGCACTTATATGTTAGCCACCCTGACCACTTGTTACGTTTCACCGCCATCTAGAAAACGTTAATAGGTGTGATAATTATGATAATAATGTTTGGATATCGTTCGGTCGACTTTACCACCAAGGCGTTATGTCAATTCTCCGTTACAAACCGTTTGAGAACGTGTCCACTCAGAGGTACGACTGAACCTAGCAGCCGGCCAGTGGACTGAACCAGCTGGTTCAGTCCAGCAGAGTCAGTTGACCTCTCACCTCCCCGGTCCAGGGGGTTAAACAGTGTGACCTCTCACCTCCCCGGTCCAGGGAGTTAAACAGTGTGACCTCTCACCTCCCCGCCCCCGGGGTTAAACAGTGTGACCTCTCACCTCCCCGCTGTGACCTCTCACCTCCCCGCCCCAGGGGTTAAACAGTGTGACCTCTCACCTCCCCGGTCCATGGAGTTAAACAGTGTGACCTCTCACCTCCCCGCTGTGACCTCTCACCTCCCCGCCCCCGGGGTTAAACAGTGTGACCTCTCACCTCCACGGCCTCCCAGCCCCACTGTCGGTACTTGGGGTCGTGGGTCAGGCGCCACATGTACATGTAGCTCTCCACCACCTCGGGCCGCAGGATGTAGTAGCGGTCGCTGAGCCGCGTGGCCATGGCCTCGGCGCCGCTGTCGAAGCGGAACGCCTCCGGGCCCAGCTTGGTCGCTGGGGGGGGGGGGGGGGGTCACATGACATCACCGTCACATGACATCATCGACACATGACATGACATCTTCTCTCATGACTTACATGGCATAACACCATGTTTTAAACCTTCATTGAATCATAGCAAATCCTAGAAGTTGTGCTATGCTATTAGATTAACATTTACGTTTAGGGCATTTAGCAGACGTGTTTTTATCCAGAGCGACTTACAATAAGTACATTTGTCAGAAGAAAGAGAAACAATATATCTCTGTCGGTACAGTAAGGATGTTCACAGAACCAGGTACCAAGCACTAACAATCACTAGGTTAACCCATTCCCCGTATACAACACAGATAGCTAGGATAAGACCCTACTAGAAGTACTATTGTTTCATCATCTCACGTTGCATCATCTCTCCTGACTTACATCGCATTACATCATGTTTTAAACCTTCATAGAATCATCGTACATCCTTGTCTTTGAATGGTAATGTTGTTTTAGAGATCTCTTTTGGAGACCGGCGGCGCTAAACACTGAGACAACGACACGGAGCCACGGAGCCAAACCCAGACCCACCGCTTGGCTGAGGGCTAAACTGGTGGTAACTGCTACTTCAAAGCCTCATCTCTAACGGGTAAAACAGGATCCTGACTCCTTTATAGACACCCAACTTCCTTTATAGCAAATAAAAGGCCCCTAAGTGTAATCCTCAGATGGGTAGTGGCGCGGTCGCAGTTCACGGCCTCCTCGCCTCAACGGAAGCCAATAGAGGAGATATTTATGAAACACACTACCTCAGCCTCGATTAGAGAGGCTGGTCCATCTGCCGGGCTGTAAAACACAAAGACTGCAGCAAATCAACCACCACAGCACGGCCCGGCAGGCGGGGGGATTCATACAATACTCCACTGCCTCCAGATGGTCCTCTCTCCCAGCCCATCACTCCCTCTCTCTCCATCTCTCTCTCAATGTCTCTCTCCCCCCCTCAATGTCTCTCTCCCTCTCTCCATCTCTCCAATACTCTCTCAATGTCTCTCTCTTTCTCTCTCTCTCTCTCTCTTTCTCTCTCTCTCTCTCTCCCTCTCTCTTTATCTCTCTCTCTTTGTCTCTCTCTCTTTGTCTCTCTCTCTTTCTCTCTCTCTCTCTCTCTCTCTCTCCCATTGTCTCTCTCCCTCTCTCTCCCTGTCCCTCTCCTAGCATCTCTCAATGTCTCTCTCCCTCTCTCTCAATGTCTCTCTCCCTCTCTTATCAGATGCTTTTCTTCCAAAGCCCCTCAGATGATTTCAGATGCATGTGTCTTCATCCATTGGAGAACAGGTTATTGATGGTGCCTTGCTCAAGGATGCTAACAGGTCAGACTGTGGTCATCAGGGATTGAACCCAGAACCTTTGGGATGGGAGTTGAACCATCATAGGCTGAACTGTCCCCTCCTCCTCGGTCTCTCTCCCTCTCTCCATGAGCAGGAAGTAGGAGACGTTTCAACGCTACAGCATGGCTGCTGAGAGTGAGTTCTCTAAAACATCTCTATAAGATATTACATATAAACCTGTCCATGGCAACAGGAGCAGCCTGTTGCCGCGGAGACGGCTGCACTCCGTTCTGCTCCAGAGAGGCGGTACTTAAAACCACCTGCTGGTCCACATCTCCACCAGAACATCTGGACTTCTACTCTCCTTCTCTCCTTCTCTCATGTCCCTCTGGCTGTCTTCTGGAACAGATCTTCACCAGAAAATCTCCATCTCCCTGTTCTCCCCTCCTCTCTCTGTCTTTGTCTCAATCTCTCTCTCTCTCTCTCTCTCTCTCTCTCTCCAGTATCTTTGTTTACACTCTCTCCCTGTAACTCCAATTCAAGTCGTTTCAAAGGGCTTCATTGGCACAGGAAACACGTGGGTTTACATCAGCACCAAAGCATGAAAAAAGTTAATTAGATCCCGTTAGATGTTCCTGCTGTCCAATCAGGGCACTCTGATCCGAACACGGCTGGCATTAAGCATTGTCCCCTTCAGGGGTCCAGCTCCGTCACAATACGAAAATATAGTCTGGTACCAGCTCTCTCTCTCTCTCTCTCTCTCTCTCTCTCTTTCCCCTCCCTCTCTCTGTTACCACCAGAACGACACGCCAAGAAGAGAGGTATCAAAAGGAAGACTTTCCTGTCGAAATCTGGGTGCTGCCTGTCAGATGAAAATCTCTCTCTCTCTGCCTATCTGCCTCTCTCTCTCTCTGAGCAGTCGTAGCTCTAAGCCCAACCCAAACTCACCTGAGCGGTCATAACTTTAAGCCCTGCTCTCCCCTCACCTGAGCAGTCGTAGCTTTAAGCCCCGCCCTGCACTAACCTGAGCGGTCGTAGCTCTAAGCCCCGCCCCCACTCACCTGAGCGGTCATAACTTTAAGCCCTGCTCTCCCCTCACCTGAGCGGTCGTAGCTTTAAGCCCTGCCCTCCCCTCACCTGAGTGGTTGTAGCTCTAAGCCCCGCCCCCACTCACCTGAGCGGTCGTAGCTCTAAGCCCCGCCCCCACTCACCTGAGCGGTTGTAGCTTTAAGCCCTGACCTCCCCTCACCTGAGCGGTCGTAGCTCTAAGCCCCGCCCTCCCCTCACCTGAGTGGTCGTAGCTCTAAGCCCCACCTCCACTCACCTGAGCGGTCGTAGCTCTCGTGGCAGGTGTGGGTGATCTCAGCGGCGAGGTCCAGGAAGTGCTGCCTCTTGTCGGGGGGGCCGTCGTCGGCGCCCAGGCCCACCATGCCCCCGGAGAAGCAGGCCAGGTGGCCCATCTTATGGTCCAGGACGCCCCCCCTCCACTCGGCCATGTAGGTCAGCCCCCCCGCGGACTTCTGCACCAGGTTGTCCTCGATCGCCTGGGGGTCACAGCAGGGGTCAGCAGGACATACCAGTAGTAATGAAACCAGTAATACCAGTACGACGTCAGCACTGCAAACCACCCTGGTACTGAGATAATGCACCAGAGAGAGAGAGAGAGAGAGAGAGGAGAGGAGAGAGAGAGAGAGGGAGAGAGAGAAAGAGAGAGAGAGACAGAGAGAGAGAGAGAGGGAGAGAGAGAGAGAGAGGAGAGAGAGGAGAGAGAGAGAGAGAGAGAGAGAGAGAGAGGAGAGAGAGGAGAGAGAGGAGGAGAGAGGTATTTGGTGTATTTTGATGTTCTGTTCTTTAGTTCTCCAACTAAATGTTATATAATAAATAGAAACAAAGAATCATCATTCTTCTCAGTTCCATAATATTCCAGATGTGTTTCTTGCCCAATGCAACACAATTCTTTTCTTTATGCATATCCACAACAAATTACACTTCTAAAATATAATTGAGGATAAGATAAAAAGGAAATAAAACGAAAACATACATTTGAATTCAAAATTTAATTTGCCTAATTACTGTGAATGATGAAACATTTTTGCCAAAGCATCTTAAAAACATAACAAAACAAACAATAACGAATAATAAGTCATTTAAAGGGGCAATTACAAATGTGGAGTCATTCGTATCTTTCCTCTTCAGTCTCTCTCTCTCTCTCTTCAGAGGACTCTCTCTCTCTCTCTCTCTCTTCAGAAGACTCTCTCTCTCTCTCTCTCTCTCTCTCTCTTCAGAAGACTCTCTCTCTCTCTCTCTCTCTCTCTCTCTCTTCAGAAGACTCTCTCTCTCTCTCTCTCTCTCTCTCTCTTCAGAAGACTCTCTCTCTCTCTCTCTCTCTCTCTCTCTCTCTCTCTCTCTCTCTCTCTCTCTCTCTCTCTCTCTCTCTCTCTCTCTCTCTCTCCCTCTATTGATTTCAGGTGGTTTTCTGCAGCAAATGAAGAGAATCTCTTTCTAAAGTTCTTCGATTGATTCTCCATTCTCTGTTTAATGAGCTTGACATTCAGAGCACTTCATTCGTGAGATGTAAAACAGGAAAGGCCTCAAAACAGAGACACTGCTCTTTGGCCAAAAGACTTACAATAACAATATGTTATATTGTATATTTGATCATTTTAGTCATTTGCATAATTATAGGGAGCGATGTAGGAGGTCGTGACATTTTAAAATTAATTAAAGTTACGGTATTGTAATAAGGATGTCGTCGTTGCATCCCAAACACATAACACATCCAGGAGATAAGACCTCCGGATCTCTCATCCATCACCTTCCTTTTCTGCCTCCGGCGCTGATTAAACAACCCGCCACTTAGGGCTGTTGATTGGCGTAACCATGGAAACAAGGACGCGCTCCCCCGATTAAGTGAGGCGTTGAAATGAGTAGAGCCGCTTCACCTGAAGACCGAGGCTGAAGAGGTTCACTAACGAGAGCACCCGAGGTCCCAGTACAGACACAACCCAGTACTAGACTGGACTGGGCCCCAGTACAGACACATCCCAGTACTAGACCTGGACTGGGTCCCAGTACAGACACATCCCAGTACTAAACCTGGACTGGGTCCCAGTATGAACACATCCCAGTACTAGACCTGGACTGGGTCCCAGTACAGACACATCCCAGTACTAGACCTGGACTGGGTCCCAGTATGAACACATCCCAGTACTAGACCTGGACTGGGTCCCAGTACAGACACATCCCAGTACTAGACCTGGACTGGGTCCCAGTATGAACACATCCCAGTACTAGACCTGGACTGGGTCCCAGTACAGACACATCCCAGTACTAGACCTGGACTGGGTCCCAGTATAAACAGCCAGTAGAGGCCGGAGAGCAGACTGCCACCCGCCCAGCCTGAGGGGGATCAGTCCACCCCGGGGGGTCCACCCACCTTCAGCGCGCTGTAGTACATGGTCTTGGCGTCCTGGTCGGTGCGGTCCGACATCAGGTAGGACTTGATGAGGTACTCGTAGAAGCTGTCCCCCAGACCCCCCACGGAGACGTGATCTGAGGGGACACACAGCACACGGCGTGATTCAGGGGAGCACCTCCTCCTGCCTGACGCCCAACACAGAGCTCCCCTCTCTCTCTCTGGCTCGCCCAAACAGGGGGCGGGCCGTCACAGCGCCGCCGCCGCCCTCCACCCCCGGCCCGTTCCCGTGGCTCCACGGGGGGGCCGTTTACATTCACCCTCAGGGCGTCCGCAAACGCTTTGATCCAGAGCGACTTACGATAAGTACATTTGTCAGAAGAAAGAGAAACAACAGAATATCTCTGTCGGTACAGTAAGGATGTTCATAGAACCAAGTGCCGAGCACTAACCAACACTAGGTTAACCCATTCCCCGTATACAACACAGATGGCTAGGATGTTAGCTCTGGGTCTGGGAGCCGCGGTGGAACCACAAGCCCCCGGGCTCAGGAGCTGCGGGTTCAACGCCGAGTCGGACTGAGAGGCGAGGGGAGGTGTGTGAGTACTGACGGAGCTCCAGAGAGGAGGGGAGGTGGACCACCAGAAGCCACACTCCCTCTGTTTGTTTGTACTCATGACTCTCTCCTTTTTTCTCCCTTTATGAATAATTCAGAGTGCTTTGTGGCGAAACATTGACCCTTCTCTTCCAGTTAGCGTGCCATAAGGAAGACATTAAGCAGAGTACAGGCGGGCGTGATGGGGACGGATCAGGGGGGCGAGGCCGGGCTGACGGGGGGGTTCTTAACATAAATATCAAACTACAGAGGCAACCCCACGCGCACATGGTCATTGAAACAGGAGGGAACTCACACACAACACATCTCACACACAGTCCACACACACACGCACTCACACACACTCATGTGCTCGCACTCACACACACGCACTTATGCACACACAACACGCATGCACACTCACACACGCACACGCACGCACACACACACACACACACACACACACACACACACACACAGATGAGAGATTTGCAGATGAGATGATGTAATGAGGGGGAGGGTTTCTCTTGCAGAGCTGATAAAAGCCAGTCTCTATGGTTCTCTGGTCTCTATGGTTCTCTGGTCTCTATGGTTCTCTGGTCTCTATGGTTCTCTGGTCTCTCTGTGGTTCTCTGTCTCTCTCAGCCTCTCTGTGGTTCTCTGGTCTCTCTTTGATTCTCTCTGTGGTTCTCTGGTCTCTCTGTGGTTCTCTCTCTCTCTCTGTGGTTCTCTCTCCCTCTCTGTGGTTCTCTCTCTCTCTCTCTGTGGTTCTCTCTCTCTCTCTCTGTGGTTCTCTCCATTTCTCTCTGGGCTCCAGCCCAGCGTTCTTGTGACGGTGTAGGGCCCAGTGACGGTGTAGGGCCCAGTGACGGTGTAGGGCCCAGCGACGGTGTAGGGCCCAGTGACGGTGTAGGGCCCAGTGACGGTGTAGGGCCCAGTGACGTTGTAGGGCCCAGTGACGGTGTAGGGCCCAGTGACGGTGTAGGGCCCAGTGACGGTGTAGGGCCCAGTGACGGCGTGGGGCCCAGTGACGGCGTGGGGCCCCAGCGCCCCCAACGCCATCTCCCGTGGCACAGGGGGATCGAAGGGATCCAATTTAAGGCGGTAATTGAATTCGTTATAATTTTAATAGCGGTGGCGTCGGGGGGCTCTCAGTGGCACCGGGGAAGGGGCGGGGGGGGGGGAATGAAAAGGTAGGACCCCCGGGGGAACGCAGAGCACAGATTCAAGTGGGTTTAACACAAAAAGGTGTCTGCCGCAGTGCCCCTGAGCAGCGCCAATAGCTGGCAATATGGCGGGGGAGAGAAGGGCTCACAGATAAGCCCTGAATGGCAATATTTTTAATGTAACACTTTTATCACGGCACCGTTTCCAGGACGGACTAACCAATCACAGCGGAGGTAATGCTAAACTATTTCCATGCTGAACATTTATCATACTCCACTTTTAATACCCTGGAGTCTTCTCATGCTGAACTCGTATTGTGGTAAACTATTGTTACCCTAAAGTAGAGGAGGCCTCGCTGTTATCCTCAGGAATACGTCACGATGTCCAGCTACAGTAAAATACGTTTCCTGTTTAAGTTCTGCCGACTTGATCTGAATGTATGCGCTGCCCTTGTTTTATAAACATTGATTATTATTCCAGGAACAATATGTCGAGGCAGTGCTGGGACTTAAAGAATGGACAAAGGTTCTGCTGACGCCTGACCTGTTTGCTGAATAAACATTCCAATCTCCCCTCCTGTCCCTGGTATTCCTGCTAAACTAGGGACTAAATCCCCAAGCCTCATGCATATCTCATAAGCACTCGGATAACACCGAACAACATCGTTTTATATCTAAATTGGAAAGCCAAACTCACAGCCTTGGTCAGACTGGGAATCAGTGAAGCATGAGAAGCTGTGACCACGGAAGAGACACTGAGGTGTTATGTCGCTCACGCTTATTTATTCATTCATTCATTCATTCTGTCATCCGTTTGTAATGAGTGAGTGATGGAGTCGTACTCACGCTGGACCCAGTTTCCGCTCACTGGACTGAGGAAGTTGGGGTAGAGGCCGTGGGGCTTCTCGATCTTGTTCAGCACCTTCCTGATGTTCATCACCTGGACAGGTGGACACATGGGGGCGTGGTGAGTGGCCTGGGGGGCGTGGCCTGACCTCCATTGTCAATGGAGGTTGCTGACCTCCATTGACCAGAGAATCATCCCCCCTCGCTCAGGGAGGACATTTGACCATTATCGGTCAGATCTCATTATATCATATCATATCATTAGCAAGAGGTTTGACTCGTCATTTCATATCGATATGTGGGAGTGATCCGTTTATTGCACACAAGATAAAGCTAAATCGAATAATTAACAATGTGGATTTGAAAATAGGTGATGCTGAGAGCAGTGGGGTTGTTGATGAAATAATAACAACTGGACAGAGTGCAGAAGAACCATCTGAATCAGGAGGAGGACTGCTTCATAATGAAGTAGGTAGTCAGGCCGAGACGTTTATTATTATTTTATCATCAGGGAGACTCATGCTGATGGTCACTACTCTTATAAACGTGTGCAGCCTGCCACACCATTGTGGTCTGGACGGTTGGGGTTGTTTTCTGACCTTCTCCGTGTAGATCGGGTTTCCGGAGAGTTCTGTGAGGTGGACGAACTCCAGGTGCAGAGTCCCGAACTCAGCCAGGATGCTGCTCCCTGCCGACGCCCAGCCCCAGCTCCAGCTGGTGCCACTGCAACAGAAAGCACACCGCGCCAGGTGAGCACCCAACACACCTGTACAGGTGGGCACCCAACATTCACCTGTACAGGTGAGCACCCAACACACACCTGTACAGGTGAGCACCTAACACACACCTGTACAGGTGAGCACCCAACACACACCTTTACAGGTGGACACCCAACACACCGCGCCAGGTGAGCACCCAACACACACCTGTACAGGTGAGCACCCCACACACACCTTTACAGGTGGACACCCAACACACCGTGCCAGGTGAGCACCCAACACACACCTGTACAGGTGAGCACCCAACACACCGCGCCAGGTGAGCACCCAACACACCGCGCCAGGTGAGCACCCAACACACACCTGTACAGGTGAGCACCCAACACTGCGCTCCAGGTGAGCACCCAACACACCGCGCCAGGTGAGCACCCAACACACATCTGTACAGGTAAGCACCCAACACACCGCACCAGGTGATCACCAAACACCTGGACAGGTGAGCACCCAACACACCTGGACAACACACCTGGACAGGTGAGCATCCAACAGACCTGGAGAGGTGAGCACCCAACACACCGCGCCAGGTGAGCACCCAAAACACCTGTACAGGTAAGTACTGATCAGCACAATACACACCTGTAGAGGTAAGTAGCAGACAAAAACAACACACATCTGTCCAGGTAAGTATCAGACAAAAACAACACACACCTGTACCTCAGTAGCCCTCATCTGTACAGGTAAATGCTATTGTAACACACACCTGTCCAGGTAAATGCTACTGTAACACACACCTGTCCAGGTAAATACCGCAGTCAGGTAAATGCCAGAGTGAAGCACACCACATCAGTACAGTGCTGCAGTATCCTTGCAGTGGAAATACCACAGGGCAACTTGTCATACGTAAGGTCCCATGTGTACCGATGTACCAACACGTTGAACAACATCACACTACATGAGCTGTGGGGCCTTCTCGTCCGACACAAATCACTGCTTACCCTTCGTAGGAACAACACCATGGAGGCCAGTCAGCACGAAACAGCCGATTCCTTCGCACTGTACAAGAAATATGCGATGTTTGCTAAATCTAAGGTCCTGCACTTTTTCTTGCAAACCAAGCACATCATGCCTTTAACAGCCACCGCCCCCCCAACGACCCCCCCTGCGGTCACCTGACCCACCGGGGACATTATGGATATTAACCGTTTTATATCCATAATAACTGTTTTATGCATCGCTGTGTTTTTAACATTTAGAGTCATTTGTCTCATGCTGTTCACTAATGTGCATCAGAACCAACGCCCCCTTGTGGAACAGAAAGGAACTGACCTCAGATCGGTAGCGACACCTCCTATGACAGCGTGTCTGATATGAACAGTATAACAGCGTCATGGTATAGTATATATATATATATATATATATATATATACGTATATATAAAACATACAGTATATACATACATACGAACAAGATGTACCCAGAAGGACCAGGACAGTATTCATCTAAAGATCCCTCCTCCTCTCCTCTCCCCCCCATCCCACCACTCCTCTCCTCTCCTCTCCTCTCCTCTCCTCTCCTCTCCTCTCCTCTCCTCTCCATCCCATGGGTTCCGTAGCAACCAGCAAAGGACCCCATCCACACCCTGCTGGGCGCAACATGACAGCTGGAACGAAATGAAGAGGACAAAAAAAGGAAGACGTAACCCAAGAGAGCGGACATCTTGGAGGTGTGAGTGTCTCCTGGTTTTAGATTGGTTCTGCTGCAGTGACTTTAATCTTTCTCTAGCAGCATAACAACTAATGTTTAGCTGTGTAATTAACAATTAACTTTGACTAACTAATTCCTTTGGGATTAATAAAGTGCAGAGTTGAGAGCCAAGCCGTCCACTTTCTCCTGCTCCCTGCTGATAAGGACCAGGTTCCACCACCTCCACATCCCGGAGCGCTTGGTTCTCCTCCACCCGTCTCTCAGCCGGGCGGTGCTTACCGCCAGCAGGAGATACAGTACCAGAGGGATACAGCGGTCGATACTCCTCGACGTCTCCTGGGTGTTCAGAGAGACATTAAGGCCCACGTCTAAAGAATATCGATCCATCCCAACGTCATTACGGCCGTATTATCCGCAGCGGGCCCGGACCCAATAGCCCTGCGGCTGACACCTCTGGAGACCGGACACAGCCTGCCGTTGTTATCGCCAGCCTCTCCTCACTCATTCACAAGGATCCATTTGTACATAACTGATGTACTTATATAGCTTTCAAATGCAAACCAACAACTTATTTAAAGGGCAATCCATTTCTTCCCTTAAGTGTATGAATATACGTTCATAAAGATGGTAGGAGGAGGAGGTGAATGGGGAGGAGGTGGTGGGGAAGGAGGAGCTGGGGGAGGAAGAGGAGGTGGGGGAAGGAGGAGGAGGAGGAGGGGAGGAGGTGGGTGGGGTGGTGGATGTGGGGGAGGAGGAGCCGGACGAGGTTGGGAGGAGGAGCTTATCATTCAAAGGGTGGGGGGGGGGTACTTTGTCTGATGGGGTGAGGAGAGGAGATGTATGTCTAGGAGGTAGAGGAGGAGGTAGAGAGAGGGGAGGAGAGAAGGTAAGGAGAGGAGCAGCTCATCTATCAAACCTCTCCCTCCTCCTCCCCCTGCTCCATCACCGAGTCTCCTGGCACGAGGAGGATGATGAATGAATGAATGATGACTGTATGATGGATGATGGACGCGGTACTAAATGGAAGGGAGAAGGGCGGAACCTGAGAACTTTCTAGAGAACTTTCAGACGGGGAGAATCATCAGTGACGCTCAGTCCCCGATGGTCTGAGTATTAGACCATCTTCCACTAGACCAGTAACACGAGGAGTTCTATATTCTAGTGCCGTTGCACTGATGAGAGTGTGTGTGAAAGTGTGTGTGCATGGTTAAGAGCTCATGATGTGTGTAGCTATGCATGTGTTTCTATAATTGTCTGTGTGTATATGTACATGTGTGTGTGTAGGTGTATGTGTGTGGGTCTGTGTGCGTGCGTGTGCGTATGTGTGTGTGTGTATGTGTGTGTGTGTGTGTGTATCTATGGTTCTGCGTGTGTATGTG
>NC_136934.1:52548041-52584546 GCF_949987615.1 Pollachius pollachius | reverse complement strand
TGTCATCATCATCACCACCACCCACCACCCCAGACTGCTCTTCATCCTGACACCTCCATCCTCATCTGTCATCATCATCATCATCATCATGTTCATCATCTCCATCACCACCTCTCCCTTGATCCTCACCTAAGACCTTCCCCCTGGATACCCACCAGGCGCCTAGACCCTAGCCTCTCTCTCTCTCACTCTCACTCTCACTCTCAGTCCTCTCTCTCTCTCACTCTCACTCTCACTCTCACTCTGTCTCTCTCTCTGTCTCTCTCGCTCTCTCTCTGTCGCTCTCTCTCTGTCTTCTCTCTTTCTCTGTCTCTCTCTCTCTCTCTGTCTCTCTCGCTCTGTCTCTGTCGCTCTCTCTCTCTCTCTCTCTCTCTCTTTCTCTCTTTCTCTCCCCTTCTCCCTCCCTCTCTCTCTTCCCCTCTCTCCCCCCCTCTCTCCCCCTCTTCCTCCCTCTCGCTCTCTCCCATTTCATCTCCTCCTCTCTCTCTCCTCCCTCCACCCTTTCGCCATCGGGGCGGGGCCTGATGGATGGGGGTGGGCCCTGATGGATGGGGGCGGGCCTGATGGATGGGGGCGGGCCCTGATGGATGGGGGCGGGCCCTGATGGATGGGGGCGGGCCCTGATGGATGGGGGCGGGGAGCTAAAGCATATTGATGACAGCCGTCAGCGAGGAGGGACGGAAAGCTCCGTCTGCTGAGAATGATGAACCTCCTTCTGAGAGGAGGGAGGAGGGGGGAGGCAGGGGAGGGAGGAGAGAGGAGGGGAGGGGGGAGAGGAGGGGAGGGAGGGAGAGAGGAGGGGAGAGAGGAGGCAGGGGAGGCAGGGGAGGGAGGAGAGAGGAGGGGAGGGGGGAGAGGAGGGGAGAGAGGAGGGGAGGGGAGGGGAGAGAGGAGGGGAGAGAAAAGGGGAGGCGGTAGAGCAGGGGAGAGAGGAGGGGAAGGGGGAGAGGAGGGGAGAGAGGAGGGGAGAGAGGAGGAGAGACGAGGAGAGGGGAGAGAGTAGGGGAGAGAGGGTGGAAGGGAGACAGGAGGGGAGGGGGGAGTGGAGAGGAGGGGAGGGGGAGAGGAGGGGAAAGAGGGGAGAGGAGGGGAGAGAGATGGGGGTATCACACTGGGTCTGAAGGGGCAAGGCGGAGGGGAAGGTGTGAGAAATAAAGACTAGACTAGAGAATAATGGCACTGGCGAACCACAGAGAGTCAGCGATGCAGCGTGTGCACATAAGAGAGAGAGAGAGAGAGAGAGAGAGAGAGAGAGGAAACATTGAATGGAGCATCAGGTCACAGAGTTGCTGTGCAGGCTGCGGGCGAACGACAGAGGAGCAGCAGTCAGTCTGCCGGGGGCGAGGTTCCCGTCTCGTCTCATTTGTGCTTCAGTCTCCCAGAGAACCGACAGCAACAACTGCTGACCCCTCCTAAAACCAACCGGGACTAAAGGACCACAGAGACCAGGAGGAACACAGAACACAGCTCCGCCCCTCCACGCAACACAGCCCCGCCCCTTTACACAACATAGCTCCACCCCTCTACACAACGTAGCTCCGCCCCTCCACACAACATAGCTCCGCCCCTCCACACAACATAGCCCCACCCCTCTACACAACATAGCCCCACCCCTCTACACAACATAGCTCCGCCCCTCCACACAACATAGCCCCGCCCCTCTACACAACATAGCTCCGCCCCTCCACACAACATAGCCCCGCCCTTCCACACAACATAGCCCCGCCCCTCTACACAACATAGCTCCGCCCCTCCACACAACATAGCCCCGCCCTTCCACACAACATAGCCCCGCCCCTCCACACCCACTCATATTTCATACTGCGGGGGTTCCTGTCTGCTCAAGTCGCTCCAGCTGCAAATCAATGTCCATTAGGCTGAGTCCAGCGGCCGTCTGTCACTGGAGCCACCCTCTGTTACCGCTGCACAGAGCAGCCTGCTGTCAACCACGCACACACACACACGCACACACACGTACACATGTGCACGTACACACACACATGCAGGGGCCGATGCAGAGTGACCGCCCCGGGCTACACGCAACGCAGCCTAGCACATACGCCATGGCCTCCAGTAGGTCCTCATGTCCCCACCAGATGCCCTCACAACATGGCCGTGCGTCTCAAGGGCTGCAGGTAGCAGATGTGTGACCTGTGACCCAGAGCCTCACTCTCAGCTGGATCAGAGCTCATGCCGGGGGGGCCAGGTCTGGTCTCACAGATCAAGATGCGCCCCTTTTAATTTACTCAGGGATCATCTTCCAGTTAGGGACTAAGGATGGAAATTGGCCTACGGCTATAATCCTGTATATTTACATTTTTTTTTTTTTTTTTAAATGTTCATCAATATATTTTGTCCCTTTTGTCATTTTTTTTTTAATAAATCTAAAATGTATTTTCAAAAGACAAGTTTGTGTTTGCAAAGTGTCCAGCTTAATCATCAAAACATCGCATTTCATTAATATGTGCATGAGCACACGGGCACTCAAGCAAGCACGCAAACACGCACCCATATGCGCACGCACACACACACACACAGCCCCTGCGTGCTTCCAGCAGCTGGAGGGCGGGGTCATGATGGAGGCGGGGCTTGCGGCGGTCAGGTGACCAGACGTTGCTCTTACCTCCTCTCCCGTCAGGTAGAAGGCCGACAGCAGCCCGCCCACGTAGCGGATGTTCACCTCAAACAGAGACGCCTCGCCGTTCTGGAGAGAACACACACAGCGGTCAGGGACAACACACACAGCGGTCAGGGACAACACACACAGCGGTCAGGGACAACACACGCAGAGGTCAGGGACAACACACACAGCGGTCAGGGACAACACACACAGAGGTCAGAGACAAAACACACACACACACACGTTGTGGGGAACTATTAGTGACCTCTGACCCCAAAGCTTTGCACGGCAACAGTTCAGTCTCCTAGCAACTGTCACCGCTCTTTGGAATGGTTTGTGAAGACGGCCCCCACCCCCCCCAGTGGACCGGGACCAACCAGCAGGCTGCGCTCGGACCGCCTCTGTACACGTCTGGGTGGACCATCCCACTTGTGATGTCACTAGTGGGTGGTTTTGAAGAGGCTGGTGACCTGGCGGTTAAAGATTGTTTCAGGGGAACTTCAGCCCTGGATCCTGGGGGCTTCCTGACCAGCAGACTGACGGGTGACTGACAGCTGTCTAAGCTCAGTGGTTATTAAGACGTTCACTGGACGCCCCCCCCTCCCCCATCCCTGTCGTTCGAGTGTCAGCCTTTTATTCATCCACTTCCTTCAGTGGATATTCCCACAATTTCCACTATTTCCACTTCCAACTCATCTTCTTCCTCCCCCTTCTTAACTTCTCTCCTCCTCTTCCCCACTGAAACTCTTCCTCTCCTCTTATCCTGGTTAACCTCTTCATGCTCATCCTGTTTCTCCTCCTCCTCCTCCTCTCCCTCCCCCTCCTCTTCCTCCTCTTCCTCCTCCTCCTCCTCTCCCTCCTCCTCCTCCTCTTCCTCCTCCTATTCCTCCTCCTCCTCCTCCCTTCCCTCCTCCTCCCTCCTCCTCCTCCTGCTCCTCTTCCGCCTCTTCCTCCTCCTTCCTCCTCCTCCAATTCCTCCTCCTCCTCCTCCTCTTCCTCTTCCTCCTCCTCCTCTTCCTCCTCCTCCCTCCTCCCTCCTCCTCCTCCTCCTCCTCCTCTCCCTCAGGGTGAACCCAGGTTCCAGTCTGATTCTCCACTAGGATCATTCTTCTGTTATTCCCGTTGATTAATGTGCTGCTCGCCTCATCGTCGTGACAACAGACAGGTCTCCAGGAGGGATCAGGGGATCATTAGCTCCAACACCATGGATCTGATCAGATTACAGCTCCCCATGAACGCAATTAGCTTTGTTTGTGTCTTACAAATACAAACATTGATTATAATAAGGCGTTATTAAGAATGGTAGCGTTCATAATCAATGTTTGGGCCGCGAACGTACGCCAGAGACAGAAAACAAATACGGCCAAAAGCAGGAGTTAGTGGTGGGCATTGAATACATTGATGATCCAGAGAGAGAGAGAGAGAGAGAGAGAGAGAGAGAGAGAGAGAGAGAGAGAGAGAGAGAGAGAGAGAGAGAGGGAGAGAGAGAGAGACAGAGAGAGAGAGAGAGTGGGGGGGAGGGGGGGGAGGGGGGGAGAGAGGGAGAGAGAGAGACAGAGAGAGAGAGAGAGAGAGTGGGGGAGAGAGAGAGAGAGGAGGGGAGGTAGGGAGTAGGAGAGAGGCCATAAAGCCATTGAGAGAGAGCACTAGTAAAGCAGAGAGCAGGAACCATTAAAGCCAGCGTGTCTCTGATGAAGGAGCGGCCGGTCCTGTAGGGAGAACCGGGAGGCTGTGATAGGATTATAAAACAGAACCACACAATGAGCGGATCATGGTTCCATCACCGGCAGGGCTCAGGACACTACCGTGCACTCGGGTTCACAAGCTGCACTAATGCTAACGCTAATGTTCTGTGACGTACAAACAGTTAGCCCCAAGGCTAACGCAGCACCTCTACACAACGCGTTGTGTAATGTTGTACTCTTCTGTGAAGTACTGTGTGCGTGTGTGTGTGTGTGTGTGTGTGCACGTGTGTGTGCGTGTTTGCTTCTTGTTTGGTTGCATTTGGCTCATCCTAACTTCTGCGTCACTTAACAAAAGTGCTTGATGAATATATTAAAGGTGTCCGATGCATTTAGGGTCACGCTGGAGAGGTGTGTGTGTTGGTACTGTACGGGTCAGCGTGTCTGTGAATGTGGGTCTGAATGTATGTGTGTACGTGAATGTGCAAGTGAATGTATGTGTGTGCTATGTGTGTGTGCATGTCGTGTGTGTGTATGTGTACGTCTACGTTTATATAAGTCTTCCGTGTATGTTTGTGTGGCTAAATATATTGGTGTGTGTTAACCCATCAGCCCTCCCAGTGTGTTTATATACATGTTGGTGTGCGTTAACCCATCAGCCCTCCCAGTGTGTTTATATACATGTTGGTGTGCGTTAACCCATCAGCCCTCCCAGTGTGTTTATATACATGTTGGTGTGCGTTAACCCATCAGCCCTCCCAGTGTGTTTATATACATGTTGGTGTGCGTTTACCCATCAGCCCTCCCAGTGTGTTTATATACATGTTGGTGTGCGTTAGACCATCAGCCCTCCCAGTGTGTTTATATATATGTTGTCTGCGTGTTTGCTCTATGTATGTTGGTGCGTGTTGACCTATCAGCCCTCCCTGTGTGTTTATTTAAGGGTTGTGTGTTTGTGTGTCTATGTATATGTTGTGTGTTTGTTTGCGTGTCTATGTATGTTGTGTGCGTGTTGACCCAGTGTGTGTTTATCGTCCATCGGAGGAGAAGAGAAGAGAAGAGAAGAGAAGGGAGGAGAAGAGAAGAGAAGAGAAGAGAAGAGAAGAGAAGAGAAGAGGAGAGGAGAGGAGAAAAGAAGAGAAGAGAAGAGAAGAGAAGAGAAGAGAGGAGAAGAGAAGAGAAGAGAAGAGAAGAGAGGAGGAGAGGAGAGGAGAGGAGAGGAGAGGAGAGGAGATAACTCGATATTAGATAGGAGATTTGAGAAGATAAGACTTAATTGAATCCTGTTTTTGGATCAATCTGAAGATAAGATGCACTTCATTAATTTAAGACGGGAGATGTGGAAGTCACAGCAGCAGTATAGGACAAAGTAAACAATGTGAACAACACCTATGCCTAAAGCAAATCTAAACTTACACATTACAGCAATACGAAATATGAGCAGTTGGGAAAGTTGGCGAATTAAAACATTGGGGGGCGGGGGGAGGGCGGGGGGATTTAGCGGGAGGGCGGGGGGGTCAGAGGGAGGTAGAGATGAGAGAGGTTGGCAGTGGCTCGCTGGAGGATCAGTAAATCACCCCTCTGGCACACGGCACATCGGCTCCCAGACCGCTGGCCGGCCACGGAACGCAATCAGCTCCTGGACAATATGTGTTCTGGATTGTACCGGGGGGGGGGGGGGGGGTGTTAAGAAACAGGAATTTTCCTCAACATTTATTTTGGCTCAATCCCTGCAGTTCTGCCATTGTGAGGAAAAAATAGAGTTGAAATGAAATTGCAGTCAATAAATAAAAGTTATGCCACAGCGCAGGTTTACCGGTGTTTACTATCTGGGTGTTTACAGGAAGCTAAGTGAATTCAGAGGTATAAAGAGGCAGGGGGGGGGGACTTCCTGTACAGGAGACACGCAGCTAGGCAACCCCGTACCTTTAGGCCGCTGGTTGATTACCCCAGCTGGAATCCTGCACCTGATGTTTCAAAGGTACGGTACCCCTGTATGCTTCAGCAGAAGTTTGTTTTCTTACTTTACAGGCAGTTTGGAAACCAACAAAAAACATTCCGATATCAAACGTGGAATCTGTCCCACCTTCACTGTCTTGATATTAAAATCTCATAATTCGGCCATCACAGGGACATTATTAAACTGATGCGCAAAGCAATGGTTTAGATATTTATGCAAACCATCCGGGTAACATCAAAGACAGTCCAGGGAAAAGGACGATGATGAAAGTATAAATGAGATTGTGAAGATACTGTATATGAAGGTATGGTTTATATTAAACAGCGAGGAAGAATAACATATGAAGGAACGGTTTATATTAAACAGCGAGGGGGAATAAAGACATTAAAGACGTGATGACGACAAAGTGTTGAGACTCTGGAGATAATCCACCGCTCTAAGCCTTGACGAGGTGTTTGAAGACATCCCAAGGAAAGAGAAGCTTCTGGGAGAATTAACACAACTCAACCATTTAGGAGCTGGCTGCCTTTGAACCGTTGAACACGCCGAACCCAACAGGAAGGATTTGAACCTTCAACCACAGAATAATAAAGAGGGCCCCAATGGAGACACCTCCCAGAGACAACCCCCCCTTTTGAGAAGACCCTCGGCTCCCTAATACGTATTTAACCCCCAAAAAGGAACGATAAAGGATAACTTAACTTAACTTAATGCATCATCTAGCAGACACTTGTACCCAAAGTGACTTACAGTGGTGTAGGATGTCCTTAAGGAGCGGGTAGGGGTCAGGGTGCCTTTAGATCAAACATGCCTCAGGGTGTGCTGCAAACATCAGGGATCGAACCCAGTAGCTTTTGGCCGGATGCCCAACCCCCCAAACCAGCGGCACTGTCCTGCCTTTGAAACAGGAATCATTCAGTTTGTTTCAAAGCCTGTTTGGCATTTTGGGACATTGGGCTGTGAGGTCTCCAGATAATACCCTTAGTCGTTGGCTCAGATCCAGGCTCTGTCTCTCTAATCAGTGCTGGGTAAACACACTCCGACTCCCACCCGGAGAGCGGCTGTCAGAGCGGATTACCTCCTGCTTGATGTCGGCCATTTGTAGTCGTGGAAATCACTCTTTGTGGTTTAGAGAACGGCACTGATATTGTTGAGTGTTAGTGTCTCCTCTAATGTTGTGTTTCAGCCTTTTGGAACAGAATCCCTTCACTGAAGTTTTCCATAGAGCAGGATATACAACATAATATAAAGTTGCTGAACTGACTTGTGTTTTGTTGTCCTTTTCCCGATTTGTCCGATAAACCTTTCCCTTAAAGTAAATGAGGGATAACTCAGAGACAACAAGCGATCCCCCTGTGTTGTCGGCCTGCTGCAGAGGGCTGTGACGACAGATGGCAGGCCACATGCAGGTGTGAAATTACGCAATTTCTGTCGGCGTTGGTGCTGTGACTCTCGCCAATACATACCTCTGTATCACAATCACCCAGCGATTAACGAACAACAGACTGCTGATTGTTGCTTCATGGCTGTGTTAGGAATGCTTTCTAGTTGTTGACGCACAATATCCCTAAATCTGTCTTTTGTGCCGCATAATCTTTCCCTGCATTCGCTAATCAGCGATCCGATTTGTTGCCTTCACCTGGACAGCGTCACGTTATGCCTCTTGACTCTCTGGTGGTCGCCTGCTAGCAGCCATAAGCAGTCACCTGGAGCCAGAGGAGGAGAGGGGCCCTGGGTCCGGAACGCAGCCCGTTTGGCTCCTGAATATTAGAGTATAGAACACAGAGCTGAAGGTCGTGGGCGGTGGTGCGTACTTAAGCCCTAGTTAGGCTGTAAACACAGCGTGTGGAGGGTTGAGCTCAGGTGAGCCGCTCATTCAAACCGGTGGATATTACCAATTTTAGTGGCATGAGGGATGATTTAACAAAAGAAAAACAGATATGCACAATCCAACGTTAATGTTTACTTTATATGCAACAATAAAACGGTGGTAATGAGTCAGCTAAAATACCTTTTATTGAACTCTATTCAGAACTTATTTCCATCTAATATTGCTGCCAACCACCTCTCTGGGGCGGCACTAAACGAGACCAGAATTCAAACGAGGGCAGAACATTAACAGGCACATCCTGTCAGATGTTGAGGGGTACAGTTCTCCAAAGGGTTGGGAACCACCGCGGGAAGCGAGGAACCTGAAGTCAAGAACCCGTTTACAGATGCATGGCAGCGGGTTCTCCGTAGCATAGTGTGTTCCCCGGCAGCCGAACATGCTCAGGAGGGGAGTAAACACGGAGTGATGGCTAGTGATTCCTGCGGGTTTGATTTGTGATCACGGGCACAAAGGGAGGAGAGCTATTTCATTAGCCCAAGAGACCCTCCGCTGTTAACTTATTAACACACACAAAAAGTCTGCCTCCGTGATCAATAGCCCGGCGCGGGAGCGACCAGAACCCGCCAGATCAATACCGTTCACACGAGGAGGCACTGGAGCGCTGTTTCATCCTACAGGACACAGCCCCCGTCCTCTCAGCTCTGAAAAATCCCTTTCACAACCAATTTAGAGGCGATGAATCACCCAGCTATAAATGAAACCCAGCCACTGAACGCTGAGCTTCATCACGCCATTTAAAGTATGAACCGCAACGGAGGCGGGCCCACTTGTGGCTGTTAACCGGCCGATATAATAATGAAGACCGGGGGGGGGGGCTCACGGGGTCAGGGTGTGATCTCCCACCCGGGTAGGCCCACTGATTACCAGGTGGAGGTGGAGGTGGAGGTGGAGGAGCACTCACTCCAACGGCTGAACTCCGATGCCCTCCGCTGACATCTCTTCATCTCGTGTTTTGCCCTCGCAGGAGATGGATTTATCGGGGTGGGGGGAGGAGGGAGGGGGAAGGGATGTGGGCGTTCGACAGAGAATTCATCGCTCAATCAAAGCAGATTTGCCTCCAGATCTGCCAGGGACAGCGGCCCACTTGGCAGCCTGGCTCGGAGCTGGTCTGCCAATGCGCTGACGAGACTAGGAGCCCCCCTCCCCCGAAGCCCACACCCGCTGATGTTATAATTAAACGGTAATAAGCCTGGCCTGGTCTCAGCGGGAACAACACACCTTGCATACAAAGTCACCGTCACGTTTTTCCCGGAGACGCACAGATAAACCAAACGTGATTAACTTGTCGTCGGGAGCGACCGCGTCCTTCGCCAAGCCGACGCCGGTCATGACGCTCGTTAGCGAGTCCCTCCGACTCAACTCATCTGCATTAATTAACCATCATGAACACCGTTGATTACTTCCCGCCCTCTGATTGGCTGCTGGGTCTGGCGTGGGGCGGCGGCGCCGCTGATGTTGCTTCTCAAGGATCATCTCCCTCGTCTCTCCAGGGCTCCATTAGCCCTGAAGGTACGATGGTTACGGGGTGATTAGCCGCCGGGCTAGGAGGCATTAGCCCTGCTGTCACACGGGAGCATGGGGCTGGAGGGACGGGGAACCCACCTGGGGGCCCATGGGGAGGGAAGGTTAGTTGTTACCTGTTTAACTCCATCAATTCTAAAACTATTGGAACCTTTTCTGCTGCATGCTATGAAATGAAGTCCATTTGTCAGAAGAAGAGAAACAACAATATGTCGTTGTCGGTACAGTGAGGATGTTCATTGAACCATGTGCCATGCACTAACAATCACTAGGTTAACCCATTCCCCGTATACAACAAAGAGGTAGGATAAGATGCTACACAATGCCAAGTGCTATTTCTAAGTTAACAGACAATAAGTGCGTACATTAATGATCCAACTGTGACAACTGCTGGCAACAATTAGTACGCATCTTAACACGCTAAGATCCCTAAAATGTCCTCACACTCTAAGTCTAAGTACCATGACGTGTTAAGTGCACTACCGTGCAGGCTTCCTTTGACTCTGAGTACCCTAGCATGAGGGCCATGAGAGATGGGATGAAATCAACATTAATTAGACAAGAACACGCAGTAGAAAGCATCTAGAGGAGAACCCACACCTCCCTGATGTCCCATCCCTCTGATGTGGAACACCGTCAGTGGTCTCCCCGGAGTGACCCGTGTCCTCATGACGGCGTCGGAGGATCGATGCTTCGGTTAGACTACACATTCATCTCCCTCCATATTCCTATCAGATATTCATACGAACGTTAATTCCAAGGCGGAGGCTAAGAGATGGGATGAAGCATCGTAAGTGCGGCTCCTACAGCAGGCTAACCGGCCCCTGGGAGCCCAGCACAACGACTGTTTATGGGCATTAGCATACGGGATGGAGCCGCTGCTGTTAGCTCCAACGCGGCGGCCCCTTGATGAGCTAATGGAGGTCGCAGCTGCCGTGTGCTTCTCCGTCAAATTAGCATGTTCTGGCAGAATCCCCCCCTCCCTCTCCTCCTACTCCGTGATTCAATGAAGTTGTAATCCTTAGTGTCGCAAATGAAATACAAGAGCCAGGAGCTAGCTAGCTCGGGTTACGTCGAACGAGAGGTGGCTCTTGTTAGCTGTTCAGCAACCGATTTAAAACATCCCTATTTTTTAATCTCTTTTTTTAATCTCGCGAGTTTATTTGTCTCGATCTCTCCGAAATGGAAATTGACTCGTTTGGGATTTCTTCCACGTAGAGTTTCAACCGACAGCCTTCAGCGGCTAATGGCTCCTGGTCGCCATGAATGATCGTGATCCCAGCGATCTCCACCGCCGTTCCACTCACACATTTCAGATTAACGCACAATTCGTTTTTTGCTACACAAAGCTTTTAGCGGCTCCCCTGTTAAACCAACGTTTGATTAAAGCAAAGCAGAAAGACGAGAGTCAGAGCGCGGCCGATTCAATGTTTTCAATCTCCCAAGGTCAGCCTCACTTTGGATTCCTCTGAAAACATTTAACATATCCCCCCTCTCTCTCTTCATGTCCTCCCCCCTCTCCCCATCCCTCTCACGTCAAAATTACCAGGTAAACCATCCATAGAGAGAGAGAGAGAGAGAGAGAGAGAGAGAGAGAGAGAGAGAGAGAGAGAGTCATATGGAGACAGATGGAAAGAGACAGAAAGAGACAGAGCAGAACAGAAACAGGGAGGTACAGAGAGATCTACAGACTGACACGGAGAGACAGATAGAGACAGAGACAGACGTACGGACCCCGACCACAGCAGACAGAGGGAGGACATCTGAGTCATAAACATCCCCGGTGAGTGCATTACGCTGGAAATTAAAAGGATGCTGAATAATTGATAGACTAATGTGTGTGTGATGAATCTCAGCCGAGACGCGGGCCCTTGCCCCGCCTCACGCCCCTAGCCATCCCCTCCATCTTGTCTTAGAACCTGCAGGAAGACAGGCCACCAACACTCTGGAACTCAGGCTGCAGGAACCACAGCATCCAGCTCAGAGACCTCGGCGCACAGGGTACCTTCTGTCTGTCTGTCTGTCTGTCTCTCTCTGTCTGTCTCACTTTTTATGTCTGTCTGTCCCCTCCCCTCCTGCTGCTCCTCTACCACCGTACTCTCCTCCTCCTCCACCCCCATCTCCTCCTCTACCTCCTCCCCCCGGCTCCTCTCTCCCCCCCTCCTCCCCATCCATAATGTATACACGTGTATTTATACTCCTGAGTGACAGGCAGACTAGCATTAGAGCACGCATGCTAAATGCACCTAGCATCTCCTCACCGCACGCCAATCATACGCCACTCATTCTGTCGCGTGGATTCAGCCCTTCAGTCAAACTAGGCCAGCTGCTGCTGTGTGTGTGTGTGTGTGTGTGTGTGTGTGTCTGTATGTGTGTGGGCACTCTAGGATGTCTCTGTGTGAATACTACTGAGTCAGAACCATAGAGTTATTATGAATATTTATAACACCTAATGTATTATTCACCATTTTTTACTATTTACTCATTGACGTTTATACTAAGGGACGTACAGTGAATGAAGATGCTGACCACTAAGGAGCAGGTAGGGGTTAGACAGTACAGAGACAGTAAAGGGTTGGACAGTACAGAGACAGGTCATTAAGTAGCAGGTAGGGGTTAGACAATGCAGAGACAGGTCATTAAGGAGCAGGTAGGGGTTAGACACTACAGAGACAGGTCATTAAGGAGCAGGTAGGGGTTAGACAGTACAGAGACAGGTCATTAAGGAGCAGGGAGGGGTTAGACAGTACAGAGACAGGTTATTAAGGAGCAGGTAGGGGTTAGACAGTACAGAGACAGGTCATTAAGGAGCAGGTAGGGGTTAGACAGGTCATTAAGGAGCAGGTAGGGGTTAGACAGGTCAATAAGGAGCAGGTAGGGGTTAGACAGTACAGAGACAGGTCATAAGGAGCAGGTAGGGGTTAGACAGTACAGAGACAGGTCATTAAGGAGCAGGGAGGGGTTAGACAGTACAGAGACAGGTCATTAAGGAGCAGGTAGGGGTTAGACAGTACAGAGACAGGTCATAAGGAGCAGGTAGGGGTTAGACAGTACAGAGACAGGTCGTTAAGGAGCAGGTAGGGGTTAGACAGTACAGATACAGGTCATTAAGGAGCAGGTAGGGGTTAGACAGGTCATTAAGGAGCAGGTAGGGGTTAGACAGTACAGAGACAGGTCAATAAGGAGCAGGTAGGGGTTAGACAGTACAGAGACAGGTCATTAAGGAGCAGGTAGGGGCTAGGGACATCTTACTGAGGGAAAGACAGTGGACTAAGGGGCTGAAACGTAGAACCTTCTGGTCCGGGATCTACAATCCCAGCCCCTACATTATGTATCTCCCCCATTAATGTCTGAGATCCTCCAGGGTTCTTATCTTCACTCTGTTATCCAGGAGGTGCGGCTCTGGGCAGTCTGACCCTCCTCCAGATCTACAGCGCTCAGGAGGAGTCGGCTCTGGACTGCACCACCACCCTGACCCGTCCTTGACCCCCCTGATGTCAGCCACCCTCTCAGAGGACCCCACCCCCCCCGCTACTACCACCACACAGTCTCACAGTGCGGACTGCGTCGCCACACGCCGTAAAGAGGCAGCAGCCAACGGTTGGAATGGTCCCAGTGAGTCTTTCTCACGGTCGCATTCCGTGAAGATGCAGTGAGCGTGCACTGGCCTCAGTGATCATGACAGTAGCTGAGGCACCGTCCCAGTGAGTCCCAGTGCGTCCCAGTGGATCCCAGGGCATCCCAGTGAGTCCCAGTGAGTCTCAGTGAGTCCCAGAATGTCTAAGTGCGTCCCAGTGTAACCGTCCCAGTAACTCGCAGTGAGTCCCAGTGGTTCTTAGTGAGTTCCAGAACGTCCCATTGCGTCCCAGTGAGTCCCAGTGTAACCATCCCAGTGAGTCCCAGTGTAACCATCCCAGTGAGTCCCAGTGTAACCGTCCCAGTGAGTCCCAGTGTAACCGTCCCAGTGAGTGCCAGTGAGTCCCAGTGTAACCGTCCCAGTGAGTCCCAGTGTAACCGTCCCAGTGAGTGCCAGTGAGTCCCAGTGTAACCGTCCCAGTGAGTCCCAGTGTGACCGTCCCAGTGAGTCCCAGTGTAACCGTCCCAGTGAGTCCCAGTGTATCCCTCCCAGGACCACAGAGCGTCCTGGGACACTCTCTAGTCCTCCTTCAGGAGCCCATCTCGAGGTCATCCAGAGGGTCAACCAACCAGTGGGAACTCTCTCTCCTCGTCCCTGTCTCTGTCCCCCTAACTCATCGATACGTCTCACATCGCCATGACTACCCCGACCGGTTGGAGTATGTTGTTCTGTCGCTATGCTGTTGATCATCCACAGGCGATGTTCAGGTGTCCAGAGCTGTGGCCGAGGCTGCTGTCTGGACCTTCAGACTCTAGATAGTGAAGGTCTGGCTGCTAGCTGGCTGCACGTCAGGGAGGAGGGGGAGGAGGAAGAGGTGGAGGAGGAGGAGGAGGAGGAGGAGGCACTTTCCTCTTTCAATATCAATGCACACACTTTTCTTTCCTTCCCCCAAGAGCACAAGAATTAGTTTTCATTGCACATAAATAGAAAGTATGAGCGTTGTGTTTAAAAGAGCAGCTGTGAGGGAACAGCCTCGTCGGACTGGAGCAGATCAGAGCAGAACAGGGCGTCGACCTCCAGGGCCGTCCCTAAATATCAGGCTGCGCTCCGACTGCAGAACAGGGCGGAGTCTAACAGCAGCCCGGGGGCGGTTCCGCTCGCTTACCCCGGGTTCCAACCCGCTAGGCCATCAACATACAACACACTCACTCCACCGACCGAATCAGAAGTTCAACCCCGTTGACACTTTTTATTTTGAAGGACTTGCTTTTTGTGCAGAGTGTAGAAAGCGTTTCTGGTGGTGTTGTGGTCGGATGAACACAACACATGGTTCCATATATCAGCGGGTTCTTCGCTGTCGGCCATCTCAGTTGCCTGATAGATGTTTGTCGAGTCTTTGGGATCGCAGCCCACCGTACGCCGCGCCTTAGAGGGAGTCTGTTAGAACTGTCAAACTTTATTGCCGGCGCCCTCTTGGTGATGGAGCGGGTTCTCAGAGGCCCCACAGAGCCTGCTCCGCCCCAGAGGCCCCACAGAGTTAACCTGTTAACGCCTGAAGGGTTATCGCACTCGCCGGTCGGCCACAGCGGTGCTAAGCTAACTCCAGACAGGGTTTAAATCACGGTTCACACCGGTTTACACCTCAAAGGCCAACAAACATAAATGGCCGCGGCACCTTGACAGCTCGTTTTCTCCAGAACTCTCCGGAACATTTTGTGCTTTTGACACCTGGGCGGGCGGAGCCTGCCGGACCGCTCCAACAGAGGAGAGATATCGACCGCAGCGTCAAGTGTCCACCGTTTTACCCACCGGTACCTCAGACCAAACCCAACCGATCAATACACATCCCTCCCAGGTGATGGGGGCCCATTACTTCGGTTAGCCCCCAAAGTGCAACGGGCTATCAGGCGCAGTGTGTTGTTCGTACTGCTGGGTTTAGGGGCTCTGGGTCTGCACACCAGACTCTGCCAGGCATCAGCACAACCCCACGCTTTGAGGCGCAGTGCGTTGTGGGTACTGCTGTGTTTCGGGGCTCTGGGGCGCCTGCACCACCACACGCTTCCAGGCGGCCTTTGTTTACCGGATGACTTCCTCTCTCTGCTCCGTAACCCTCGGAGCGGCGAGGGAGCGCTGAGAACGCTCAGCTGAGAGCAACACGCCTCCTCTCCTCTCTCTGCTCCTGCTCCTCCCTGCTCCTCTCCTCTCCCTCTCCTCTCCTCTCCTCCCCCCTTCCTGCTCCTCGCCTCTCTCCTCTCCTCTCTCCGCTCCTCTCCCTCTCCTCCCCCCTTCCTGCTCCTCTCCTCTCTCCTCTCCTCTCTCCTCTCATCTCTCCTCCTACTCTCCTCTCCTCCCATCTCCCCGCTCCTCTCCCACTGAGAGCATCGGGGGAGACGCAGGCCCCTGAAGTGCAGATGTGGAGACGTGCAGACGGAATTAGAGGCTGGTTGTGCTAATTACCGCCTGGCTTCGCTGTCTGGGAGCGGTCTCCTTTCTGCTTATGTTGACGTTTCTGTTTGGTTTGTTGTTGTTGTGGTGGTGGTGGGGGTGTCTCCGAAGAGGCTGGCGGTGAATGGTTGTGTTGAAGAGGAACGCTTGAGGAACGCTGTTCACTACGACGTGAACACCGTAATAAGCAGGTTGCTCTGTACGGTCTGAGTGGATCCAGTGAACGTCAGTAAGGGTCGAATAAACCAGCTGAATATCAACCTTAGTCACACACTAATCATGTTCAGGGGTAAAAGGTTCATTTATATAACCGCTTTTTCCATATTGTTAACTAAGATTAGCAGTTGACAACTGTTATGGAATATTATTTTTACTAAAAGCCCTCATCACATAACATCCATCACTGTTAAAGAACAATGCTGCCTGTGTGTCCCTCCCCGGACGCCATCCTGAGACCTTCACCTCACCAAACCCAAAGCTCAACCGGCCAGAAAGAGCACAGAGAAGTTCCGGTGTTACCAGCCCTGACACCTCAAGCCTCCTCCAGCTCTGATTGAACCGACGGGCAGGATGGAGATGTTCTGTCAGCCCGCCTCTCTCCACCCCGTCAGAGTGATCTGCCAACGCTCCTCGTCGATCTCCAGGAGGGCTGTTCATCTATCTACCCAGGATTCTAGCTCGGGTGGACTCTTGACTAGAGGCCGCTCTCCACGTAGCACTCAGACCCTGGTCCTAAGTGGGAGGGGAAGGGTGAGGGGCACTGGGTCATCCAGTGGGGTTAGGGTCAGATCCCTAACCCCCTGACTACACTACCCTGCAGGACACGAGTCACTACAGGAAGGAACCTCGTGAACCAGGGAGGAGAAGGCTGAGGGACTGCTGCCAGCCACACATCAAACAGGACGACATCGCCATGACATCAGACTGCCATCGTGTCCCAGCCGTGACGGCTCGCCCTGAGCCAAAAACACTCAGCGCTCTGCAGGAGATGTGCGTGTGTGTGTGTGTGTGTGTTCTTGTTTTCATCAGAAGGGGTGTGTGCACAGTGAGGGCGTGGGCGCCCGGCCACGCCGTCTCACAGCCTGAGCAGCTCGCGGATCACGGGGGCTGTAATTAAGAACACAACATCCTGTGTGTGCGAGTGTTAATCCTGCTGTGATCTTGTGTCTCTCGGTAAATATAACTCTCCTATTGTCTACATGAGTCACAGGAGTGTGTCAAGAAAAACAGTAGCTGTCTCTCCCTGTTTCTCATGAATCTATCTCAACACACTTCAGGTGTGTGTGCGTATGTGTGTGTGTGTGTGTGTCCGCATGGACATGTGTGTGCGGGTACATAAGTTTGAATTAGTGGAGTAGTTTGTTTACAGAGGGAATAACAGAAGATGATGCAATACACTGGGGACTGAAGATGTCTTCCTCATCTTCCTGAGCTGCGTAACACCTCGACAGGTTCGACTCACTCAAGGGAATCAAGGCTTCTGCCTGCAACAGGATGGGAGAGTTTGGAGGTAGAGGAGACCTCTTCAGCTGTGACAGCACTGTGATCAAATATCACTCTACACTAAGATATATTGATGTTATTTATACAAATTGACATTTGTTTTTGTGGTTGTTTTGAAGGCGGATATTTTAATTAAATATTTTGGGTATGAAATAAATAAAATAAAATGCATTCTCACTCACACACACAACTCAGAGCGAGAGAGAGTGTGAGAGTGAGAGTGAGAGTGAAAGAGAGGGAGAGGGAGAGAATGAGATAAAGAGAGAGAGAGGGAGAGGGAGAGAGAGAGAGAGAGAGAGAGAGAGAGAGAGAGAGAGAGAGAGAGAGAGAGAGAGAGAGAGGAGAGGGAGGGGGTGAGACAGAGACAGAGAGTGAGAGAGAGAGAGGGAGAGAGAGAGAGATAGAGAGGGAGAGAGATATATAGAAACAGATAGAGAGAGAGAGAGAGAGAGAGAGAGAGAGAGAGAGAGAGAGAGAGAGAGAGAGAGGAGAGAGGGAGGGGGAGGGGGAGAGACAGAGACAGAGACATTCTCAAAGACAGAGAGAGAGAGAGAGCGCTGAGAGTTATAATTGATCATGTTTTCCGGCCCCAGGGAGACAGAGGGTCCCGTGGTGATGTAACAAAGAGACGATGGGAGGGCCCCTCCAAAGGCTCTGTAAAGGCGTTCAGACCCTTTGGAGGGGCCCCTGGGAGGGCCTTCAGCGCTGGCTAATGGCCCTGGTTCAGCTGGCCGGGCCAGGAAACCTTGGCTTCAGATCAGTCCTCTGACACAACCCTGGACCCCTCACAGAGCGGTCAGCTGACCGGGGGCTGGCTCACGATTGGACGCTGACTCGTCCAAAGACGGGGGGTTCAGGATGTTGTGCTGCCGACCACATCGTTGTTTTCTCCCAGACCATTAACAAACAAAACCGCTTCCAATGCTTTATGGAACACCGTGACCGTGACCCTCAGCTTAGGTATTCAACCTCTATTCGACCAGATAGAATAAGGGTCTTGTTGGGATAAAACAGACATTATTCAAGAGAGACTTGGCAGAGAAGGCCGCTTTAAAAAACAACATCAAGGTTACAGACTCGGACTGCTGAAGGGTGATAAACACTCTGGGTTAAAGTGCAAACACTGTCGTTAAGGACCAGACCTCCAGACATACACCAACACGAGGACCAGACCTCCAGGCAAACACCAACACGAGGACCAGACCTCCAGACAAACACCAACACGAGGACCAGACCGCCAGACAAACACCAACACGAGGACCAGACCTCCAGACAAACACCAACACGAGGACCAGACCTCCAGGCAAACACCAACACGAGGACCAGACCTCCAGGCAAACACCAACACGAGGACCAGACCTCCAGACAAACACCAACACAAGGACCAGACCTCCAGACAAACACCAACACGAGGACCAGACCTCCAGGGAAACACTAACACGGGGACCAGACCTCCAGGCAAACACCAACACGAGGACCAGACCTCCAGGCAAACACAAACACGAGGACCAGACCTCCAGGCAAACACCAACATGGGGACCAGACCTCCAGGCAACACCAACATGGGGACCAGACCTCCAGGCAACACCAACATGGGGACCAGACCTCCAGGCAACACCAACATGGGGACCAGAGCCCCCGAGGAGAGGCTCTCTAAGACTGCCTGAGAGAGGACACTCTACCTCATGAGGACCTGAGAGAGAGGTTCTCTACATCATGAGGGCGGAGGTTCTTTACCTAATGAGGAGAGAGGTTCTCTACCTCATGAGGAGAGAGGTTCTCTACCTTATGAGGACCTGAGAGAGAGGTTCTCTGCCTTATGAGAAGAGAGGTTCTCTACATCATGAGGACCTGAGAGGGGGAGGTTCTGGGTTGTTCTCTTACCGTGTTCATCTCCAGGCTGTTCTTGACCCACTCCTTGGCGTCGTTGTACTCCTCCTTCAATCCCATAATATACAGCGTATCCAGGGAGTCGATGATGCTGGCTCCACGCAGACCACCTGAAAGACACAGGAGGGGGCAGTTAGAGGCTGGGCCACCAGGGGGCAGTAAGAGGCTGAGGGGCAGTGAGCGCTGAACCTTCCCACAAACCTGACACTCTTCAAACCAGATATGCAAATACAATCCATACCTTTAGGGGACAAAACAGAGGAAGACTGAGGTGGAAGGTGGTCTGTGTGTCTGTGTCTGTGTGTCTTTCTCTAGCTCTCTCTCTTCCAGCAGACATTAATATTCACAACCCAGGCGATGGTAAATATTAAAAGAGGTGGCAGTGGTCAGAGGTGTGAGGGTGGCTGGGGCTTCAGGGGCAGTAGAGAGAACACCTGACACATCCTCTCTCCTTCTACTCTAATCAGGCTTCACAGGGCCGGCCTCCGTCTCTCTGTCCCCGTCTCCGCTTGACCTCTCACCTTCTGCATCGCCACGGCAACTAACACAGATGATGAGGTCACCGGGGAGGCTGCTGGGTCACCGATGGACAGCGTACACTACCATCCCATAATACTCAACCCCATAAGTCTCCACTTCAGACCATAACACCCTACACTTTAGACCCACTACACACCTCTACCAAAATCCCACAATACTCCAACCCTAATAGACCAACCAGACCTCTACACCATCCCATAATACTCCAACCCTAGTAGACCCACCACACCTCTACACCATCCCATAATACTCCAACCCTAATAGACCCACCACACCTCTACACCCTCCCATAATACTCCAACCCTAATAGACCAACCAGACCTCTACACCATCCCATAATACTCCAACCCTAGTAGACCCACCACACCTCTACACCATCCCATAATACTCCAACCCTAATAGACCCACCACACCTCTACACCATCCCATAATACTCCAGACCCTAATAGACCCACCAGACCTCTACACCATCCCATAATACTCCAACCCTAATAGACCCACCACACCTCTACACCATCCAATAATACTCCAACGCTAATAGACCCAAACACCTCTACACCATCCCATAATACTCCAGACCCTAATAGACCCACCAGACCTCTACACCATCCCATAATACCCCAGACCCTAATAGACCAACCAGAGTCTATTAATCACCCGGGGCCCTGGGGCCCGCCCTTGGTACCGGGGAGTTCGGTGAAGTCCTGGCCGGTGGTTTAATTAAGAAGAGGGATGCCCACGTCCTGCTCTGTTCTCAGTTGTCCTCGTCTTAATCACTGTTAGCTTAAGGCTTGTTAAGAACACAGAACACTGATACTGTCTCTAGAGCTGTCTCTCTGTCTCTAGACCTGTCTCTCTGTCTCTAGACCTGTCTCTGGTCCTTTCTCTAGACCTGTCCCTGGTCCTCTCTCTCTCTAGACCTATCTCTGGTCCTGTCTCTAGACCGGTCTCTTGACCTGTCTCTAGACCTATCTCTGGTCCTGTCTCTCTGTCTCTAGACCTGTCTCTGATCCTGTCTCTCTGTCTCTAGACCTGTCCCTGGTCCTGTCTCTCTGTCTCTGATCCTGTCTCTCTGTCTCTAGACCTGTCCCTGGTCCTCCCTCTCTCTAGACCTATCTCTGGTCCTGTCTCTAGACCGGTCTCCTGACCTGTCTCTAGACCTATCTCTGGTCCTGTCTCTCTGTCTCTGGACCTGTCTCTGATCCTATCTCTCTGTCTCTAGACCTGTCTCTGATCCTGTCTCTGTCTCTAGACCTGTCTCTGGTCCTGTCTCTCTGTCTCTGGACCTGTCTCTGATCCTGTCTCTCTGTCTCTAGACCTGTCTCTGATCCTGTCTCTCTGTCTCTAGACCTGTCTCTGGTCCTGGCCCTGGTCCATGACAGACTACCTCAGCTCTCCCAGATCAGAGATTTAATCAGATTTCTAACGGCTCATGGTTAGCCGGGCCCAGAGGCAGCTCGCCGCGGGCTTAGCAGCCAGCCAAGCGTGGACCGTTCCTACAGAGAACAGCCACCAGGCCGGGATGATGGATGACTGTTAGGAGTGGAGCAGCACCTACATCCATCACCCTGAGGTCCCACCTCTCAGGCTGGGCCTAGACCCAGACCCCCTCCGACTCCCCCAACCAGGCCCCTCCCACCTCGTTAGCTGGGCCCAGACCCAGGCCCCTCCCACCTCGTTAGCTGGGCCCAGACCCAGGCCCCTCCCACCTCATTATCTGGCCCAGACGCAGGCCCCTCCCACCTCGTTATCTGGCCCAGACGCAGGCCCCTCCCACCTCGTTACCTGGCCCAGACGCAGACCTGGGACCAGGAGAAGGTCTACATCAGGGTGTTTGTGCGGCTCTAGCTGGAAGAGAAAGACAATGCTTCTACCTGCTGCTATTATTCCGCTGCTAAACTAGCAGAAAAAAACGCAGCGACTGCAAGTATAGTTGCTTCTCAAACCGTAATGCAAGTTATTTTCCATAATGCCTTTTTGTTGTATTATTATATATATGAAGGGAAACCGGGGCTCCATTCATCGTGGCTGTCACGCGGCAGCCGAGTTAGAGCAGGTGGCTCAGCGAGACACACCTCAGTCACATGATCGATCACTTCCTCTGTGTGTGTGTTTCTGTGTGTCTGTGTGTGTGTGTGTGTGTGTGTGTGTGTGTCTGTTTGTGTGTGTGTGGGGGTGTGTGTGTGTGTTCAATCAATTCAGAGGCATGATAAGATAAACTGCGATCCAATCAGCGATATGTGTAACCACCTGTTCAGCGAGCAGCCGTCACAGTGCGGGAGGGTGGGAGAGGGTCTTTCGAACGCGTTCTACCCTCCTTTCTAAACACGGCTAAAGCAGGGAGACGGAGGCACATTAGGGCCTTCCTTCCATCACACCCCTCCTGTGGGTTTCCTTCATTATAACCTGGACCCCAGCGAGGCGCTGCAGCCGACAGCGGTAACGCAGCCGAGCCGCTGACTCCACTCAGACGGCCCGGCGCCCGAGACCCCGGCCGCAGACCGTCCATCCCAGCTCCCCGTCTCGTGTAATTAGGCCCCTCCCGCCTGGAGGACAGAGAAACACACCGCCGATAGGGACCCTGCCATTCAGCCACCCGGTCATCTATCGTCACGGTAACAAGCAATCTAGAGCCTTCCTCTGTGCGCTCCGTGCCGCTCCACACCTGAGCGGTCTGCAGTGCTCCTGTCGCCCCCCCGCCCACCCTCAAGGACCCCGTCTCACCCGTTAGAACCTGGTTCTCGTTAATTGGCCCGCCCTCGTTAAGGGTGCCTCGTTAAGCAATGGGAGAGCTGGGAAGGGAAAGCGAAGCTGGTTGGCACGGCAACGAGAAGGTCCGCCACGGCCGGCGGAGCGGAACGCCAGCGGACGCGGAGACGTCCAGGAGATAAATAAAGGGAGAGGAGAAGTGAGAAATGTCACGGCCATCAATCAAGACAGGGTTTCCCAGGCCGAGCAGCAGGAGCTCAGGAGACGGCAGATTAATTAAAAGATAGAGAGGAAGAGGAGGAACACAACTGGTGATGAATACTCCTCTCGAGGAAGGCCCCGTATGGACGGTATTATAGAATACAGCGTTACACACCGACGGCGTGTTGGTCTGTGCGCTAGCGTTAGCCGCACGTCGCTAATTTTGTCAACGCCGGAGTTAGCTTGTGTGGGCGTGAGAGGGCTAGCATATTTGAAGAGCATAAAGAGATGAAAGGATGCAGAGTAAGCTGTTTAATACGACACGTTTATTAAAGCCTAAACCTACAGAGCGCGAGCTTGGGGAATTATTCATTGCTTTGTGTGTGCGTGTGTGTGTGCGTGTGTGTGGATATGTTTGTGCACTTGAGTATGTGTGTGTACGTGTGTGTGTGTGTGCAAGTGTGTGTGTATATGTTTGTGCACGTGTGTGTTTGTGTGTATAGGTTTGTGCACGTGTGTGTGTGCGTGTGCACTTGTGTGTGTTTGTGTGTGCATATGTTTTCTGCACGTGAGTGTGTGCCTGTGACTGTGCGTGTGTGTGTGTGACAGTGATACAGCACCCCTACCCTGCCCAGGCTCAGCCTTGACGCTTCAAAGACAAACAGGAAGAGGAGAGCAGAGGCACCACGGAGCCGCAGCAGAAGCGACACACATACATATGTATACATACACAAACAGACACACAAACACACACACCATCTCTCTCTGTCTCGGCGAGGACCAGCTGTTTTCTTTGGGCCTTGATCTGAGTTAGTATTTCTCCCACCTCTGCGCCTCCTCCCCTCCTAGAGGAGTCCCGGCAGGAGGAGGCCCCCCCCCCCCTTGGTTTGGGCTTCACTGTTCTCCACGTGAGGCTGAGGAACTGAACCTGACGTGGGGTTGACTCCTGTTCCTCCACCCGTCTCCACGTCTCCACCAGGCCCGGCTGCTGAAGGAGTAGCTCCCCTTCCCAGAACCATGCTGTTCGTCTCCTCTGTACTCCACTCTCTACCTCACTGCTGTTTGACTTCTCCAGACTGCTTGACTTCTCCAAACTTCCCCGGGCTGTCGAACTCCTCAAAGCTGTCTCACTTCCCCCGGTCTGAGGGAAGGTGTCTTGTCTTTGCTCTCCCTGAATGCCTGGTTACCATTTGATCCGTGTGTTTGCAGACGGTTATTATTCAGCGAAAGCAGAATTTCTTATTTTCCAAAGGTAGACTTTGATGTGGGCAGATTTTAAATATCCCCTCATTCCGGTATTATTAAACTCCTGTTATCAAATCAGTGCCCTGCATTTGCATAACCCTTCAGCTGGCAGTGCGGCAGACCCTTCTGCAGTTTATTTCCCCTGCATTAGATTCAGGGCAGCGTGTGGCTTTACTCTTCAGTACTAAGACTGCTATAGGCACACTGGTCTATACAAGCCCCCCTTAGTGACATCACACATTAAGGTGAGGCGGCCTGTATGGTGGACCTAAGGCTCTGTCTGAGAAGAGGGACCAGTTTGAGGTCAATATAGTCAATATATTTGACACTGTTTGGTTTTGTGTTGTTCGTGTTTAGTAAAGGATCGGAGATCTTTACGTTTGGTCACTCAGAAGCTTTTACGGCCCGGTAGACGACTTGATGGAGGTTGCAGAGGTCAACCTACCGGGACTGTAATAGCCCGTAGGACGATATACCCATCATGCACCTGGGTGTGCATTGCCACTCATGATGTCGCAAGTGTTTGGGGGGAGGGGGGGTAATGGCCAATCAGCATCCCTGCTGGTGGTGGAACAGGGCTCCTTCAGAAGGCTGTCGTCACCGTACAGAGAGCATGAGGCCGTGGGTCAGGGGCGACCTCCCTCCCGCTCGGCGAGGCCCAGAGCGCCGTTGGGCCGCCACCCATCACGGCGCTGACCTCACCGCTAGGGACGGCGGACCACCAGCCAGCCCCCGCCAATCAGCAGCTCAGCATCCGGCCCCTCACCGGGGGACACGCCCACACACCGGACTCAAACACCTCCCTCTGAGTGGAGCGATCTTATTGGCCTCTCTGGGGGGGGGGGGGGGCGTCGAGGCACCACCTCTGGCCGACATGACACCGTGACACCTTATCAGGGTGCTGCCTTCCAGGTCAGGTCATTCTCGTAAAAAGGAAATTAATCCCAATGAATGTCTGCCTGGTTAAATAGGATTTAAAGAGACTTCACACAGTGGTAGCGATGCTCGCACGGCCGCCCTCTCTCTCTCTCTCTCTCTCTCTCTGTTAGAGCCACACCCCTTTGTGCCCTTCAGGAGGGCGGCACCACAGTATGGGGGGGGCGGGGATGTAGAGCTGCCTCTCTACATCTGAGTCGTTAACATAGTTACAGTATAGTACGGCTTCATGCTCCATACCTGAGCAGAATATATTGAAGAGGGTCCACTACATACATCAATTTATAGACGCTTTTATCCAAAGTGACTTACAATAAGTACCTTTGTCGGTACAGTCAGGATGTTAATAGAACCAAGTACCAAGCACTAACCATCACTAGGTTAACCCATTCCCCGTATACAACACAGATAGCTCAGATAAGATGCAACACAATGCTGAGTACTGTTTTTAAGTGCCAGGACGCACAACATACAATAAGCGTGTACATTAAGAGCCAGGACGTACAACATACAATAAGTGTGTACAATAAGTGCCAGGATGTACAACATACAATAAGTGTGTACATTAAGCGCCAGGACGTACAACATACAATTAGTGTGTTGATACACTCTGGAGGGAAGCTGTTGTTATTTATCTTCACTCTGTTTACGTCGATCGCTCCAAGCCTGACTCAAGAGTGGCTCTGGAGAGCAGGCCGCTGAGGACTAGATGTGTGTGTGTGTGTGTGAGTGTGTGTGTGAGTGTGTGTTGTTCTCCTGCAGGGCTGTGATGTCATGGCCCCCATGACATCACAGCCCTGCACGTTCCTCAGGGTTCCCCTCCCTTAGAGACGGAGGGCCAGCTGCAGCCGCCTCCCCCTCCTCCAGCACCGCGATCTGGTTGGCCGCTTACCCGCTGAGTAATGCTCAGCCCAACCAATTAGAGAGCGCTTTGTCACCTGCTGATGAACAGGCCCTGTCAGCCGCAGGAATTAAACCAGCAGCCTCCACGCACCATTACTCTGCAGCCGGGGGGGAGAGGCAGTGCGTGCGTGTGTGCGTGCGTGCGTGCGTGCGTGCGTGTCTGTACATTAGTGTTTGGAGGCATTATTAATATCTTAAAAACCAAACTATGCAGAAATCATGACAGACTCGGAATAAATCTCCAGATTTACTGTAATGAAAACTGGTTGTAAAATGTTGCTTTTTCAAATCGGCCCAAATTAACTCATCTTGGTTTTAATCAGTGTGTATACAGCCAATCCACTGACCTCTGATGTTTTAAGGGTGCCGTCTGTTTAATTTAGTGGCGTCTAGCGGAATGGACTTAATTAAGGTATAAAACATAAGGATGGCTGTGTTTGAGTCACCTCAAAATGAGACGTTTAAATATCTGGCCAGAAGCAGCTCCTCTGTCACAGAGCCGCCATATTGCACAGCCATGTTTCTACAGGAGCCCGGAATGGACAGACGCGTCTTTACGTGTGCTTCACATTCTTAATTTTGCTGGAAGACATGAATGCACCAAAGAGGACCAGAGGGAAAGCAGAGAAAGTGTTTACTGGGGTGTTGCTAATTATTATAACTCATTACATTTTATTATTACTGCTGCCGCTATCATTTTTGAAGTACCAACTGGCACCATACAGGCCACCGGAGTTTCTCCTGTGCGCTTTGACAGGGAGGGCTGAGTTTCAGTTGGGTGCAATCTGCCACCTCATCACTAGATGGCACTTCATCCTTCACAAGGAACCTTTAAGCCTCAGTTTAAAACTTTTCTGCTTACCCCACCATGAATTTACACTCAATTAAAAAAAGGAAGTATTGGCTGTTTCCCTGTGAAATGTGAAAATGGCAATTTGAAACACGTCTAAATAATTCAATATCAAATTCCTTTTTTCATTTTACCCGTCTGTCCTCCCTCTTCCCTTTCTCCATCCATCTTCTCTGTTTGTGCTTCTAAGCATGCCAGAGGGCCGCAGCGTGATAACTCTCCTCTCCCTCTCTCTCCTCTTCCTCCCTCTCCTCTTCCTCTCTCCCTTCCCTCTCCCTCCTCTTCCTCTTTACCTTGCCCTTCTCTCTCTCGCCCTTCTCTCCCTATGCTTCCATCCCCTCTCCCTGGCCCTCCGCTCTGAGGCCAGAGTCCGGAGGCTGCCTACTGGTCATCTCCCACTGGGGAGGACTGGTCCTGACTATCACCTAGCCATGGAGGTCAGTGGAGACTAATCACACTCAATCACCTTTACACCAATCAATGGACGCTTTAGCCTTACCTCAAAATGTTTTCTTTATTTGTCCTGTTCAGAAGCAGAAGAAGCCTCTAGGATTGGAGGTGGGAGATGCTGGGAGGAGACTAAAGTAGACGGAAGCTAAACAGACTGTCTGCCGCTCACAGATCACTCACCATCCCGCTACAGCTGTGGTCTCTGGCAGCAAAGAGTTCACCAGAGGGGGAAAAAACCTATTTGGTCTGCGCGCCAAGAGGGAGCCACAGCAAATGGTTGGAGAGCAGCTCGACAGACTCCATCAGAGGAGGACTTTACAACGTGGCAGAAGGAATACAAAGCGCGAGCAGGCGTGTCTCAGGTGCGCAGAAGGCTGACAGGTGAGGGATTGTGGGTAAGGAGCGACGGTAGCTCATCACGTGGCGGCGGGGAGATGGATGGACCTGTTAGCGTGCACTTAGAGAGGGAAAAGTTGATGCAAGACTCTCAGGCCCGCTAAAATATTTACAACGGAAAGGATGGTCCGCTTGCACCGAGGCGAAGATAATAGTCTATTTATAGCAGCTTAAAAAAAAGTGAAGGAGGCTTAGGCGAGTCCTCGGTAAGCCTGGGGGCGGGCGGACGGGCGGGTGATTAAAGCCGGCCCCCCTGATTGCTACACGACCAAAGCCGCGTGTCATGTCAGCGCGGCGTCACGGCGGCGCGCTGGGCACTGGAGCGGGCGCCCTCGCGCGCTGAGACGTCTGAGTGGGGATGAAACGTCAGGACAGACAGCCCCCCCCGTTGAGCCTGGTGACGAAGGTGACGCTCGGGTTTGAGTCCGAGGCGTCCTCTGAGAGGAGGACTGTGGCAACGGGCTCGGCAAACAAACTAGATTTGGATTTGAAATAAACTTTGTTTTGTGCTCACAGTATTGCTTGCTAAGTGATGTGTAAATGACACTTAACACGTTACACTTACCACATTACCCATTAAACAAACACACGGCGACCATTGAGACGTCACTCGCTGAAACGTTGACGCTCAGCCTTTAATTCAGGACGTTCAGAGGGCTACAGAGGAGGAAGCACAATCCCGTCTAATCCCGGTCCTCCTTCATCCATTCCCCAACTGGGTTTCATAATCTTGGCTCTAATCCCAGCATGCAACACTCTACATGCAGTGCTTCCCTCGGACCCCTAATCCTCAACGAACGTGAGCACGACGTGGCCGCTGTTGTCAACGACCGAGGGCTCGCTTCCTGGGGTCTGAGATCTGGAGACTAGCGAGTCCTTCCTGCGTAGAGGTCCTGCCCCCTGCTAAATGGTAAAGGGACTGCATTTATACAGTGCTTTTCTGTACAAAAAAAATCTGTACAGTATTGCCTAACACTCACACATTCACCCACCGACGGCGGAGTCAACCATGCAATGTGACAGCAAGCTGGTCAGGAGCAGTCGGGGGGAGGCGTCTCGTTCAGGGACACCTCGGCACTCAGCTGGGAGGAGCCGAGGATCGAACCGGCAACCTTCAGGTTAACAGCCAACCCACTCTACCTCCTGAGCCTCATGCCGCCCTGCTGGTCTCAGGTTCCCTGATGCAGAGAGCGTCTCGTGGGCAAAGACACGACACGATCCCCAGGAGGAGAGGAAGAAGCGAGGCGACACCCACAGACCGCACGGATTCCCCCAAACACCTCTGGAGCGCCGCCGACGTGACCAAACAAGACGCCAGAGTCGGTCAGGCGCGGCCCCGCGTGGCTTTGGGTTTGTTACCCGGCTGTCACTTAACCTAATTCCTCTGTTTTACTCACATGCCCTGGCGGGCGAACCCAGCCTGTCATCCACGCTAGCGTGTGTGTGAGGCAAGCACTCTCATTAGCTTGGCATGCTAGCCCCTCCGTCATCCTCCAGCCAGCTGCCCAGCTGCAGAGCGCCCAGGCTGGGCTGGCTGTCAGCGCGGCAACCTCCAGGACGCTCGGCTCCGCGCTGACGCCAGCGCAGCGCCGAGTCCTGCCGCCGGCCGCCCTCCTCCCGTCCACCTGGCCAGTTGCACACCTGTCACGTGACCTCCTTGATGACTTGTCGGCTGAGACAGTCGGGGACTGAAGCGAGGTGGAAGCTACGGAGCGGTGCAGTCACCGGCCCCGGCATGAACCACAGAGACAGCGCTTACGTTCAAATTCAAAGACTTTGAATTTGAACGTAAGCGCTGTCTCTATGGTTCATGCCTGCATCTCGGCGTGTGATACGAAGACACGCACACACACACACACACACACACACACACGCACACACGCACGGACACACACACACGGTCACAGATGAGAACACGCACACACACACAATCAGGGTGGAGCAGTATAGAAACTTGGTTATGACGATGAGCACGAGGTCTCTTAGACAACAACAGATACATTTTAGTGTGCTTTTGAACTCAAAAGGCCGTTCCACGCGGCCTGGCCGAGGACTTCAACCATATGCTAATTGACCGAGTGTCTTCAGACTAATTTAGCGTTTTCTCTCCCGCTCTAATGATGATGAATCTAGACCAAGAGGGGGGGGGGGTGCAAAGTCAATATTTAGATAAACGTCGTGCCTTCACCGTCTGGGTCAAAGAGGAGGCTGAATAATCGCCCACCTGCTCCCACACACCCACACACATTCATCCATTCATACATGTAACAATCATCCATTCATACATGTTACATTCATACATGTTACATTCAGACATTCATACATGGTTACATTCAGACATTCATACATGTTACATTCAGACATTCATAAATGTTACATTCAGACATTCATACATGTTACATTCATATTTGTTACATTCATATTTGTTCCATTCACACATGCTACATTCAGACATTCATACATGTTACATTCATACATGTTACATTCATACATGTTACATTCAGACATTCATACATGGAACATTCATACATGTTACATTCATACATTCATACATGTTACATTCAGACATTCATACATGTTACATTCATACATTCATACATGTTACATTCATACATGTTACATTCAGACATTCATACATGGAACATTCATACATGTTACATTCATACATTCATACATGTTACATTCAGACATTCATACATGTTACATTCATACATGTTACATTCATACATTCATACATGTTACATTCAGACATTCATACATGTTACATTCATACATGTTACATTCCTGCAAGATACATTCAGACATTCATACATGGAACATTCATCCATTCATTGATTTCTAGAGCTCCTCCGTAGAGACCAGGTGACTGAAGAGAGGGTTAGGTGGCAAACCTTTTCTGGTCTGGGCCGTGTTCCCTAACACAACCCTAGTCTGGTCTGGGCCGCGTTCCCTAACACAACCCTAGTCTGGTCTTGGCCGCGTTCCCTAACACAACCCTAGTCTGGTCTGGGCCGCGTTCCCTAACACAACCCTAGTCTGGTCTGGGCCGCGTTCCCTAACATAACCCTAGTCTGGTATGGGCCGCGTTCCCTAACACAACCCTAGTCTGGTATGGGCCGCGTTCCCTAACACAACCCTAGTCTGGTCTGGGCCGCGTTCCCTAACACAACCCTAGTCTGGTCTGGGCCGCGTTCCCTAACACAACCCTAGTCTGGTCTGGGCCGCGTTCCCTAACACAACCCTAGTCTGGTCTGGGCCGCGTTCCCCTCACCGCCATCTTTCACCCAGCGCACCACAGAGGAAATGGCCGCCAATTAGGGTGACTGGTGGGCCCCCGGGGCGGGGGGGTGTAAGGGGTCTTATTGGCTCCCCAACAAACGGGCCCTACTGACGACGGGGGGTCACCACGGGGATGGCTCTATTCGTCACCTCGCGCTGGTTGCTATGGAGATAGGCGATATCTTCCGCGGCGCCGCGGCAACGGAGCCCCTGGGGTGAGGGAGGGGGAGGGGGAGGAGGGGGAGGAGGAGGAGGAGGAGGGGGAGGAGGGGGAGGAGGAGGAGGAGATGGAGGGGGAGGAGGGGGAGGGGGAGGAGGAGGAGGAGGAGGAGGTGAGGGGGAGGGGAGGAGGAGGAGGAGGAGGAGATGGAGGGGGAGGGGGGGGAGGAGGAGATGGAGGGGGAGGAGGGCTTGTTAATGAGCAATTAACAATCCTGCAGACTTGGGGGGCGAGGGGGGAGGGGGCTTCGGAGGTGTGACGCAGCACCGGGGTGTCGGTTCTATTTGAAGGGTGGAGGAGGGAGCGGGGGCCGCTGCAGAACTCAAGGTGACCCCGCGCCCCGGGGCCCCCGACGCTCCGACACCGCGGTGGCATCGGGGGCCCGTGGGGCCCCCGGGGACCCGAGCTACAGCGGCCGGCGTGCGATCGCTAAGTCCACTCCGCACACGCTCCGAGAGCGGTCGGCGCGCCCTCCGGACACCGACCCCGCCCAGCGCCCAACACTGAGCGACTAGGGGCCCAGGAGGCCGAGCGGGCCGGCCGGTAACCGGAAGGTCGCTGGTTCGATCCCCGGCTCGAGTGCCGAGGTGTCCCTGAGACGCCCCCCCCCCCTGACTGCTCCGGACCAGCTGGCTGTCGCCCTGAGCGGTCGACTCCGCCGGCGGTGGGCGAACGGGTGGATGAATGGTGATAAGTAGCTCTGGTGAAACCGTCAGGAAAATCCCCTAAATGTAAATGTGCTATTCTCCACCACCCCCTCCATCTCCTCCTCCTCCTGCTCCTCCTCTACCTCCTCCTCCTCCTCCTCCACCGCTCTCAGCCTAATGGCTCTCCATCTTCCGAGGGGCCAGGGCGGCCCTCCACCCATCTTCTGAAGGGCCCTTCCATAACCTCTTCTGTTTTAGGGGCCCCTAGACGTGGAGCCAGTGGCCAGGTGAGGGCCACAACCTCATTTGCATTCCGGCGTTCGGAGCGCCGGGTAAGATATGCGACCTGATGGACTCTAATTGACTCCCTCGGGGGGCGAGGAGGCAGAGAAAGGCAGGAGGAGGAGAAAGGAGGAAGGAGGAGGAGGTATGAAGCAGACACAATGGAGGTGGAAGGACTGGGGGGGAAAGTGGGCCAGCGAGCGGCCGCCTGACGGAGCGACCCTGAGCTCGGCTTCTTCTTAATAAACAGAGCCAGCCGCCTGAAAAGCTGCCAGGGGCCAATCCCATTATGGGCTGTTGGACATCTATTGTTATTGGAAAGCTCTTTGGAGAGCGACGCCAGCGGCCGGGCGGCAGGTGGGAGGAGGAAGAGCAGGGCGAGGAAGAGGAGCGCCAGGCGAGGAAGCCGGTTTAATGGGTCTTGTTCCAGACGAGCCAAAGGCCTGGTCCCCCCTCTCGGGCTCCCGGGGGCCCGCTGGTTCTATAAAGAGCTGCAGGCTTTAGCGAGCCCACTGCATCCACAGGAAGCCACTGTTCCTACTGCAGACCTTTCGGTAATTATACCCAGGATGCCCCGCTGCCCCTAGACCCAGCTGACCTTCAGCACACAGAAGCATTACCGTATCGCTCCTCACCCTCTCACACCGCATCCGTGTCTGTACTAATATCTCAACTCAACCTCCCCGTAGCCTTCTACCTGAAGTCGACCATCTCTAACCTAGCACTTAAACATCTGCATATCATCCTACTACCTCGACTTAACTCGCTCTAATACCTGAACCGTCTCTAACTGTTACGAGCCCACATTAAAATCGTGTGAACAACTAACATAATAACTCAAAGAAACAGATCTTCTGGAAAGAAAACGTTTTGGTATATTTATTTTCCATATATCGGTTTAGTTAACAGAATGAGAGGGTTGCCACAAAAACAGAAAAGAAAGCAACCGCTCCCACCATAAAATAAAAGATCCAAGATCAACAATAATACATACGGATTTGAACAAATGGGTTCTGGTTTAACAAAAGAAAAAGTGCGACCAGCCAGCGTCTGCCATGTCGAGGGTGTGAGAGAAAAAGAGAGACAGCCATCTTAGAAGTAGACAGGTTTATATACTTGGGAGGGCCGGCCTTTTCAATTAGTCACAGCAAGGTAACGCCCAGTCTCCTCCCACCAGGAGCAAGGAGGCAGGACCCGTAACACTAACATAATTACTAAACTGTACTTATCTTACCTAATAGCAACACATAACCATCGCTAACCTAGTAGCTGAAGGTAACCATCTCAAACCTTACACCTAAACATCCAAACATATCATCCTACTAGCTCAACTTAACTAGTTCTAATACCTGACCCTACCTCTAATATTTAACCCAGTAGCTGAAGGTAACTACCTTCTAAGGTAACTAACCTAACCCTCTCTAACCTAACCCTCTCCAACCTAACCCTCTCTAACCTAACCCTCTCTAACCCTCTCTAACCTAACCCTCTCTAACCTAACCTCTCTAACCTAACCCTCTCTAACCTAACCCTCTCTAACCTAACCCTCTCTAATCTAACCCTCTCTAACCTAACCTCTCTAACCTAACCTCTCTAACCTAACCCTCTCTAACCTAACCCTCTCTATCCTAACCCTCTCTAACCTAACCCTCTCTAACCTAACCTCTCTAACCTAACCCTCTCTAACCCTCTCTAACCTAACCTCTCTAAACTAACCCTCTCTAAACTAACCCTAACTAACCTAACCCTCTCTAACCTAACCTCTCTAACCTAACCCTCTCTAACCTAACCCTCTCTAACCCTCTCTAACCTAACCCTCTCTAACCTAACCCTCTCTAACCTAACCCTCTCTAACCCTCTCTAACCTAACCCTCTCTAACCCTCTCTAACCTAACCCTATCTAACCTAACCCTCTCTAACCTAACCCCCTCTAACCCTCTCTAACCTAACCCTCTCTAATCTAACCCTCTCCAACCTAACCCTCTCTAACCTAACTAAACTAACCCTCTCTAACCTAACCCTCTCTAACCTAACCCTCTCTAACCTAACTAAACTAACCTAACCCTCTCTAAACTAACCCTCTCTAACCTAACCCTCTCTAACCTAACCCTCTCTAACCTAACCCTCTCTAACCTAACCCTCTCTAACCTAACTAACCTAACCCTCTCTAACCTAACCCTCTCTAACCTAACCCTCTCTAACCTAACCTCTCTAACCTAACCCTAACTAACCTAACCTCTCTAACCTAACCCTAACTAACCTAACCCTCTCTAACCTAACCTCTCTAACCAACCCTCCTCCCTCGTCCCAGCTGAGCCTCAGTAACAACAGGGTTGAGGAACGTCTTCTGCTGATTGGTTGAATCGGTCTTCAGATGGTGAGCTCGGTTAACTGACGGCTCCAGCACACCGTCCAACAGGGTGATTAACCGGGCGCTGTAATTGTGTTTATAATAAATATGATCGAATCAGTCCTCAGTCGTTTCTTCAGCTAATCCTGTCTTTGTTAGCGTGGCCTGGAGCTGTTTTATCTGTCCCAATATTAGCAGCTACATTCTGAGGCTTCACCCTCTCTCCCCATCTGTCTTTCCACTGTTCATCCTCTATCCCCATCCCTCACCATCTACCTCGTCTACTCTCTCTCCCTCCCTCTTTCTCATTCATTCTGCCTCTCCACCTCCTCCTTTCTATCATTTGTCCTCTCTAGTCTCTCTCTCCCTCTCCCTCTCTCTCACTGTGTCTCTGTCGGTCGGTCGGTCACTCACTGTCCCTCTCTCTCTCTCTCTCTCTTTCTCTCTCTCTCTCTACCCCTCTCTCTCTCTCTCTCTCTCTCACTCTCTCTCTCCCCCCCCTCTCTCTCTCTCTCTCTCCCCCCCCTCTCTCTCTCTCCCCCCTCTCTCTCTCTCTCTCTCTCTCTCTCTCTCTCCCTCTCCCCCCTCTCCACTCTCTCTCCTGGTTTACTGCTCATCCATCAGTCTCAGACTCAGACCAGGGTAGCAGAGATTCCCTGGTGTCTCTGAGCCACAGCTCTGAGCTCGATCCTGGAGCTCAGAGCAGCAGTCAGAGCGGCTCTCCAGCCTCGCCCACCACCGGACAACTCTGTTAGGACCACCACTCTCTGGTCACCATGAAGAGCGGATCATTAGGAAGATCGGATCATTAGGAAGAGAGGATCATTTAGAAGAGGGGAACATTTAGAACATCGGATCCCAGACGTTCTGCCGATCTGAGCTGAACCCAGTGAGCGATATGTCACCTTGGTAACGAGCTGGTTGCTGTACGAGTCCATTCCGCTCTAACCGGCTAAACTATGAAGCCCACCGCTACAATAACAGGTAGACACGCAAACACATGTTCACACTTTAGAGCGAGTTGTGTTTCCGCTCAGTGGGAGTCGGTCGCTGGTGAATGATTCACTTCGGTTGTGAACATGTCTCACTAAGCTACACATTTTGAATGTGTAGCTTAGTGAGACATCCTGGGTTTGCCTGGGAGTCTAACCACTAATCTATCGCTATCGGGCCCCCATCCAAACAGAGGAAGGCCGGTCCAGATGCGTTCTATTGTACTGACAAACAGTGCAAAGTGACCCCAGGGAGGTGACAGTCTAAACTTTAGGATGAGACGCATTACTTTTGTTATTACGGCTGCCATTTCTTTAATTTCACGCTGCATGCCTCTCCTCTTGCTAACAACTCCCACTCATACTGGCTTTGAACAGATTTAAATGAATGACAATGTTCTATAAACGGAGACGCTGATTTAGAGGAGGAAACTCAACAACCGGCTTCTCTGCCTGCAGGAAGACAAATTTCAATCAGCCAAGAAGACGGCAAAGTTCAGAGAACACAAAGGAGAAATCAGACAGGGAGGGGAGGGAGAGAGACAAAGAAAGAGAGAGAGAGAGAGAGAGAGAGAGAGAGAGAGAGAGAGAGAGAGAGAGAGAGAGAGAGAGAGAGAGAGAGACAGAGACAGAGACAGGGAGGGAGAGAGAGAGGGAGAGGAAGAGGGAAGAAGAGGGAGAGGGAGAGAGATAAACAGAAAGAGAGAGAGAGAAGAGACAGAGAGAGACAGAGAGAGAGAGAAAGCGAGAAAAAGAGGGAGAGGGAAGGAGAGGGGAAAGGAGAGAGAGAGAGAGAAACATAGAGAGAGAGAGAAGAGAGAGCAAGAGCAAGAGAGCAAGAGCGAGAGAAGCCAAGGAAATATATCTTCTCTTGGTCTGAGAAAATTGGAAAATTGAAATGTATGAGGATTAATCTTGAGTATAAAGAGAGAGGAGTGGAGCAGAGAGCGGCAGGCTTTAAGTAATGGAGCCCCTGCTCTCTCGTTGGTCGGGGCGGGGGCGCGGGGCTGTGGCGTGACACCGTCTGATGTTGACATGGGTTTGAGGAGTGGGTTCAATCAGAGCTTGTCTGTTTGCTCGTGGGATTAAATTAAAGAACACAGCATCCAATTTCATACCTGGCTTCCCAGCAGGTTCACCATCACAGCCCGTCTTTACCCGCACAAATACCGCTCTCTCTCTCTCTCTCTCTCTCTCTCTCTCTCTCCCCCTCCCTCCCCCTCTTCATCCTGTTCTCTCCCTCCATCCCTCTCCCCCTCCCTCTGTGTGTTACACACAACATGGAATAATGAATCCATTCTGAGATTAGGGGGTCCTCGTTACACACTGTGCGGTCACCCTCGGCTGCAGGGCTGTTTGCTGGCTCCGTTGTGTTTATCATTATTCGGGGGGGAACAGCTTGTTTACTCGGGGTGT
>NC_136934.1:52527092-52547841 GCF_949987615.1 Pollachius pollachius | reverse complement strand
GTGAGGAGAGGGGGAGGAGAAGGAGATGGAGAGATGGAGAGCGGGACTAGAGAGGATATATATGTAATATGTAAGGGATAATGTATAGAACGCCGGTCATTATTGGGAAAATAAGCCCCGACAGGGCGAACAGGACACCGACGCCAAGTGGAGGCGTCTTGCTTCGCCCTGAAGGGGCTTATTTTCGATAATGACCAGCGAATTCTATACATTATCCCGCTTATTACACGGCTACTTGCCAAAACGAAAAAATAACTCTTGTTACAATTACCATTCGCAGTGTTGATCAGCAGAGAATTAGTCATTGACAAGACATTGACGTCGCTTAGCAACCGAGTACGCTGGGGTTGATTAATTACCAGACTTTTTTCGGAGTGATACCAAAGACCTGAATCAAAGGCAAAGAATCCATTTTCCTTGACAATGGTCATTATATGCTCAGCAACGATCAATTATTCACAGCCGGAAAGTGTGAAGGCACATGCAAGTGAACGGAGCGTTCCACGGCATTGAGAAGAGCTGTGTAATAAATAATGTATAAATAATATATATATAATATATAGAACTATAGAGGAGAGGAGAGATGTTGAGGAAGACGAGGGATGGAGGGGGAGGGAAACGGAAAGGAAAAGGTGAGGAGGGGGCAGGGAATAGAGAGAGAAGAGAGGATAGGATGTAAAAGAGGAGAGGAGATGAGGAGACAAGACAAGACAAGAGATGGAGAGGAGAAGGTTGATATGACAGAGGGAATGATATACGTAGACTAGAGGAGAGAAGGGGACAGCAGAGGAGACCAGGGTAGAGGAGGGAGGAGAGGAGAGAGGAGCGAGGAGACGAGACAACAGAGTAAGCACCTGGTGTCAACACCAACACGACCTTTCCTCGTGTAACCCCTGATGTTTGGTTTCATTAAAACTCCGTCTTCCCGGACCTTTCCTTTAGCCAAGGTCATGCCCGACACGCACTCCCCAAAGCCCTTCTGGGAAATGCCAACAGGCCACATGTCTGGTTATCACGACCTTCACAACCTTTGCGACCTTCGGCGACCTTCACACCCCGCCGTGACCTTCATGCCCTCCGGTCGACTCACCGAACATGTTGCCCACGTGTCCGTTGCGGGTCAGCGGCCGCAGCTCGTTCTTGCCCCAGGCGTAGCGCTTGTAGTTGTCCCAGGAGAACTTCATCATCTGGAACACAAACACAGCAGGGGTCAGAGGTCAGAGGTCAGAGGTCAGGGGACAGTGGGCGGTGACACACAGCTGCAGGTGAGGAAGAGGAGCAGGCCTTCGTGATGGGGTGTTGATGAGGGCGGGGTTCAACTATGAGGTCGTTATGGTGTCATCAGGTTGATTGGACAAGAACAAATGAATCAATCAAATATAGTAAAAGCAGGTTTCGTGGCATTTGATTATTTATGTTACACTAGATTATAATAGATAGGAAGAGGAATAATTGGATTTGATTTGATGTGGTTTACATAAGACAATGTTAGAAGAAATGTTTAGAAAGCTTGCCTCTCTCTCTGACAGGTCATAGTAGTAGAACAAGCAGCAAAACGCTTTCAACAGCAAACATTTGATTTCAACACTTTCAATATTTGCCTTAGTACACGTAGCACTGAATACATCAACCAAACATCGGGAGAAAGAGGGCCTTCTCTGTGAACCCATCCAACAATGAGGCCACAGAACACGTGTCTGTCTCTCTGAAGGTTTCTTCATCACCTCCCTCTCAGCCATGAGGCCAGTCTCCCAACGCTCCGCTGGGGGTGGTGTTGTGTGTTCCAGTATCAGCTCGTGACCCCGACCACGCGGCTCCGGCCAACTTTATTTACACAGCTCTTCATCCCTGTAACGGCCTCCCAGGCCCGCGTTACACAGCTGAACCCACCCCCGCCCCCCTCCCTGCTCCCTGGGAGGGCCGGGAGAGGGGGGGGGGGGGGAGGAGAAGACGAGGGGGAGGAGGAGGAGAGGAGGAGGAGGAGAGGAGGGGGAGGAGGAAGAGGGGAGGAAGGGAGGGGGAGAGGAGGGGGAGGAGGAAGAGGGGAGGAGGGGAGGAGGAGAGGAGAGGGAGAGGAGGTGGAGGAGGAAAAGACAAGGAGAGGAGGGGGAGAGAAGGTGGAGGAGGAGAAGACGGGGAGGAGGAGGAAGAGGAGAGGAGGGGGGAGGAGGAGACAAAGGGAGAGGAGGAGAGGATGGGGAGGAGGAAGAGGGGAGGAGGGGAGGAGGAGAGGAGGGGGGAGGAGGAAGAGGGGAGGAGGGGAGGGGGAGAGGGGGGGGAGGAGGAAGAGAGGAGAGGAAGAGAGGAAGAGAGGAAACAGAGGAAGGAAGTTAGGAAGAGATGGAGAGATGAGGAGAAAGGAGGAGAGGAGGGAGATGCGAGGAGAGGAGAGGACAGAAGAAGGAGGAGAGACGCAGGGAGGCTGAGCTCGACGCTGACAGAACGATCAGGGAGGATTTGTCTCCGGAGGTCTGCTGACATGGAGAGCATCGCTCCTCACAACACAAACAACGTCTCCTCTCAGAGACTGATGCCGACTGTCATCCAGCCGTGGCAATATCCGGGGAATACACCGGCAGGCCGAGCACGCAGAAACACACAACAAAAACACACGACACAAACACACAACACAGAAACACACGACAGAGAAACAAACAACAGAAACACACGACACAGAAACACACAACAGAAACACAACAGAAACACACGACACAAACACACAACACAGAAACACATGACAGAGAAACACACAACAGAAACACACAACAGAAACAGACAACACAGAAACACACAACACAGAAACACAACAGAAACACACGACACGGAAACACATGACACAGAAACACACAACAGAAACGCACAACAAAAACAGACAACACAGAAACACACAACACAGAAACACAACAGAAATACATGACACAGAAACACACAACAGAAACACACAACATAGAAACACACAACAGAAAAACACAACAGAAACAGACAACACAGAAAAACACAACAGAAACACAAGACACAGAAACACACGACACAGAAAAACACAACAGAAACGCACAACACAGAAACACACAACACATGATGGAGGTGACACCGCCTGAGCGCCTCTCGTCTCCTGCCCGGAGGCGTCCTCCTCCTCCTCCTCCCTCCTCCCTCCTCCTCCCTCCTCCTCCCTCCTCCCTCCTCCTCCCTCCTCCTCCCCCTCCCTCCTCGTCCTCCTCCTCCTCCTCCTCCTCCTCCCTCCCCAACACAGACCAGCGTTTAAGGAGACAGAGCGGTCCTCTTCTCCCCGAGGGCGATTCTCCGAATGACGAAGGAGGAGAACACAACAGATGTCGGGGGAGTGATCCATCGCTCAGACGTTCCTCTCCATCGTAAACGTCCCGCTCCTGGAACACCAGGAGACGCCCGCAGAGACGAACCAACGTGGCGACAAGCTGAGTAACGGAGGCCACGCATCACCCTGTCACACCGACGGGACGGCGGCCGCAAACAACAAAGCCGCCGGCAGAGAGGACGGCCGACAGCCGACGTGGCGAACATCGCCACGACTTAACCTCCCAGACGCTGATGTTCAGCTCTGCCAGAACCAAAACACCACGGGCAGAAGGGCTGCTGAGAGGGACAGACGCTGAGAGGGACAGACGCTGGAGACACCGGACGGTCCTGAGAAACACCTGGGTACTCACACGTCCTACCACACACACCTGGGTACTCACACGTCCTACTACACACACCTGGGTACTCACACGTCCTACTACACACACCTGGGTACTAACACCTCCTACTACACCCACCACAACACCTGGGTACTAACACACACACCACAACACCTGGGAACTAACAAGTATTACTACACACAGAACGCAGATCCACTTTTACCTGGATCAAGTCCACTGTCACCTAGAGCTACACTCACCTAGATCTACTCTATTCTAAATGTACTCTCACTAGATCTACTCTCGCTAGATCTACTCTCACCTAGATCTACACTGTTCTAGATCTACTCTCACCTAGATCTACACTGTTCTAGATCTACTCTCACCTAGATCTACACTGTTCTAGATCTAGTCTCACCAAGATCTACACTTTCCTAGGTGTAGTTTAACCTAGATCTACTCTCACTAGATCCACTCTCACTAGATACACTGGCACTAGATCTTTTCTCAGCTAGATCTACACTGTTCTAGGTCTCACCTAGATCCACCCTTAAACAGCACAGAATGATGCTGGAACTCCCCGGGGGGTAAGGGGTCAGATCTGTCTTTCTGTTGCGTGACATCATCTAGCATGAGGCCCCTCCCCCTGGCCGAGTGATGCTCTGACCCAGACCGGCGCCGCTCGGAGAGGCGGAGCCGGTCGATGACACACTGGCCCATCCCTGGCCCTCTGTGATTGGCTGGTGGTCAGGCAAAGCAGATCAATAATGGAATGAGATTCAGCCGGTGATGAAATAGAGCCAGGGGCAGAACAGACATGAAACACGCCTCCGTTCATACGACCTGGCGCTGGAAAACACAACACAGCAGAACCAACACGTCACCAACACAACCTGGGGCTGGAACACACAACACAGCAGAATGCAACACAGCATCACCACAACCCATTGCAACGTAAAACAAAACACAAATCAACACAAAGCACAACCCAGTCACGACACACCACAACACAAGAGCAACGCACACATCATTCACCTCACGCACACAGACAGCAGCGGCGGCTACGGCGGCCATGTTTACCAGTAGTGACTAAACACATTTCCCGCCAAAACGATGCAACAAAGGTTCCCGAATAACATCCCCCCGCTAAACAACTTTCCCTGATCCGAAAATAAACGTCCCGGTGCTGAATGCGTCTGCTCCTCTCGGGGAGCAGATGAACGCAGAGAGGGATCGATCGGATCTCTCAGCCACCGGCGCTCCACTTAGCGCTCCCAGGGGCCGCCGCCGTTAGCTCAGCGCTCTGCACTCAGAGCCGCTCTGATCTGGGGAAACGGAAGAGCCTCTATGATCCGGGGTAATGGAAGAGCCTCTATGATCCGGGGTAATGGAAGAGCCTCTCTGATCCGGGGTAATGGAAGAGCCGCTATGATCCGGGGTAATGGAAGAGCCTCTATGATCCGGGGTAATGGAAGAGCCTTTATGATCCGGGTAATGGAAGAGCCTCTATGATCCGGGGTAATGGAAGAGCCTCTATGATCCGGGAAACGGAAGAGCCTCTATGATCCGGGGTAATGGAAGAGCCTCTATGATCCGAGGATGGAGGGGCACCCAGACACTAGGCTGGGAAGGGGGGCTTCTCACCAGGAGATGTATTTACGAATCCTGCTATGGCCACACCAAGACCCGCCTTACTCTTTCTGTGATTAGCCGGGTTGCATGCAACTCAACTGGACGCTTTAGAACTCTAAGGTACCCTCGCTGTGAGCATTCGAGAGCGTCACAAAAGAGCTCTAACCCTAACCCCTGACTCTTACCTCTAACCCTACCCCTAACTCTAACCCCTAACCTGAGCACCTGATAGGGTTAGGGTTATCCTTAATATCAAGCCAGTGAAAGCGCGGCAGTTTAATCCATAGACAGTAGAATCAAAGATGGGGTGAAGTGTGTGACGGACCAATCAGAAATAGAGGCGGGCGTGTCTTTTCGGGGTATTGCCGTGGCCATAGTAGGATTTGTAAACTGGTCACCAGGAGGGGGGAGGGTACGGAGGCTTACTGGGTGGTGGTGCGGTGATATACCAGGGTGGATAGGGTTAAGGTGGAGGTAGGTTGGTGATGGTAAAGTTAAGGTACTATGTTGGTGATTGTTAAGATGGAGGTAGTATGTTGGAGGTGGTTAAGGTGGACGTACTAGGTTGGAGATGGTTCAGTTATGGTTAGAGATGGTTAGTATAAGTATTTGGTTAAGGATGGTTTAAGTGATGGTATTTGGGTAGAGAGGGTTAAGTTAAGGCATTCATACATAGATGGTTTAAATTGAGGCATTCGGTCAGAGAGGGTAAAGTTAAGGTATTGGTTTAGAGATGGTTAGGTTTGGTTAAGAGTTCTGTGTGTTCAGCTCAGGGTAGGATATAGGGGAAGAAATGCATCATGGGTAAGATAAGCAAGTGGTCTGACTGATGTGTCTGTAATCATCAGTGGGAGGCCTAACAGTCTCATGGAAAATTCAACGGTACGCATAAATTATTCAGAAAATAATGTAGCTCTAATAAAAGTTTAATTATAACACAATCTAAATCTGAAATCCAAGGGAATGTTTAAAATGGAATTGGTATTGGGTTACTGATTAAAGACTCCATACACCCTATCTTAATTTGATGCTTTAAAGACACACCATGCATTAGCCGAGTCGACTCCCCATTTGTCCCCATCGGCGCGGCCTATTTGCAAAAACTATCTCTGAGAATTACATGCGTCTATTGATTGGACTATTACAGCCAGCGTATCTCATTAGTATGCCAGCTCACATCGTTCTATAGACTGTCGCAGGAGACTGAAAACCTCTCAAAGGAAGTAGAAAAGGCCTGGTGAGAATCACAACTTCCTCCTCGCTGTGAGACCTATCTATCTGGGGGCGGAATGTGGCCCAGGAGGTTGGCTGGTAACCGGAAGGTTGCTGGTTCGATCGCCGGCTACTTCTAGCTGAGCGTGGAGGTTTCCTGAGCGAGACGCCTCACCCTGACTGCTCCAGGCGAGCTGGCTGTCGCCCTGCGTGGTCGACTCCATCGTCGGTGTGTGAATGTGTGTATGATGGGTGAATGTGAGGCAATATTGTAAAGCGCTTTCAGTGGCAACTGGTTAGAAAAGCGCTGTATATAAATGCAGGCCATTACCATTTACCATCTATAAGCTCTGAACTCTTTACCTCACAAACCAAACCACTACCTCTGTAACGCTGTCTAATGCAACAGATTTCCTTCACAGACTCCTGGCCCGCTAGCGGACCACAGTCATCAGTCTGCACTGAGCAGAAGATGTTTCCTCATCCACCCAGTGGACTGTGATGCATGACGTTAGGAGCAGCTCAGGGCCGGGCGCATCCTGCTCATGGAAACCTTACAGCTGGGAGTCCAACAAACGGATCACTGCTATGCTGCTTGAACTCTCTGTAATGCTGCCCTCCCCTGATGATCAGCCTCTCCTGTACGGCCACCGTCGACATCCACGGCCGGTCGGCCCGGGAACCAAAGGGCCGTCTCAGTTGGTACCTTAGTGTCCTGAAGGGGACCCCCGGCACATCAGCATCACTGCTCTGGGGCCCCGGGACGTGTGACAGCCCTGCTCCTCACAGGAGGAGGAGGAGGAGGAGGAGGAGGAGGAGGAGGGGGAGGGGGAGGAGGCCAGAGGAGGAGGTCAGCTAACACGGGCGCGACCACCTGGTTGTGAACCAGTGCCTCATCAACACATTGAACAGCAGGGAAGCACTCTGTTTGCTTTCTGCGTAACTAATTACAGCGACTCTGCCTTCCAGCACAGTAAGGGGCCCGCATATCAATACTCCGCTCTCCCAGGGAGCCCGGGGCCCAGAAAGACCATTGATTTTCTGCATGCAAAGCGCAGCAAATATGTTCACACACATCGGGAGATTTGAGGCGGAAACTAAAAGGGGAAGTGGATGAAAAGGGAAGTGATAAATGCCGAGACACAGCAGTATTTGTTCAACACGGATTAGCATTTAGGAAAAAAGCGGGCGGCGTTTTGCTGAGGAGGAGATGGGAGTGAGAAGCGGCGCATGCAGAAAGTTTGAACAAAAGGTCATAAGAGCCGCGGCTCATTGTTGCCCTGGGAACAGAGAGACGGTCTGCACTACGGGAAGTCCATCGCTAAGACAACGGCAGCATCCCTGCTGTTGCCACGGAGAACCAAGCCACAAAGTCAGGAGTTCCTCCCATTCCTCCACCTCGCGCAGTCCTTCCGGCGGTGTAGAAGGACCCAGCTCCTATTTCCCTGAAGCCCCTGTGACACATGTCGTGGCGATTTCTTGAAGAGATATTTCTGCTAGAACAGATGAGACTTCTTAATTCAAAAAAGCACACAATAGTTGTAGACAATGAACCTATTTTAACGTATGCATACACCAGTCTCCTCTTTAGCAGAGTGCGCCCAGACTACAGGTTCACGGAGCTATTGAAACAGTTTCACACCCTTCCCACATTGCACTTGTCAATGATCAAATCAAATAATCATTACCTAAAGGACAGAGTTTCCTGTGTTCTCAGCGAAGTCACAACTTTTCTCTGTTTTGGGACCTCAGTGGTGGAACAAGACCCTACCGATATCAGGATCGCAGAGTCGCTCACCAGCTTCCGCAAAAGACTCAAAACTCACCTGTTCAGAGTTCACCTCGACTCTGCATAGAAATCAATGCACAGCCACCATTGAATGTTGTACGTCCTGGCACTTGCACATTGGACTTATTCAAGGTACTTAATTGTGTAGCATCTACAGTAGCTGCTATCTTTGCTTTACACGGGGAATGGGTTAGCCTAGCGATTGTAATACTTGCACTTGGTTCTATGAACGTCTTTACTGTACCGACAGCGATATATTGTTTCACTTCTTATGACAAATGTACTTATTGTAACAAATGCACTTATTGTAAGTCGCTTTGGATAAAAGCATCTGCTAAATTCCCTAAATGTAAATGTAAATGTTCTCATCAAGTAGAAGAATGCATAAGGGAATCCCTGCTCCCTTGTGACCGGTGTACACCAGGCACAAAGGTTAACGTTAGATAACACTGGGAAAAGGTAGGCTGGCTAAACAATACAAGGAATCAGAAACAAAGCTTGGATGATTAAAAGTAAACAACATATGGATTTATCCATCACACTCATGTCACTCATGTCCATCGTGGAGTCTGTGAGCTGCTCACCACAGGGGCCGGTTTAGATGTGATGTCATGAACACGTTTAGAAGAGCTGTGATCCTGAGATTAACCCAGCAGACCACTGGCTAGAGAACACATAACCACTTGTGTTCCGGGGTCTACGCCGTCTGCTAGGACTGGAACACAACCCAGAGTAAAACGGTCCTCACTGTGTTTCAGGTCGTGTTTCATCCCACTCAGAACACTTCCTGATTCGTCGGAACCACCGGAGCCCTGAACGGACGCGGACACGATGGAGCCTTCTCACCGTTGGGGTTGGTCCTGGTCGCCATGACAACAATAGAACGAGACAGAGTTCTGCCGACGCTTTGATCCAGAGAAGGCGTCTGACATCAGAGGGTTGGCGGCCGTGCCGGAGCCGGGCACATCCCCCCACCCCCCCCACCGGTCAAATTGCTCGGGTGACTTCAAACGGTAAATATTGTCCCTGGCTCCGATCCCGCCCCCTGCAGGGAGGATGGCTCTCTAAACGTCCCCCACACCAGCATCTGTCCGTCTGCATCTGCACCAAATTATACGGGATGAAGTTTAGCGTCGAAAAGCCAACGCCAGAGAGAGCTGTGAGGCTTAACTTTGAAGCAGAGTCAGCCGGGTTCTGTTGTTAAACCTCTCTGTGAGGGACACAGGGGCCCTGTTCTGAAATATTCCTATGCTGTAAGGGTTTCTGCGTTTGGAGGACAGGATCCTTTTTTACATTCAGGGCATTCAGGAGACGCTATTATCCAAAGCAACTTATAACGGTTCATGCACACATCCACACACCGACGGCGGAGTCAACCCCTCAGGGCAACAGCCAGCTCGTCAGGAGCAGTACGTGTAAGGCGTCTTGCTCAAGGACACCTCGACAATCGAACTAGCAGGCATAGCTACTAGCTCAGCTGGCATCGTGTTGTCATTTCATCACACAGAGGTCACATCACCACACAGAGGTCACATCATCCACACAGAGGTGATATCATCACAAAGCCCTCATCATCACTATGTTGTGGGGGGGGGGGGGGGATTCTAATGTGCTAACAAATGTCCCATATGGAGGACACAAAGTTACAAGTCTCTGAAAGTATCTGAATGAAGCATTTCCTCATCTCAGAGAAGATCTTTACGGCTGGTTTTGTATACAGTTGTATTTAAGTTTTAATCTCTGCAGAAGCGACGGCGGCTGACCCCCGATGACCTCGGCCAGCTGCGTGTTCCCAGCCGCTGCTGTAATCGGAGGAGGCTGTGGTGGATTATGGGTTATAAATCCTGGGGGGGGGGGAGAATGCAGTGCACCGTTAACGACCTGCTTTGTCTGAAGCGCCAGGAAAAGACCTTTGGCAGAGAAAACACAGAATCAGCCCTCCATCACACCCACACACACTCACACACACACACACACACACACAAACACACACACACACACACAGACAGACAGACAGAGAGACAATCAGCACTTCATATACACAACACACTGATACTCTCACCAACACACGCAATAAGCCCTTCATAACACACACACACGAGAAAGAGAGAGAGAGAGAGAGAGAGAGAGAGAGAGAGAGAGAGACAGAGAGACAGAGAGAGAGAGAGAGAGAGAGAGAGGGCGGGGGGGAGAGACAGAGGGGGGGTGATAGAGAGAGAGACCTTCCTGCAGACCCCTTAGGCAGCAGAACAGAGCTCAGGTCAGGTGAAGGGAAACAGGAAGCAGATTGACAGGAAGTGCTAAGTCAACGGCCCTCTTGTGGATCTGGGCCCGCCCCTTTCGGCAGCCAAGGGTTCAGGAGGTTCTGAGGAGGAGGAGGAGGATGCTGATTGGTTCGCTAACGAGGAGGAGGATGCTGATTGGTTCAGTAACGAGGAGGAGGATGCTGATTGGTTCAGTAACGAGGAGGAGGATGCTGATTGGTTCAGTAACGAGTGGCACCATGGCAGTTTGGTTCATCCGTCCTGCGTTATCCCAGCATAGACGCCAATCCGAACTGTCAAACGCAAGATTCAAGCATCAAGCCAGATCTCAAATTGATATGACACATCATAAAGTATAATTCACGTCAGAATATTTGATATACTCACACGACGCTTCCCTGCTGAGTACTGCCAGTCTGTTCTCATAAGCACATTTCACACAGCATATTTATACGCTGTGTGAAACGCCAGCCTGATCCCCACTAAATGTCTGCCTGTCTCTCTCTGCCTCTGTTTGTCAATCTGCCTCCCTGTTAACCTGTCTCTCTCTCTACGTCTCCACAGCTGTCTCCCTGTCTGTCTCACTGTCTGTCTTCCTGCCTGTCTGACCGTTTATTTGTCTCTCTATCCAGCAAGCCAAGGTTAGCCAAACACACACACATACGTGCGCACAGGCACACACACACACACACACACACACACACACACAGACACACATTAAAACCCACACACACACAGACGGAGAAGAGGCCTCTCCAACACACAGCCACCTCTGACCTGAAGGATTCTGGGAGCAGAGATGAATGCTGTCGACTGGATGTGTTCACAAGACGGACCTCAGAGGACCAGCGAGCGGGAGAGAGGGAGAGGGGTGAGACAGCATCAGGAGGAGTGAGGCGGCACCAGAGAGGAGGAGAGGGAGAGGGGTGAGACAGCATCAGGAGGAGTGAGGCGGCACCAGAGAGGTGGAGAGGGAGAGGGGGGAGACAGCATCAGGAGGAGTGAGGCAACCCCAGAGGGGTGAGAGGGAGAGGGGTGAGACAGCATCAGGAGGAGTGAGGCGACCCCAGAGAGGAGAGGGAGAGGGGTGAGACAGCATCAGGAGGAGTGAGGCGACCCCAGAGAGGAGGAGAGGGAGAGGGGGGAGACAGCATCAGGAGGAGTGAGGCGGCACCAGAGAGGTGGAGAGGGAGAGGGGGGAGACAGCATCAGGAGGAGTGAGGCGGCACCAGAGAGGAGGAGAGGGAGAGGGGTGAGACAGCATCAGGAGGAGTGAGGCGACCCCAGAGAGGAGGAGAGGGAGAGGGGGGAGACAGCATCAGGAGGAGTGAGGCAACCCCAGAGGGGTGAGAGGGAGAGGGGTGAGACAGCATCAGGAGGAGTGAGGCGACCCCAGAGAGGAGGAGAGGGAGAGGGGTGAGACAGCATCAGGAGGAGTGAGGCGGCACCAGAGAGGAGGAGAGGGAGAGGGGTGAGACAGCATCAGGAGGAGTGAGGCAGCACCAGAGAGGAGGAGAGGGAGAGGGGGGAGACAGCATCAGGAGGAGTGAGGCGGCACCAGAGAGGAGGAGAGGGAGAGGGGGGAGACAGCATCAGGAGGAGTGAGGCGGCACCAGAGAGGAGGAGAGGGAGAGGGGGGAGACAGCATCAGGAGGAGTGAGGCGACCGCAGAGAGGAGGAGAGGGAGAGGGGTGAGACAGCATCAGGAGGAGTGAGGCGACCCCAGAGGAGGAGAGGGAGAGGGGTGAGACAGCATCAGGAGGAGTGAGGCGGCACCAGAGAGGAGGAGAGGAAGAGGGGGGAGACAGCATCAGGAGGAGTGAGGCGGCACCAGAGAGGAGGAGAGGAAGAGGGGGAGGCAGCTCCGGTGTCACTCTTCGTTAAGGCGCAGCCATGTTGTTGTTGTTGTTTATCAGGCTAATGATGGTAAAGCTAGCACGCCTGTTAGTGCTGCTGTCAGGGCGCTTTACCCTGAGGATACCAGAGCTGCAGACTCCTCCATCACCCCCACCACCCCACACCCCAACACTGAGGAGACCAGACCCTGCGACCCCATCACCACCCTAACACCCACAGTCTTTCCAGGATGTATTGTGATGGCAGAGTCCTCTAATGATTACCCTTCGTTTGGGCTCTAACTGGTAGGGTTAGACAGTGACTACAGAGACCGGCCATTAAGGAGCAGGTAGGGGTTAGATAGTAGACAGGTCATTAAGGAGGTTGTAGATTGGCTACAGGTGGACTGAGGATGTTGGGAGCCACTAAACCCCCCACCCCGCCCCACAGTCTCCAACATTCAAACACCGGCGGCGCTCCACTAAAGCTGATTCACTCTGAGTGGAATAAGCTCTCTCACATCTGAGCGGCTTTGGTCTCCTCACACCGTCACTCATCACGCTCAACTCCACGCGTCTGTCTGTCACGCGGACGCGTTTAAATGAAGAAGACACTTTCATGAGTCCTTTCATCTCAGCCCCGCTAACGTAGCGACGTAGCGCGGTTGGGTGAGGAGGCGCCAGGCAGGTCTGAGCCCCGCAATTATCCGGCGTGTCAGTCACGCTCTCTCCCCGCCCGCCGTCTCACTGGGAGCCGGCGCCGTCGACTAGCGCATGGCTCAGGAGGCAGAGCGGGTCGGCTGGTAGCCGGAAGGTTGCTGGTTCAATCCCCGGCTCCTCCTCGCTGGGTGTCGAGGTGTCCCTGAGCGAGACGACTCACCCTGACTGCTCCTGACGAGCTGGCTGTCGTCCTCCGCCGTCGGTGTGTGTGAATGTGTGCATGAATGGGTTAATGTTAGGCAGTATTGTAAAGCGCTCCTAGTGAACACTGGTTAGAAAAGCGCTGAAGAACCACCACCTTGTCCGGCCCATGTTCCTGCCACCAGAACGTCTAACACTGGAGACGTCTACATCCACATAAATCACTTCAAACACTTCAACATCTGCCTGTGATATCAGTGTCCCACTGAACGTATGTGCATCGCACCACATGAAGCGATCAGTCGCAGTTCACCTAGCGATTAAAGCAGTTCACTAGTTTACGTTTGACTACGACTCATTAGGCATGAGTGGTGGTCATGAGACCTCTCAAACCCAAGTGTACCCTCTCATCGATAGCCCACAGGTCAGCTGTTTGGCGTGACCTCGGATGAGTATGATGTGTGTGGTTCCACCATCGCATCAGAACCACCATGCTCTGAGTACCGTCTGATCAGTGGAGGTCTGTTCCTTTGATCCAGCAGTCTCCACTCCCCCTGTAGTTGACTACAGGTCGACTGAGGCTCCAGATTGACAGGTAGTCATTACGACCTCATTAGCGATATCAAGCGCTCCTCCGTGTGTCAAAAACAAAGAGCAACGCGTCTCATTTCTTCAGCGTGGGAGGCCGCCTGATCTCCGTGATGGATCTTTTCACGGGTGAAATCATCTCCAACGCTGATCCAATCTGCGGCGTTCCTCATCCGTCCGACCTCCTCAGATCTGTAGGAACCTCCAAAGAACCGCAATGAACCGGAGACATCCAGAGACATCCTGCCCGGAGCTCCGCTCCGGCTTTTCAAACACATCCTCACTTCCTGTTCTTCAAAGAGGCGCCGGGGATACCTTTGAAGTCCAAAGGTATCGCTGGCGTGCAAGCAAAGCTTGAGCGCTTTCATCTCCAAACACGGCTCCTCTCTGAGCGGAAAACCCACAACAAACAATCCAATGCATACTAAGTAAATAACTTCCATGTCAGGTGGAGCGAATCAATCTATCACTGATAGCATGTCATTCTATCACTGACAGCATGTCATTCTATCACTGATAGCATGTCATTCTATCACTCATAACATGTCAGTTTATCACTGAGAGCATGTCAATCTATCACTGAGAGCATGTCATTCTATCACCGATAACATGTCATTCCTAACACTGAGAGCATGTCTTTCTAACACTGATAGTAATTTGCATAAAACATTTTGCTTGCTGTATTGTTAAAGTCAATTCCCGAAGACATAAACACTGACTCTCAATCCTTAATATAACCGCAAGCGGTGATTAACGGGGTCCGAGCAAAATGAAAAGTCAAGAACACACTAATGAAAGATATATAAATATGACATATAATTATGAAGGAAAGATGCTGATGTTCCCCTTAATGCCATACTGTGCCTCAGCTTTCAGGTGACTGGGCTGCAGAGCAATGGCCTAATGTCATGTTCAGCATTGTCTAATCGGGATTCGAACTCTCAAACTAAGGACCACCAGTAGAAGGCATTATCCCACTGACAAACCTGAAATGCAGCCTCATTCACATGGTGAAAATGTCTATTGATAAGCACACAGCATCCAGAAAACTCCAAGCAAACATTTTTCAAATTAATTAAGGGTATTTTTAAAAGCAAATACCTGAAAAATCTTTGAAATTCTGGGGAAATTAAACATTTGTTGTCAAGAACACTAGCGGAAGAAATATTAATATGACAGAGTTCTTTATGAAGGAAAAATGGTTAACGAAGAAGTTCCTCTTAATGCCATACTGTGTCTTGGCAGTCCGATTCTTGGAAACTAATGAGCCGGAATGTTGATTGCCTGATGAATTTCAGGTGCTGTTCAATGTTGTGTTTCTTAAATGAGTAGCAATGACAGAATGTTATGTTCAGCTTGTTCATAATGCTCTAATCAGGATTCAAACTCTCAACCTAAGGATCTCCCGTACACGGCATTATCCCGTCGAGCCATGCCATTCCTGAACTGCATGTAGCCTCATTCACATGGTGAAAATGTCGATTGATAAGCGCACAACATCAAGAAAACTCCAAGCACACATTTACCAAGAGAATTAAGGGCTTTCTTAAAAGAGTACAGATCAGAAAATTTGCACAGTTAATGGTATCCACCTAATGATAGCCGCATGGTAGTTATACAATAACAAAATGGTCATACAGGCAAAATGGGTTCAGACTGTGGACGTTTGGCTTTTCTATGAAATTGTGGGAAAAGTAAACATTTTTAGAGCAGAAGACCAGGATGAAAAAGATGCATCTGATTTTAGAGATTAATATGATGAACTAATTTTGAGTCCAGGTTAATCTCCTAAGGAGAAATAAGGCTAGTTCATTTTTTTTTTAAATAGCGCCACCTTTGGTTGCAGTACCACAATTTGGGTTTATTAGTAGTGGGGGGTATTGATATCCACCTAATAATAGTCGTATGTTTTTTTTATATAATAACAAAATGGTCATATAAGAAAAATGGGCTAACTGCTCCAACTTTATTGGCCAATATTTCTCAAATGGAACTAAGTAAAACAAATTCTGTTTTATTTTTGTGAGGCTTGGTCTAAAGATTATATGTGGCGATTTTGGTGAATTTTTGATGGTTTTTTTAGCCTGTGAATCTTTTTATCATGTTTAGCTTTAATATGAAAATCGTGGGAAAAGTAGCAGGGTTTTATAAATGCGTCTGATTCGAGAGATTAATATTCTGAAAGAATTTTGAGTCCAGGTCAATCTGGTGAGGAGAAATAAGCCTAATTCATGACTTTTTACAATAGCGCCACCTTTGGGTGCAGTACCACAAATTTGGGTTTATGGGTAGTGGGGTTATTGGTAACCATACCTGAAAATTTCAAGAGTTTTCGACTTACGGTATAGGCTGCAGTATGACTTTTACAGAATTTGAGGGAAAAAAAAACGTTACAGAAACAAAAGGGGACCAAGCAGCATCACTGCTCGGCCCCTAATGATCGTAAATGCATGCATTATTATTTATTCCTTCCGATAGGATCAGTCCGTGTTCAGGCCAGTATTCGTACTTTGTCTTTTTGTGCCTTTAGGCTGAGGACAGAGGAGACAGACGGGAAATGGTTGAAGAGGAGATGCATTAATTCGTTAGAACAGCAGTTAATGTTCCCAATATGAGGGATTTCTGAGTTAATCTCACAACAAGGGAGGGACTGTCTGCCTGAAGCCTTTCCTCCAGGGAGGATCTACGTGATGATCTACGTGATGATCTACGTGATGATCTACGAGGTGATCTACGAGGGGATCTACGTGATGATCTACGTGATGATCTACGAGGTGATCTACGAAGGGATCTACGTGATGATCTACGAGGTGATCTACGTGATGATCTGCGTCTCCCCGGCTCTTCTGGCCGTCATTCAAGAGGCGAGGCCAGGCACTCGATCCGGAGGGAAAGTCGTTTTCTGACAAACTTTGGATTTGAAAATGTATTCCACTTATTGGAAATCCAAACGTCTCGCACACAATTCTAACAATGCACTGCTGTCACGGAGCTTGGAGCGAGATGAAAGCGATATAAAATGAGAATAAACAGGAGAGTGATGGCAGTAATGGATCCAGCGTAACAGAACGGTCGCGGCTACAGACCGGTCACTTAGCTTCAAGAGCAAAATGACTCAAATAATAATAAGTCTTACTTCCAGTGCCTGTGTTGCAATGCAGAGGCTGGCAGTGATACTTTTATAGCTCGTTTATTGCAGTTGGTTGTCTTTTTGTAACTAGTAACTATTGCTAATAAACTGGTTACTGTAGGGTTGGTTAGAAATAGGTTTAGACGATACTTGGTTGTATATATTTGTCTGTTTCAACACTCAGGATTTCTGATCAGGAGCAAAAACATTCCAAAACAAATATCTATGTTAATCTGTATCCTCTTGTAGAGAATAAAGGCCCATCAAACGATGGTTATAGATTGTCCTTTATGATTTAAAGTGTGTTCCCTGCCGACGTGAAGCCCTGTGAAGTCCTGAGGCCGTCTCCTAACCCGTAGAGCCCGACCTGATCCCAGAGGGCCATCAGACGGCCCCCAGAGGCCCCTCAGACGGCCAGGCGCTGTGCACACTGAGCAATTGACCCTGATCGCAGGGATTAGCATCCCCTTAGCCGGCGAGCTACACCCACCACCACCACACGTCATGTGACTCACTCGAGGTGGACTCTGAGCAACGTTTAAAACAAACCCTCCCGGCTCCACCACTCCGGCCTGAGGGTGTTCGTTCTTCTGTCGAGGGGCAGGAAACATGAGAGTGACATCCATCACCGACACCACCTCGAGTCATCAGGGAATAGACTGCTACAACCACCGGCCTCCATCACCTCCCTCCCTCCACTCCTCTCACCTCCCCCTCTGCTCCCTCCCTCTGCTCTCTCCCTCCCTCTCACCTCCCCCTCTCCCTCCCTCCCTCCCTCTGCTCTCTCCCTCCCTCTCACCTCCCCCTCTGCTCCCTCCCTCTGCTCTCTCCCTCCCTCTCACCTCCCCCTCTCCCTCCCTCCCTCCCTCTGCTCTCTCCCTCCCTCTCACCTCCCCCTCTCCCTCCCTCCCTCTGCTCTCTCCCTCCCTCTCACCTCCCCCTCTCCCTCCCTCCCTCTGCTCTCTCCCTCCCTCTCACCTCCCCCCCCTGTCCCTCACCTCCCTCCCTCCACTGCTCTCACCTCCCCTATCTCCTGCATCACCTCCCCTCCCTCCCGCTCAATCACCTCCCCCCTCCCTCCCTCCCTCCCTCTGCTCTCTCCCTCCCCCTCCATCACCTCCCCTCCTGACCCTGCAGGTGGAGGTGAGGACACCGTCCACTCCCCCGCTCTGAGGTGTGAGGTGGGGGGGGGGGGGGGATGGCAGCCTTCACCTCCGTCCCGCCGAAGGGTTGAGGAGCGCTCCATTTGAGACACGGAGACGGGCGGTGCAGGGAGCAGGAGGGTGCGTTTGTTTTGAATGCCTCTGCAGCCGGGGCAGAGAGAGAGTGGTGTCAGACCCCCCCCCCCCTGTCGTCATGTTGACTCAATGCGAGGGTCAACATGAGCTGGTCTGGGAGGGACGTAACCATGGTAACGCCATGAACGGACACACACACGCGCAGGGACACAAGCCGGTAAAGGGTGTGTGAGGGTAAGAGGTTTGATTCCCTGCCCGAAACCAGAGGCCCGGGGGGGAATGCCCCCTCTGTCTCCTCGGGCCGAGGGAGATGGAGGGAGGGAGAGAGGGAGAGAGAGAGAGAGAGAGAGAGAGAGAGAGAGAGAGAGAGAGAGAGAGAGAGCGGGAGGGAGGGAGGGAGGGAGAGAGAGAGAGAGAGCGTGAGAGAGAGGGAGGGAGGGAGGGAGGGAGGGAGTTAGGGGGCGGGAGAGAGAGGGAGGGAGGGAGGGAGGGAGGGAGGGAGGGAGGGGGCGGGAGAGAGAGAGAGGGAGGGAAAGGGACAGGGAGAGAGAGGGAGGGAGGGAAGGGGAGGGAGGGGAGATGGAGGGAGGGAGAGGGGGAGAGAGAGAGAGAGAGAGAGAGAGAGAGAGAGGGGGGGAGGGAGGGGGAGGGGAGGGAGGGAGGGAGAGAGACGGAGGGAAAGGGGGAGAGGGAGAGAAGATGAGCGAGAGGGATGGAGAGGGAGGGAGGGAGAGAGAGTGAGTGAGAGGGGGAGGCGAGAGCAGGGTGAGACCCTACCACTGCTGGTGAGTTCTTGCTGAGGAGTTACGGCCTCCCATCCAGGACTCACATCATATCGGACTATTTATTTGTAATTAAAACCATTCCTCTGGGGGTGCAGTGATGAGGTTCCGGCAGGAGGTGCTTACTGTGTTGGAGTGTTACCAAACCCACTCAGCATCGCTGCTGCTAGCCCATGCTAACACCTCGAGCATGCGGCAACACTGCTACCCTCCGCTAACGCCGTTAGCTGGCGCTCACACTGCTAGTAAAGTGCCGCTAGCAGACGGGCGATTCATCAAACTCTGCACTGATCAGCGCAGGTTGCATAAGCAAGTCAATCATCCTGCTCTCTATGAATAATAGCAGAGCCCAGAACACACACACTCTCTCTCTCTCTCTCTCTCCCTCCTTACAAGAGGAAGTTAACATTAAGGCGGTGGATTGATGAATGGAGGGCAAGTAGCAGAGAGAAGAGTGTGAGAGATGGAGCGATGGAGGTATACACAGCTCCCTGATTTGCTGCTTGAGATTTGCATATTAATGTATATTTATATGAATCACCATGTTTCACAAACATCACCTCAGCACAACAAAGGCTTGCCTGCCACTCTACAGATGCAACAGACAGACACACACACACACACACACACACACTCATACACACACACACTCTCTCATACGCACACACAAGGACACAGACACACACCCACAGACACACACACACACCATCAGACAAACACACAGACGCTAAAACACACACACACACACACACTGATACACACACACTGACGTTAACACACACACACACACCCTCACACGTACACAGTCTCAAAGACATACGGTAATCTTAATCCTGAATCCATCACCAGGTGAGAGAAAAGTTTGACAAAGAGTCGAGGTTTCAAAGTAAAAGCCCTCGCTCCACTGGGCTTTGCTCGCAGTTTAAATGCATACACATTAAACACGTGTTAACATGAATACCGGACGGACACAGAACTGCCCAGGATCAAAGGCAGGTGCCATGGCATTGTGATTTAGCGGAACATTAAGGTGATACCAATAAAGAGCTGGAGGAGAGTTTTACGGTCGCACATCGGAGGCTGAGGGGGTGAGGGTCCTTGGCTCCAGAGAGGAAGAGGGGGGGTTATTGGTATCCCCCCTGTGCACTCTGGGTAATTTACAAGCTTGTTGTTTGAGAGACGGAGGGAGGTGAAGACGAGAGAGCAGAGAGCAGAAATGAAGTGCAGCCAGAGGGAAGCTGTTGAGCTTCAAGTGAAACCAAATCTTTAATTACACCTCTGCGGTATTAAAGCCTCGTCCTGTAATATGAAATCAACACATACAGCAGCCAGCAGCAACTACCGCTGAATTAAATACTGATTTAAGTTCAAGTTGTTTTCCTCCAGAATGTGAATTAAATGTTTTCCCGCGCTGGGGACTGGAGGATGTGAGGATCTGTTTCCTCGTCAGCGAGGGAGCGCTCTCACTGACGAGACACGGTGAACGCAGGTACACAGATGAACGTTATGAATATTCAGCCTCTATGGAACACACTGGGATGATGCCCGTTTGTGCATGCGAGAGCTATTTCCACGCCGCCGCCGCCGCCGCGCGATGCTGTTTCTGCGTGAGCGACTTCACAGAATGCGTTCTCCTTGGAGCGGCGGCGGTAAACAGCGGAGAGCGGCCGTATATCTCTCAGCGCTTTATTGTTGTTTGGGTCTGGATGACACGGTGTACAAACACGGAAGATCCCTGGATATGCGACGCACACACACACAC